>NW_017729016.1:8656351-8662537 GCF_001723915.1 Gavialis gangeticus
AAAAAAGGGCTTATAATGGAAATGGCAACTGACCATTAACTATAGTGGCACTACCAGCCACGACGATAATAAATTGTTTTGACTTTATGAAATGGTGACATAAAGAAAGCACATTTGGTTTTAGAGCATAATTAGCCCATTATTCTACTTCCTGAATTTTGTTTTATTACTCTTGCTCCTAAAATAAATTTTATTACAACCATGAGCACATTAAGCCATAACAAAGTCTGTCCCATGGGCAAGCATTTGCAGTTTTAATATATTCTTTGTGTATGTAAGACAAGCTATATATTATGTGACATGTGCAAGGACCATAAAACCAGCCAGTGATTGAAAATGCTAATATATCACTGTAATCACAGCTCAGAAGTTTGTGCAGGTTTCCACTTTAAATCCTTACTAAGTGAACATATTGCCAGATACATCAATGCAACTGTACAATTTTATGCTTTTGAAGGTTTTTAAAATAGGGAAGATATTATACATTCTGTAAAGCTTTTTAGCTTACCAGATCCTCTTGCATTGTTTTTCCCTGCTATCCGGTCTGATGCTCCAGTCTGCTAAGGTGCTGAGTTCTCTGAATGAATACAAAATGAAAGTTCACAGCACCTCTTGCAGCTCAGCACTTTGCAGGGCCAAATCCATCATGGAATATTGCTGGAGTTAAGCTGCTGTCTCTTCAGTGTTAGGATAAAGTTGTTCTAGGAAATAGGTAGTTTGTGGCTAGTAACCATGTCAATCCTCTGAACAACCAGACTCCAGAAGTTCAACTGAAATAAAATAACCCCTAAACCCTAATATCAGGAATCCCTTCCTCAGGCTCCTGGCAGACATTACACTTAAGATGTGACTAACCCGTTAATCACGCCTTCAGTAGGAACCCAGCCACACATTCAAGCAATTAATGGCATGTCAAAATGGGAAACAAGCCACAAAAGTATTCCTCACGATATCCATAATATTTTTTGTGGCTGGTTTCCACTGCACTTTAAACTGAATATGTGGCAGGGTCCCTGCCATGCAGCCTGACGCTAGCTGCAGGTTTGGGCTCAGTTTATAGCTGCCCATGTTGGCAGGCTGACAGCTATGTGGTGCAGCCCTGCACGGGGCTGCACCCTATTGTTTTCAGGGTGTCAAGTCAAAGGGAGCCTGTCAGCTGAGTCTTGGGGAGCTGCAGGGTTGCCTGTGACTTGGCAGGTTGAATGCCTTGCCCTGTGGTTCCCATGGAGCTGCAGAGCAAGGCGCTTGACACCTCCTGGCGATAGAAATCCTGGGATTTGGGAGAGGTTTGGTCGTCTGATCCCAGGGTCCGTGTATCCTGGGACCTTTAAAAACCATATATGCAGCTCTGCTGCATGCCTGGTTTTCTGACATCCCTGGTGCATTGAGATCCTGGGATTGGGAACTCCCCACTCCCCCACCAATATCTTGGGGTCTTGGTTGCCATGACCTTAAGAAGTGCGTGTGCAGTTGGGCTGCACACAAGGTTTCCTGACAGCCTGGTGCATGGTGTTCTGGGACTGACCTCCGTATGGTCCAGAGGCTGGCACTGGCAATCAGCTGATTGTTGGTCTTGGCCTCTGAACTGCACAGTGTTGGGCTGTGTGCACCTGGCTTTTAACTTGCTGATGCAGAGTGAGCCCAGGATTATGCTCATGGTTGGGGATCATGATTCCTGGTTCCCCTTGTACTGGTAACTAGTATTGGCATGATTAGAATTTGATACCCAATCCCAAAATTGCATGCCCTGCTATGCATATGTGGCATAGCAACAGGCATAGTTGTTGGGATCAGGGATCAGATCCCATTCTGCCATTAAATGAACTTGTGCCACAGGCCTGAGAAAGGAGCATGCCCAGAGCTAGGGCTTTAGGTAGCTGGCCATAGCAGTGCCCTATTTTTTATCGTAAAGATTTTTTCTCTATATTTTTAAAGCCTTACTATGCCTAAGGAAAGAATTTGTTTTAAATACCACTTTGCAGCATGCAGCAAAAGGCTGCCCTCAAGCGCTGCTGTCTGGGTGGCTTGCATTGGTACTAATACAGTATGACTGTCTGGTTAGTTCATGCTGTTATACACTTTGACTGCTCTCATATGTCAGTGGTCTCCAAACTTTTTTGATTGCGCACCCCCATCAGTAAAAAAAATTTTGAGTATGCACCCCCAGTATATGTATATTTATATAAATATAAATAGAAGTTCTAATATTTTCTTCCCGCACCCCAATGTGCACACACCCCACTTTGGAGACCACTGTCATATGTGTCCACCCCCATGCAGATTTCATGGGGGCAGGGAATTGCATTTCTAAAGAACCAGTTTAATCATAATAGTGGCTTGGACAATGGGGTCGGTACAGATTACAAAACATGATGAAAAGGCATGAAGTGGAAAGCAGTGCTAATAGTTCAGAATTATTTTTAACAGGCATAACTGAATAAATGATGAGGAAATATTATTCCTGACCAGCTTACACGGAAAGGCAGTTATTTGAAATAAGAATATGCCAAGATGCTACTACTGTCTGTACTGACTTGAGGTTACTGGACTCTGGCAAACATATATTTATAATTTTTTGTTTCTTTGTTATTTTTTAAAGCCAGAATGGATGGCTATGATCATCTAGTCTGACCTTCTGCATAACATGGACCACAGAACTTTCCTAAATGAAATCCAGCCGCAAGCCTTACAGCTCTGCTTGAACACTTGGCTTGACCTTGAAGTCCTTGTACACTCACAACTCCCACTGGAAGTGCATGCTGCCAGACTACTCTCTGGAAGTACAGTTTATTATAAGACTGGCAAATGCCATAATACTGCAGAAAATAACATTTACATACATACACACATGCTACCCCTCTATGCCATGTTTATAGATTTGGAATAAAAACCTTTTCAAACGACGGCAATATTTTTTTCCTTTTCCCCCTGAGGCAATGAATATAAAAATTGTTAGCTCTGCTAAAAACAGTGGCGTTATCAGCTGTAAATGCAAAATGTAACAAAGAGTCAATTCTAGCTTTATTTTTGAGATAAAATCCCATAAGGAACAGTAACAAAGTGGGGGAAAAGGACAGAAAGCAGAAGTCAGGCACCAATCAGAAGCTAAATTCTGCTTTCATTCACACCAGTGTGGTGCCACTGAATAACCTTGTTGCTCCAGGAGCAACAGAGTTTGCTTTGATACTAGGTATTAAGAAGAATGGAGAGTTGAAAATATCATCTTGTACTCGGCAATGTTTTGTCAAGAATCTGTAGCCAAATTCTGAGGTGGTTCAGCCCTCTACTCCATGATGCTGGCTTTTTGTTGCGTAACTGTAACAATTCTCCTCAAAGTTTGTGCCTGAAAACACTCCCTGAGGGCTTAGTCCTCTCCTTGGTTGTACTCCATGAGAGTGTCTTTCCGGTCCTGATGGAATAAATCTCTTCAGGCCCGTCTACACATCGCTGTATGGCGACATTGCTACAGCACCATGCTTCAGTGCTTTCTTTTGGAAGTATTAAAACACGGCACACTAACTGCCTGTATTGCACTGTGCTCATGGTTAGATTTCACTGCTGCGTCACCATAGTGCAGCATTTCCCAATGTTTTCTGCCCCACGGCACACTTACCTGGCTTTCTCTGCCCCACCGCACGCCTGCCAAATATGGGGAGCAGGGGATGGGGAGCAGCCAAACACCAAGCAAACGGATGGGGGTATTGGGGCGGGCGGGCCAGGGTGTGGTGGCATTAATGCCTGTAGCCATGCCCCCCAAGAGCCATGCCCCCCCACCAGATTCTGCAGCACACCTAGATGTGGCCGACGACACACCAGTTGGGAAACGCTGCCGTAGCGGCATACTAAAACGCAAGCATGCCCCTATGACAACATAGCTGCCGATCATGTGTAGACCCACATGATTGCTATGCCATATGGCATGCCATGTAGTATGCCATCTGGCAACATAGGACGATGTGTAGACATGCCATTAGTTTCTCATCTAGAACTCTTATACCTCAAGTCTGTCTCTCAAGCTTTTTTTCCTCCTGCTCCCTAAGCATTAGGGGCTAAATGCGGCTGCTCTTTCATCATAAAGTACTGCCCACTTGTCACACATTCTAAATCATGTTTGTTGACCTCAGATGGGCAGTTTCAATTTCTGCAATGAACTTCCTATATCATGGTGACTGGAATGGCATGTAATACCCCAGAGCAGATCTCTCAGGTGTTTTTTATGTTACCTCTTTGTGTCCAGCTCATATTTATTAGATAAAATAATGAAACCAGTGAGAAGGAAGACAAGAACCATTGGCAGTGTTTGTGGCCTCCTGAGTACTGTGGAACTTACTTTAAAATAGCGTGTTCTCCTCCGGCAGACTTCCATAGTTATCAATTAGGAGACTACACGCAGACAGCTCCTGTACAGCACTACAAACTTATGCTTATGTAAGAGAGCGGTTCATTGTTCTGGCAATTAAGAATTCAGGATACATTATGTGTATTATTCTGAAAAGAAATAGAATCATACTAATATTAAGTGAGAGCTGTATAATTTATGCCACGATTACAATGATTTTATAGCATATTATTATACATGCAAAATTAAAGGGGAGCAAAAAGGTGGGATCCAACATTTCACCTGAAGGAAAACACAGTTTTTATTGCTTCCATATTCTATATTAGGTAGGTCCTGCTGAGAGATGATTTGCTTAACTTACTATCTCTTTTTAAGCCAGTAAGGGACAAACAGAATATTGGACCATGAATTTGGACCATGTTATAAAAATGAATACATTATTCACGAGGAAGTATTGACTTGTGTATTATACTTTGTGTATTCTGCTTTATATTTTTAAAGCCATCATTTATCTTTTTCATACTCTGACATCTTCTAAATCTCACTGAGCACCAGAGCTCACAGGTTGCTGCTGTCATTGGGATTTAGTGGTGTGTTTGACCTTGCCAGCATTCCTGGCTATTTTTATTGGGAAGATTGTGCTTGAAAGAGGTAATCTGTAACAGTTGTCCTTTAATGATTAATGTAATGCAAAAATAATGGAGAGATCTGGGGAATACATCTGGAGTTTTTCAATTAGGGAGCTTCTCACATTTTAATTAATTATCAGAAAGTTAGTCGATAAGGTATTATTATCCTTTTTAAAGATGTTAGGATTTCTTTACCTACTGTCAGAGAATATAAACTTAAGAAGAATATTGTTTTTATTGTGAATTGGTTAGACTATAAAAAAATACATGATAGACACTTTCAGTGCTTTCATTTCACATCTATGTCAAGAATGAGACTGATCAATTCCCAACTAGAAAACTTGTTGAGCAGCCCACATGGGGATATCTTCTGCTACCATGTCACTTGCTTTTTCACACCTCTGCAAGACAGAAGATAGGAGGTAAGGTTTGGGAGAGCTAGGTATGAACATCTTACCATATGAAATGCTAGTCCAAACTTAAGTAAAACCTAAAATGGGATTAACTCTTCCATAGCCCATTAATAAGTATCTTCATCCTTGAATAGGAGTTCTGGGTCACTGCAAACTGGGAAGCATCCCTGTAGCATATGGTTGCAAGGTGTGTGCCTTCTACTCTGGAGAGACAGGGACTTTGGATCTATTGCATCTTGAGGTGGGAACAACTGCCAGTTCCACAGAAATGAGTTAATCTGAGTGATTATCATCAGGGGAATTTTTCTTCCTCAGTGTCATCCTCACATTGGACCCCCACGAGGCAGGGCAGGGCAGTTGGTGATGGAAGCGCAAGAGAAGGCAGAACTCTTCAACAAGTTCTTTGCCTCCGTGTTCCTGTCTGCTGACAATGGGGTGCTCTTGGGTGACAGCATAGAGAGGCCCGGGAAGGATGCGAGTCCCCTGACTGTTAGTTCAGACCTAGCTGAGGATTACCTGGAGGGCTTACATGTATCCAAGTCGGCAGGCCCAGATGACCTTCACCCGCGGGTGCTGAGGGAATTGGCTGGTGTCATTGCGGGGCCATTGGCATGGCTGTTTGAGGACTCCTGGTGCTCAGGCCAAGTCCCTGAGGACTGGAAAAGGGCCAATGTGGTCCCTATTTTCAAGAAGGGGAGGAAGGAAGAGCCTGGCAACTACAGGCCAGTCAGCCTCACTTCTATCCTGGGGAAGGTCTTTGAAAAAATTATCAAGGGCCACATTTGTGAGAGCCCTGCAGGGGAGT
>NW_017729016.1:8662769-8665582 GCF_001723915.1 Gavialis gangeticus
AGGGGGGATCTTGTGGCTGCCTACAACTTTATCAGGGGCCACCAGCAGGGACTCGGGGAAAGTCTGTTCACCAGGGCCCCCCTTGGAGTCACCAGGAACAATGGCCACAAGCTGAGGGAGGATAGGTTTAGGTTAGATATTAGGAAGAACTACTTCATGGTAAGGGTGGTCAGAGCCTGGAATAGGCTTCCCAGAGAGGTGGTGCTCTCACCTTCCCTGGAGATCTTCAAGAGGAGACTGGATAGGCACCTGGCTGGAGTCTTACGACCCCTGCTACTCCCAGTGCTCCTTCCTGCCCATGGCAGGGGGTCGGACTCGATGATCTGTCTAGGTCCCTCCCGACTCATTGATTCTATGATTCTCACCTGAGACTGGTTCTACCAGAGGCAGTAGAAGGGTCTATTCTCAGAATTACTTAAAAAAAAATCCATTATCTTCCAAAAGTCAGAGTTAATTATTAGATACATTTTAAGAATCTCCAGTATCTTCTATTGGAAACAAAAGTTTTCATTGCACTTATTGCCAGTTGCAGACCACCTTTGCGTGAGCGCATGCGTGTGTGTATGTGGAATTATTTGGACTGTTTTTGGAAGGGGTTTATTTTTGGGGGTTTTTTTTTTGCTAATTCATACATCATCTATAAAATAAAATTGAAATTGGCAAGTTGCTTCTATGCAGCTTGACAACTTGCATTAAATAGTAAGTACACAGCATTTGCTTAAACCATATTCATAAGATACAACCTGTTTAAGAATATGTTAAAAATTTGTTCTGTGTAACTCATGCGAGGCCTGATTTTGTTTCTCATGTGGAAAGAAGATGAAGGCCAAAGTGACAATATGTAGTTTGTAACTTTAACTATTTTTCTACCGTAATCTATTTTAATAGCTAGGTAAGGACTCAGTATTATTACTAAATCTCTCCATCATAGCTCTCTTGTATGGCCCGTTACCTTTAGTATTTGAGTTGTAGGAGTTAAACAGTAACAGACTCAGACCCACGTCCTCAAAGTTATTTAGGTGCTAATATCCTATTGATTTCAGCAGATATTGATTTTAGTGGGAGTTAATAGCCTGAATTACCTGGAAAGGTGGAAAGGTTATGAGTATAAGTGACTGCTGAAGGTCACAGGAAGGCCATTCCAGGGCAAGGAACTGGATCGTTATTTCAGGAGTTCAAGAGTATTGCCCTAATCACTGGGTTACTTCACCTTCCTATAGTGGTCATCCAGCCCCAATTTAATTAGTCCTTTACTCAAAAAGGAAAATATTAGGTGACCTTAACAGAGTTATGTGGGGACTTCAAAATAGAATATGGGGCAAATGGATGAGGAGGCCTGTTGATACAAAAGCATTAAAAGTTTTACATTACAGTCCAAGTTTGAAGCAGAGCTGCCTGCTTCTTTTTGGTGTCTGGAGGTGGAAGTGAAAGTCTTGTGAGATATTGGAGTGTGTTATCAATACACTGTAAGCCTCATGAAGGTGGAAAGAAATGCATAAGTCATCATATTAACCCATGTTGTGCTTGTTAAGGTTTCCAATTTATTGGGTAGGTGCTTCATCTATCTTAACAGGCTTTTATTGTAGTTGTGTTTCTCAGCAGCTCCAAAGAGTGCAGAGTGTATGGCACAGCAGTTCTTTCCCAGGTTGCATAGATGAATGCAACAAACTGCCCAGTATCAGGCAGATTTGGAAGCATCACTTCCCTCAGTCGTACAGGATGGTCTTCCCCAGGAGATAAATACTATCTGTGCTTCCATGCCTAGTTAAACCTGCTTAGATCCACTCTGAGTGGATTCCAAGGAAGCCAATGGTACTGGTAGATGGGAAGAAAAAGGGGCAGGAAAATGCATTTTTAAAATTATTTAAATGCCTCTAATTAGGGCTCCTATTTTTTCCCCCATTGGAAATGTTTCACATAATAAAATTTGTCCTCTGTTATTTATTTTACTGTGAGAAATATCCCTTAGAATGGGTCTATCCATTGAGTCCTCCTTTAAGACTCATTTGAGCTTGAAATAGAAACATTTGTCTGCAATATGCTCAGAAACCAAAAGCTGCTGTTTTCCATGTTGTTGTTTAAGTGAAAAAGTATGTCAGAATGATCTATTGTGGGCAGTTAAGTAAATCCAGCTCCAATTTGTATTCTGCACTCTTATCACTAGTACATTTCCCAAAGCCTTATCAGGACAGTTTTAAAATATGCAAACTATTGTCAGTTTCCATGGAAAAGAGCAAAAAAATTACTGAAGTTGTAGTGAAGAAAATGGAGCTCTCGTGGAGGGTCCAACTCCAGTGTCTGTCATTTTTCATCACAATGTATATAAGTGACTGACTGGCTGCTTTCTGTCGTAGTCTCAGATGTTGACCTTCCTGTAGTGACAAAGAGGTTCCTTTTGAGTCTGACAGTAACCTTTTCAAAGTGATCACTTCTAAGTCATGCAATATTAATGCAGAGACAATGAATAATAAATGCGTTCCAAGACAGACTGCTTGTTTAAATTAGATCATTGGATTTCGCAGGAGCAACAGCCATATTTTGTCAGTTGTGATGTAGATTCTGATGCCGTGTCTCTTACAAGGTGCAGCTACAGCCTGACATTTTGAAGAACAAAGGGAGCTGGCTTTGTGTTGTTGCTTTGGACATTGGGTGTAAAATAGGAAGACTGGAAGCTTCATAAATTGAAGACCTGTACATTAGTGAACCAAGGCCACTGGAAGCTGAACAATACTAAATTGAGCCACTGTGGGTGAAATGGAAGCCTGTAGAATGACCAAGCTTAATGCCCCCCGGTGCCCGCACAACTTCCTCCT
>NW_017729016.1:8670582-8672193 GCF_001723915.1 Gavialis gangeticus
TGAAGACCTGTACATTAGTGAACCAAGGCCACTGGAAGCTGAACAATACTAAATTGAGCCACTGTGGGTGAAATGGAAGCCTGTAGAATGACCAAGCTTAATGCCCCCCGGTGCCCGGTTGCTGTGGTTGGGTGGTCACCCTGGGAATAAAATTCTATTCATTTACCACTTGACCAATGATCAGGAGCCTAGTGCTTCCGTGAAGACACCTTTCTCCCTGAAAAAAACAAGGCTCTAACTGGCACTTTTTGATGGTGATCCTGAAAAATCATCCTTTTATTTTTTTTAGAGTGGAAAATATGACATAAAGCATGCACCACAAAGGCCATTAGCAGAGAAAATGTTTGAGCAGGAAATTAAAAGGAAAAGCAAAGCGCAAAGAGCCTATGTGGTACATTTTTAGAGAAGATAGGTAGTGTGTATTACTAGGAGGCCAAAACCTGAAATTTGGATTTGGAGGCTCCACTGCCATCCTCCAAGAGAACTCATTGATACATTGTTGGATGGATTTGCTTCAATACAGAGCACATCATCATTGCCTGGCATACCAAGCCCAGCAGCCTATTTTAGGATCTGTGTAGATACCCTGTGACTCACCACAGGCTGTGTTTTTCCATCTCCTTTTGTAGGATGAGGCCTCAATTCACTTTGTCAAGCATGTCCAGAAGTGGCCTTCAGTTAGGATCCCTTCACTTCAGTGCTGAGTGTTGATTTTTGAGAGGTTCTAGACAAGTGGTGCTCAACCCTTTTCCCTAGTGGGCCAGATGGGCAGTGCCCAGTCCGTCCACAGGCCAGGGGTCCCATTCTGGCTCCTGGGGCAGGAGCAGCAGGCACCATCTGGCTGTGCGGAGGGGGGTGAGGGACAGACCAGTTTCAATGCAGCCCTGCAGGGGAAAGGAGCTTGACCCCAGCCCTGCAGGGTTGAAGGGGATGTGGCCTGGCCCCAATTCAGAAGCAGGAAAAGGGGGCAAGGCCTGGTTCTGGCCAGCTGCATGGGGCTTGGCATTTGGCAATTTGGCAGGGGAAGGGTAGCCATACTAATGGTCACTGCTCTGCTGGTGCCAAACTTCCAGACCTGTGGGGAGCCCTGCAAGTCGGATGTGATGGCTCTGTGGGCTACATTTGGCCTGTGGGCTGGAGGTTGAGCACCCCATTTTTAAACAACAGATCTTGAGCTGAAACCAATAAGAGCCCTGGCTCCTTAGACCTCCACCATGCCACACACTGGGCTCCCAAGAAACTGAGATACTAAAATATCAATCTTAATTTCTGAAAATGTGTCTGTAAATGTCTTCATAGTTTCATAGTTTCTAGGGTCGGAAGGGACCTGAGAAGATCATCTAGTCCGACCCCCTGCCATGGCAGGAAGAGCACTGGGGTCAAACAACCCCAGCAAGGTGTTCATCCAACCTCTTCTTAAAAACCCCCAGGGTAGGAGCCTGCACCACCTCACTTGGAAGCTGGTTCCAAGGGAGGAACCCTCTCACTGCTTTTCCATGAATCGTTCTTACAGCTCTTTCTCCATCCCCTTCTGATTTTTCAAACACCTTTTTGAAGTGTGGACACAGCGTTCCACTAATTATCCCCCTAAGGCTATCAATAGATGTGATA
>NW_017729016.1:8672447-8678335 GCF_001723915.1 Gavialis gangeticus
TGCCACATAAAGGGGGAGGATCACCTCTCTGGACCTGCTCGAGATGCATCTGTGGATGCATGACAAGGTACGGTTGGCCTTCCTAACTGCCTCCCCACACTGCCGACCCATGTTCATCTTGGAGTCAATGATGACTCCAAGATCCTTTTCCGCCTCCGTGCTTAATTTTTGTCTCTGTAAATTGAAGGCATTTGCAGTTTTTTTCACAAGCAAAAATATGGGAGAGACTTTGGAAGGGACCCACGGAGTGGGACACCAAATTCTTTCAAATGATTTTGGGCACCTCTGTGTCATGAGGGTCCTTTGACACCTTCAGATTAAAGCAGTTGTCAGCTATGGGAAGGGTGGATGAGTAATAATCCTTTTATTCATTAAAACAATGAGTCTGAAAAAGTTCTTACAGTGAACTCTTTGCCTTTCTGTTTGTTTTCTGAGTTTAATGTATTTTGAACTTGTACAATGTATTAGCAGCCACAAAGTATCATAATTCTACCATCACTATTTGCTCTATCAGCATTTGTACAGCAGGTTTGGCTTACTTAATATTTTTTTTGGCACAAAGTTGTTCTGGGTGATCAGAAAAAGTCCACATACTTCCAAGACACTAGTTTAAGTCTGACATAAATTGTTAGTTATAACATTTTAAATTAAGTTCCTCTGTCTGTTGCTGACAGATATAGAAATATATCATGCAAAATACCAGTTGCAGGAATCCTGTAGGCATTTCACACAGAGTAATAAGCAATACAATTTCTCCTTCTGTGCAGCAGGACAAAAGGGCTGCTTTTATGGCTTCATGTGGGGTTTTATTCCTGGTAATAATCTGAATTTGTTTCCACTAAGGCACCATTTTTGAAAAAAAGTTTACCTCTTTATCTCCCACCTAAATGCAGTCTGCTTGACTACTCCCCTACAGGCTCTCGAATAAGTGTGTGGAGATACTAATGAGTATATTTGGATTAGTGACTGAAAAAAAGTTTCTCTCTTGAATGCGTCTTGCAAAGGAAATATATGTTTTTCTTATTATGCCTAAGTTTATGAATTGTTTACTCTTTACGGCTCAGCCAGAGCTGCTTGTTGTCCAAACCAAGTACTGAGTGTATGCTGGGTAACACAAGAGTTAAGTCTGAACATGCACAGACAAGCCTGAGCCTGTGGAAAGTTACCAGCATGCCCAGCATGTGCCTCTTGTGCGACCCTAGGGCTTGTCAATCAAATCTGACCTAATTTGTAACAACACGCATGCTCAGTTCGGCCAACTATATGATATCACTGGACTAGAAAATTCCATGAGGAAAGCAACCTGATTGGCCACCTGGTTGTCTTAAAAGGCTTGTGAGTCCCCGCCCAGGGGGCAGACCCTGACTCGATCGGAGAACAGAGACTGCCTTGGCAGAGACTGTCCTGGATAGAGATCAACCCGACCTGAGAGCAGAGGCTGTCTTGACAGGGACTGCTCTTCAGGAGGGCCCTTAGGCCCACTGGTCTCCTCATCGCTGCGGTTTCATAGTTCGGTCTTTTTCGTTTCTGACCTGATTACCCTGTTACCGAACTGATTTCTGGCGTTGACACTGACCACGATCTGACAGACCCGACCTGCATCTCGACCACCGGTTACGACACTGCTACATCCTTCAGCATCGACCTAGGCACCGTTTTAATTGACTTTGGCATCGTTCTCAACCTGCTTTTGGCCACATTGGACTTCTGTTCCGTTACAGTTTCGTTGTTTGTCTGTCCCGTTTATGAGCTGTTGACCAGTCCTGGGACTATTGAGTTGGGCAGCCGCACCTAGCCTCCTGGGCTAGAAAGCAAGGGCTCGGCTCAAGAACCCCGTGGACCAACAGACCCCTCTCGTTGTTTATACTGTAACTGAAGAAAGCTCGCCTGCTTACGCTACCACATCATCTGTAGCGTAAGTAAATAAAATCCATTTGTTTGAAACCACACCGTGTCCCGTACCGCTCAGACTCCTCGCCGCTAATCCCGCCTGTTCGATCCGATCCGAACCCTCGGCCCACCGTGACCTTGGGGCCACTGTTCCCTGACACTTGTCTTCTGTAGGAAGGGAGAAAACAACAGCACTGGAGCCAAGGGAAGAGATGATGGAGCTGAATGGCATTTGCTATGATAACCTGTACTTCCACAACTTTTTTCTCTAGGTATTGAGCTCAAATAAATCTAGCATTGTGCCTGTCAGCTAAGTACTGTTACATTGTTTTTACTGGAGCATAAATTGAAAGCACATAGAGCCTGATTCTCCTTTTACTTATTCCTGATTTATTCCATTAAAACTCTGCTAAAGTAAATATAGTTTCTCCAGTGTGAAACTGGTGTTGGATGGAGGAAATAAGCATTTTCAACACCATGGAGAGTGGCATGCACGTGCATGTCGGGGAAAGGATTGCTAAGTGATGGGGAGTGTGTGGGGCATCAAGCTGCTGCTGCCACCACACAAGACCTTGGGGGTCACCTCTCTGATAACTAGTGCCAATTGCTACCTCTAAGAGCTGAAGTCACTAGCAGCAGAGCAGTGGCTCTTGTTTTAGCTTGTGGTTGTTTCACATGCTAGGGCAATGGCTAATGACTTAGGACACTAAATTTTGAGCTAAATTTTGCCCTCACTTATGCCTCTAAGAGCTGTGATTACATGGTGTGTCTGTAAATCATTTCTAAGACATCTAAAGATGCACAGCTCAGAAATGAACTACCAGAAATCAGACAAGTTTGCAGGAGTCCTGACTTCAGAGATGCCTACACTGTAGTGACAATAGTGACTGTAGCAAACAGGGAGATACCTGACCTAGCTTTATAGTAGCTAGCTTGGGTACCAGTCTACCTGCAGCAACCCAGAGCTCAGTGTGCCACAAAAGCCTGCCTTAGAAGTGGAGTAAATTACCCCATGCTGAACTCCATGCTGCTGCTAGACTGCTACTAGTACTTGAGCTAGCTAAATTGAAGTCAGTCCAGGCACTTCTGCACTATATGTTGCTGTCACTGCAGCCTAGTAACTGCAGTGTTCTCAATCTCCCCTCCCTGTCCTCTACTCCAGAACCCAGATAACATTCACTCATTTCACTTTAAATTGCAATTACATGTATCATGTAATTCAGTGTTGTAAATTAATCTCCACCCTGCCTTCTGCCTGCCTCCAGACGAACACGACTAATACCGCTATGTAAATTCTAAATTCCTCTGTGTTTCAATCTTTCCACGTTTTCCCTCGATGGTTGTTGAGCAGCCCACATGGGGATATCTTCTGCTACCATGTCACTTGCTTCTTCACACCTCTGCAAGACAGAAGATAGGAGGTAAGGTTTGGGAGAGCTAGGTATGAACATCTTACCATATGAAATGCTAGTCCAAACTTAAGTAAAACCTAAAATGGGATTAACTCTTCCATAGCCCATTAATAAGTATCTTCATCCTTGAATAGGAGTTCTGGGTCACTGCAAACTGGGAAGCATCCCTGTAGCATATGGTTGCAAGGTGTGTGCCTTCTACTCTGGAGAGATCATGACACCTTGCACTGCAGGTGGTGCAGCTGGCATGGGAGTCCTCATGGTGGTGGCAGTGGCAGCAGCAACAAGTCTCACCATCCCGCTCTGCCCTCCCTTGCCAGGCTTTGCCTGCTGGGCGCACAAACCTGGGGAGTGTGTGCCCCCCATGATCCTCTGATGCATTATCTATGGTACCTGATCCCTCCCTGGGAATGTGTGCAGTGGCATGGAGCCAGCCCCCCTCCGCCACCCTGATGAGCTGCCTGTGGCCCCATCCTGCTCCCTGGCCAGGCCCTGCAGCCACACGTTCCTGTCTAGGCCCTGGGCCTTGGCCCCGTGCACTATTCTGGCTGGGCAATGCCCCCAGCCCCAGCCACCAATCCTGTCCCACTCCCTCCCTCACTGTGGGGGCTCAGTGTGAGTCGTTGCTGCTGCATCAGCTTTTTCCCCCCACACCCTGAGCATCACCAGTGTCTTCCCCTATAGACTTACCTGCAGGCAGCTGGGGGAGCTGCTCTCTGCCATGCTACCTTGGGCTGCATTGCTGGCTACGTGTAGGTGTGCATGTGCACACATGCACGTGGTGCCTCCTGAATCTGATCAGTCCCCCCTGGTCCCCCCAGCCCCAAGTAGCCCCTTGCAGGCTGAAAATCTGTCAGTCTGTAAAGGGAAACCCATGGTTTCCTGCATATTTCTCCTTTAAAGGAGAAAATCCACAGTTTTCCATGTTTTTCCATGGCAAACAGAACACTGAAATCCCTGCTTATTACTATATTCCCTTTCCCTCCTGTTCCCAGTCATCTCTCTCCCAAAGATTGCCTATACACATGCTTGGTGTGGGGGTGGGCATTTTAATTAGAGCAGAGAGCAGTGTGCTCATGAATAAAACACCACAGCATCACATGTGCATGTTTAAAAATGGCTGCACAATCCTTTAACTCAAGCTCATTCAAGAAGCTTTAGTTAAAGCATCACCATGGCCATTTTAACCCCACAGGGGCTTACACACGTGACTCTGTGGAATGCTAGAGCATTCTAATTAGAACGTGGAGCAGACTCAATTAATTAGAAAGCATCACAGCACATGCATAGGCACTAGGGCTGTGCGAAAAAGCAGCGTTCAGCTTCGATATCTGTTTCTGTGTTTCAATGGAACAGTGTCTCACTTTGAGTTTTGTTTTGTTTTGTTTTGAAAGCACTTTTCCATTCCAGTTCATCGAAACAGTTTTGCTGTTTCGACGCTGTTTTGACATTTCGCCCTTAGGCTATAATGGAGAAACATGAAACAACCTATACCTTTGTCATTTCTTGACTGATTGTGATAAAACTTGCAGGCATGGTAGCCCCTTCTGAGGGCATGAAGTCTACCATGTTTCAGGGAGATGGGTGCAGGGGTTTCTAGGAAACTGCACCTCAGCCTGCTGACAAGCAGGAGCCGGGGAGCAGGAACAGAGTCCTGTGATCTGGCAGGCAGATCGGGGGCCTGTGCCCCCAGGAGGAGTCCGGCAGAGCCCCTGCAGCCCTCCTAGCTCTTCCTTCAGCCTGGCTGAGTTCCCCAGGGCTGTGATCAGCTGGGTTCTGAGCCCGGCAGTGGGAGGCCCTTCTCCTGCCAGGCTCAGTTCCCAGCAGCTCGCAGCCCCAGGGAACTCAGCCTGGTGGTGGGAGGTGGAATGCAGTGCCAACTCTGCCCGGCTTCTGCCACTGGGCTGAGGTCCATGGGGCTGGCAGAGCCGACTGGAGTGCAGCCCGGCAGTGGGAGGTGAGCAGAGACAGCGCTGCACTCCCATTGGTTCTGCCAGCCCCACAGAGCGCAGCCCAGCTGTGGGAGGCAGGGAGAGCCAGGGCTGCACTTCCTGCTGGGAGCACAGCCCTGGCTGTCCCCTGCCTCCCACCACCACCTGGCTGGCTGCTTTGAAATTCAAAAAGTTTCAAAACTTTCAAAACATTTTGACTGGCCTTGTTTCATTTTGAGGCTGTTTCGAAGCCTTTTGTTTCATTTTGATTTTGCTGGTTTGAGCTTGAAACGAGTTGAAAGAGCATTGAAACAAAACAGCCATTGAAGCTTCACACAGCCCTAATAGGCACCCCAAATCCCAAGGAAATCTTTCCTGAGGGAATGCTGAAGGTATTGGAGAGGGGTTGATAAAATTCTTCTCCCACTTGGAGAGATCTGCCTGAATTTTCTCTGCTTACTGGCAGGTTGGACAAAAAAGAAGAAAAAGGAATGATAGGTCACATCCAGACGAGTGCGCATGTGCTTCTTGCCCCGCCTCAAACCCCTTTGAGGTGGGGCAACAGGCATGTGTGGGAAGGAAAAAATGTTCCCTGTGCTGAAAGTTTGCAGCACAGAGAGAAAATTAGATCCCTGGATATCCAGGGGTCTAAACA
>NW_017729016.1:8678346-8678778 GCF_001723915.1 Gavialis gangeticus
AGCTCAAATCTGCACTGCTTCTATTTGAGCTGCTGCAAGTGCATGTGAGCCCATAGAGCCTTGAGTGAGATTCCCATCCTTATCACTTCAGCTGATGACTAGGCAGTATTGTTCCCAAACATATTTTCAACAACTTGAAGTTTCTGATTTTTCCAAGCCAGTTAGTCTAAAAATGTGAATAATCTGACATGTTATTTGCTGCTTTTTGAACATCTCCCTTTTTGATATTGGCTCTAAATCTTAAAAACTTTAGACAAGTGTTTAAATTCTAATAATAAGTGCAAATGAACTGTAAAAATTTGAATATCTGCATTGAGTTATAGGGCTAAATCTGTATCTTCAGATTTGCCAGTGTAACCCTGCCAGAATGGGATTTTACCTTTAACCAAGTGTCTGTATGACGCACTTCCATTGGTTTAACTGTTTTTTTTT
>NW_017729016.1:8683778-8685045 GCF_001723915.1 Gavialis gangeticus
TGGGGGCCAAACCCCTTGTGTGGGGGCTGAATCCCCTGTTGGGCGGCCATAACCCCTGTGTGGGAGCCATCACCCCTGTGGGAGGGCAGCAAAATATATTCAGGAATTCATGAAACCTGTATTTAGAGTTCACTTTATTATTATGATAAGAGACTTGCTTTAACATTGTAGATATATTAATAAAACGTTGTCCAACTGATCGCCGTCTCTGTCTCTCACTCTCTCTCTCTCTTTATAGTGATCTTTTGTTTTTACTTGTGGAGGAACGTGGATTTGGGCGTATTTTACAGAGTGACTTTGGGATATTTTTTTATCAGGGATTTTTCAGTTTTCCAATAGGGAACACCAGAATTCCTGCTAGGGAGGCCAGTGGCAGGACCCTGCCTGCTCAGAGCTGGCACCTTGGACCCAGCTGGCTGTGGCTGACCTCCTGGCCAAATGGGGCCAGGAGGACATCCTTTGACAGTTCAAAGCAGGCCACCACATCCAGAACATCTACCCAGATGGCAGGGCAGGGGGCACACATGGCAGTAGTGCCAGACAGAGGCCAACCCTGCAACCACAGTCCACTGGTATCTGGCCCAGAGGGGCAGATGCCTCTACTGGCTGTGCAGACCCCATCTGGGTCTGGCAGGTGTGCAGCAGGTCACAGCCCGGCAGCAGCCCCCACTGCCAGACTGCTGCAGTGGGTAGAGGGTGCAGGGAACTCTCAGGGCTGGTTCAGCAGTCCAGCTGGCACAAGGAGTAGTGTCCCCAGGTACCAACTGGCCGGGCTTCAGAAGCTCCTGAGAGCTAGTAGCCCTGAGCTACTTGCCAGGATGGCTTTTTATACTGCTGGCGCCAGGACAGGGCAGCTTTTTATACTGCTGGGGCCAGGACAGGGCAGCCTTTTATACTGCTGGGGACAGCATAGGTGCTGGCCCTAGGATCTAGCTCCCCCTGGCTGCAGATCCAGGAGGAGCCAGGCAGGATTATTTTTCCCCAAGTGGCACAATTTGCTCCACAACAAAGTGCATGTCCAAACATGTGTACTGAGGCAGAAAGCCCCAGCTCAAATCTGCACTGCTTCTATTTGAGCTGCTGCAAGTGCATGTGAGCCCATAGAGCCTTGAGTGAGATTCCCATCCTTATCACTTCAGCTGATGACTAGGCAGTATTGTTCCCAAACATATTTTCAACAACTTGAAGTTTCTGATTTTTCCAAGCCAGTTAGTCTAAAAATGTGAATAATCTGACATGTTATTTGCTGCTTTTTGAACATCTCCCT
>NW_017729016.1:8685171-8693477 GCF_001723915.1 Gavialis gangeticus
TCTTTACTTGTACAGGCCTTGGAAGGGGGAAATCTGATCATCTCAAACTGCAGCTGCGGCTGCTTCCATCATCAGCAATTTGAGCTTTTCCTTTTTTGAACCTAATTTTAGCATTTGCTGAGGTCCTCTCCTATATGAATATTCCCTTATAAAATTTTTGCTACTCCTCAGATTTTTCCTGTAAGCTCCAAGTATCAGTTCAAAAGTACAGAGCAGAGCTTTTTTTTTTTTTTACATATGAGTGTCTAATACAGTGGGATCCTGAGAAGACAGACAACTAGCTCGTGTAGGTAGATGAATGCAGTAGGCACTACTAGATGGTGTGGGGCAGACCTTAGCCAGCTGTCTTGGCATAAACGGCAGTTATACAACATATGCACCAGTGTAACTTGAAGTGGCATAGCTTCAACCGTGATTTCTCCCAGAGTAATTCTATATCAGGTTTGAATGAGTTCTGTCTGTGTAGGGTTCTTTGCCATGTGTTAGCTCCTTTTCTATATCGGTGTAAATGTACTGTTTGTCTTGGGACTCAGAGAAGAATTTGTTAGGGTGTAAGAAGACTACAGCTAGTATGTTACTCACTAATATCTTACAAATGAAGCCCTTCCTCTGTTGGCTTTAATGCCCCTGGCAAAACAGCAGTGTTTAGCAATAAGGATGATTGCAGTAATTCCATAGCACACAAAGCCTCTTGTCTGATATCCTCTTTTTGTCAATGGCATATAGTTTGTGTTGCACATAAAGGACCAAATCACTTCTTGGAATATTGCTAAGTCATGTACACTATTGAGTCAGTGTAGCAGTTCCAGTGATGAATGCAGCCTGAAGGACCAAATTCTGCTCTTATTTGGTCTCAGTGCAGTCATACTGGTATCACTGAAGTCTACATTAATCCCAGAGGGTCAGGTGTTCAGAGTCATAAATGAAGATAGAATCTGCTACTGAATGATTTCATGGCTAAGATTGTGGCAAAGGCAGGTTGTTGACCTGTAGAAGAAGGTCAGTATAAAGAATATGGTGACTGCAACAGTCTGAGTTTAATTTTGTCTTTTTCACTCTCTTTTTCTTTCCTCATGGGCTGTCTGATTAACTGCTTCTCAGGCTTGGATTTCAAAAATTTACTTTATTGTATGCTAACTTGGATTCTCCCATTGATTTAGGATAGCAGTGGGCATTGGAAGTACATGCTAAGTTTAGAGTGTTTAATTAATATCATTATCATAGGCTGGACGAGACCTCAAGAGATCATCTAGTCCAACCAGGGATCAAACATGGATCTTAGCATTATTAGCATCAGGCTCTAATCAACTGAGCTAAATATATGTGCAACTAATAAAAATAATGGGTGAGATCCACAGATTGTGCAAATAGGCATGCACCTTTAAAAACAATGCTCATGGATATCAGTGGAGCGTTGCTGATTTACACCATCTGACCCAGACTTTCTAAAAGAACAAATAGGTAGAATCACTGCTTGTTTGTGAGTGTGAACTTAAGCAGACGACTTTGCATTTGTTTACTGAAAAAAAATGATGTTTGGTTGTAGTGATTTGACAGAGAAATGATTCTGAAGAGAAATCTCCTTCCGATATGCCAGTGAACCAGCAACCTAGTAATGAAGAAGAGAGATTAAAAATGGTTATTGTTGTGATAATCTTTCAACTTGCTCATGAATAAAACAAAGTTATCAAATACAGAGATATGAGCAGGTGAATGCAATTCATGAGATTTATGGGTATGCATTGAATAATCCTTCTCCTATAAATCGTATAACACCTTTTTTCAATCTGTGTATTTAACTTGCAGATGAATGATTTTTTGCTTGTATCAGATGCATCATTTGTGGATAATATTTATGCAAATAGCAAGCTATTCTCCATGAGTTTATTTGATAGTTAGATATTTGAAATAATGTCTTTGTACCAGTTTGATTTTCTCCCTTTGACTTGACACTTCTTCTGGGGGAACAGGGTGTTGGATGCATTTTGATAAACAATGCTGAAATGACAGATTTAGGCTTTAAATGAAATTGTGTTCCATAAACTGTGAAACAAAGAGTCATAACTCACCTTCAGCTACATACATTTCAGTGAAAATTATCTTTCATGCTTTGATCTACACTGTATCATTTTACTGAGTGGCCTCATGTGCAATATCAATCAAATTCACTGAAGATGCTGGAGAATCTCATTTAAAATCAGAGAATACAAATCATAGATTCATCTGCCTGGTGGGAAGGAAAATGTTCCATGAGTCCCAGTTTCAATCTTCACCGATTACAACTGAATTATTCTTGTAAAACTCCACAGAATAAACTTCTGCACTCCAGGTTTACTTTTTTCTTTTTTTCTTTTTGATGTTGACTGCTCCATGAGGAACCTATGGTAGTATTAACCACCGGGTCTAAGGATGCTAAGCTTCTCAGTCCCCATGAAAGTTGGTCCTGCTTCTTTCTGTGCTGGGAATCCAAGGTCTAAAGGACAAGGAAGAACCTTTCATACCTCCATCTGAAAAGCAGAATGACTACATTTCAGCTGCTGCTGGGAAGACTGTGTTAATGATTGTCATACTATGAAAAAGGGAGAGGTGAGGGAATATAGGCCCTGATAATAGAGATGACCATACAGAGTACAAGTACAACCTGGCCATCGTAGGGTAAACTGTGAAGGCAGCTGAAAACTTGGAGAGTGTGGTGGAATTCTTCACTTCTGGGAACAAAATGTTATCCTCAATTTTGATGGGCTGTGTCTGGATTGCAGGGAGCTACAGTCACCCTCCATGTCTTAAATAGCAGTAGCAGGATTGCTAGCTTGCACCATTTTAACAGAAGTCTGAAAATATTGAAACCTCAGGTCTTTGAGTCATGCTACTTTGTTGAGTCTCAGCCTTCATTAAAGATGTTCCTAGCTTACGTGGCTACAGAAGGAATCTTGAAACTGAGTCTTGCGTTACCTAAGAACTCCAGCTAAAAACATCCCAAATATTATTACAAAACAGCGTGGGGTTTTTAAGTCAGTCTCATTATTTTGTGCAGCCTGGTACAGAACTTTTGAGTGCTTGGGGTTGGTAATACAACAGGCTGTATCAGTCACTACAGTACTTGCTCTTCCCTCATAGGTGGGGGTTTTATTATTTAACTAACCATTGTCTTGCCAAGCTTAATATTTATATTACAATAGCATCTAGAGACCCTACCACTCCCATGGTACAGAGAACAGTTCATTCACATGGAAAAAAGTCACTGGCTCTGAAAGTTTACAATTTATGCATAGGATGAGAGTGAAGGCAACAAACAGATGAGGTTGGTGGGTGCGAAGTTTTGGCTAGGACATAGGCAGCCAGCCCTATATGTAGGCCCTGAAGGACAACCAGAAAGTCAGCTAGGTAGGGACCTGAATCAGCCGAATGGAGAATGTGGGATCAGGTCCCTGGAGGAAGATCTGGGAGATGTAGTTCATGGTACAAGCCAAGATCAGAAGCCAAGGGAATCAGAGAGCTGGTACCAAGTTTTCAGGAATAGAGTGACACGCTCGGGTATTTTGCCCTCCCTGGACTCTGGTGCCTTTAGTAGCCAGACTAGCCTGTCAGGGTTTCCTGACCTCCCATCTCTTTCCTGCCATGACTTGTTGATTTGTATAAAAGAGGAGGTTGCCTGTTACCTTTCCTCTCGCCCCACTGGTGCAGTCCCTCTTTAAGAGGGCCTTAGTTACCTTGGGGACTAGAAATATGACCTTCAACCACCCCTATTGTCATGCCCATGCCTCACAGATGACTCTCAGTGGTCCCTTTGTAGCAGATCTCTACATCTGAATCAACACTGGGCTCCTTGTGCACCAAGACCCTTCTCTGGGTTTCTGCTTCAGCACTTCTTATCTGGCTGAGACTCTTTAACTCAGGTCCACCTCCTCAGGCCCTACCTTCCTAGGTCATAGCCTCAGTAGCGGAGAGTGAACCTAAGGTACCCTACCCATGGCCTCCTCTGCCCCTGGAGCTGTATCTCAGTCCTCCAATATTTAAGTAGGGTGTCCACCTTTTCCAAATTGGAAGGCAGGACACATGCCTGCTTACCTGCCCTCCCATGGCACAACGAGAGCAGAGCAGAGTGAAACTCATGGAGGGTGGGGGCGGATGTGGGCTGGCTGCTGTGGGCTTGGGGCTCCTTGCCCTGCTGTCCCTGGCAGGAGCAGACCATCTCTGGACCAGCCAGGACCTATGTGCACAGCCCCAACCCCAGGCAGCCCCTCCATACCGCCTGCCCACACTGAGCAGTGGTGGCAGCAGTGGTAGCTGGACAAAAGCTGCTGCTGGGCATGGGGGAACAGCATAGTTTCATAGTTTGTAGGGTCTCCTACAAACTAGGAGGAAGCAGCTGCCTCCCCTCTCACTACTGCCAGGCCCTTCTTGCTGCAGCCATGCAGAGCCTGGGCCCTGGCTGCCCTGTGGTTCCTCTCCACTGCCACTGTTGGGTGGCACAGAGGCGGTGCTAGTGGTGGTGGTGATGGTGATGGCAGCAGAGAGGAGTGGCAGGGCAGCTCAGGCATGGGGTCTAGGTAGTGGTGAGGGGGAGGTATCTACTTTTCCTCCATGCCCAGCAGCACCTCCTGCCCAACCACTGCTTCTGCCACTGCTGCTCAGTGTGGGCAGGTGTTTTCAGAGCAGGCATGGGGCTGGCTGGGGTTTGGCCTGTTTGCATAGGTCCCAGCTGATCCGGAGCTGGTCCGCTCCAGCTGGGGTGAGTCCGGAGTGGGCCAGGGCTGTGTGCTCAGCTGCTGCTGGGTGCTAGTGGTGCCTGTGGGGAGGAGCCACAGGGCATGCGGGCTCTGGGCTGTTGCAGGGTGGTGATGCTGATCAGCCTGCAGCAGCTCCCTAAAACTTCCTATGTTGCCACGGGCCCAAGTAATTGCTCACTCCTATGCTACATCCTAGTTTTATGTGCCTGTGACAGGCCCCTGCACGGCTTACCTCAGCACTGCAGTCCAGGTGGCGGGCCATGACTGGCTCAGCTGGTGCTTCACAGCCAGAAGACCTGTTCCTGACTGGCTCAGAGCTCAGTGGCCACATGCTGGAAAGTGGCCCAGAGGCCAGAAGCCCAGGGGATGTGTCTGGATGCAGGAGCCAGAACCAGATGTGCTCCCTGCTCCTGGAAGCACCCCCTGCTTCTCCTGCCAGACAGTGAGCCTGGGAAAATGGCTCAGGCCTACTTTAGCCTTGGGGCTGCCAAACCTGAGGGGCACTCATGCCCCAGATGGGTGGCCACTGAGAAACAGCTGGGCGCAGCTCTGGCAGCCAGCCTGGAGCCAGGTCCACGTACCGGGACTAAGCAACCTGGACCAAACCAACAGGGCCAGCCAGCCTGGAGGAGATCAAAGCTTGGAGGTAACACTGAGGCTCTGGACCCCACTGATGGGTAACCTGGCACACCAGTGAGTTCACGCTGCCACAGCAGAAGGATCGCCCAGAACACCAAAGGTTAGACAGGGACAGAAGAGGGCAGCACAGTAGGCCCTGAGGGCACCCAACAAGGGTGAACTCTGGAGGGATGGCCTGTGATGCTCAAACCTCCCCTCAGGGCCACCGTGCACCCGAAGTGCACCAACGGGGCACAACTCTTATATTTGGCCCTGAGCAAGTCTTACAGGAATGCACTGAGACCCTGGGACACTGGGCCAACAGGCCGTTAGGAAAGGCCCCAGGTAAAATGGGCCAAGTAACCCAAGGGGGATAAAGGGTCTGGGAAACAGACCCTTAATTCCCAGTGCTCGAGATTGAACAGCTCAGCATGGGCAATCGTGTCCTGCCCACCACTCAGGCTGAGCTTTGTTAAGTTGTTTGTGTTAGCCTTTGTTCTCTCAAAGAGTGACAATACCATGGAGGGATTTCTTTGACACTTGTGCTTCGTCCCGTTGGCATGTTGAAGAACCTTGAATACGTCAAGGCATGGTGAGAATTTACAGTAACACCCAAGTAGAAAGGGGTTGGATTTAGGAGAGGAGGAGCACCACAGAAGAAGCACCAAGGAGGGTGTTCCTGAGCCAGTAAGAACCACGGAACAACGTCATGGATGTACCGAGAGCACCGAAGTCATGGCAAGCAAGTAGGCTCAGGGGCAGTTCCTTCTTAGGTGGGAAGGTGAGAGCCTGTTAAAGTGCCCCAGAGCTCAACCCCTTCCTGTCGGCCCTCCAGCTGTCCATCCACCGTCACATACTTTGCTGGCATTGTGCAGAGGTGAGTTTTTCTCATCTTGTCCCCATCTCCTTCACTGCTGCTACAGAGAAATGCTGCTTTACAGCTGCTTTACAGCTATACAGAATCCCCTAGCATTACCCCCTTCTCCTGCCCCTCTCTAAATAGCATTTGATCCATTTTAATCAGGGGAGAGGCACTGAAAGCAGGGATCAGGGTTTGGTCCTTTGGAAGGCGTTTGCCCAAGAATGCCTAATTCTAGTTGGGGTAAGAGAAAATATGTATATATAGGATAGAAAAGAGTCCACAATTCTTTCTAAATGCAGCTCCCTACTCCCCCAGTCACAGCCAATTTTTCTCCTTCTGCTTGGGTTTTGCTGTTATGATTTCAGAGTGTGTTGCTATGGAAATGAGATTTGATATGTCAAATTCTGTTAGAACTTCAGTCCCATAATAAACGGGAGGCAGGAAAACCCTTTTTTTAAATGCCAGTGGTGGTGTTAATGAGCAAAAGTGGCAGGGGAAGTTACAGACGCTAGGGATGAGTGAACTTTGGGAATGAGAGAGCTTGCGCAGCTAACCACAATCCTCAGACCTTTTCTTTCTTTATTTCTTCATTTGGAGAAAATCTCTGTTGAAGGCCCATTTCAACAGTGCTGGATGCAGGAAATCTAGCTGACATGTATTAAGTGAAAGGAAAGAAAGTATATATTGTTTCCCATTTCCTTGAGCTCCTGTCTCCTTGTCTGCCTGTGCTTAGATTGTGAGCACCTTGGGAAGGAGGCACTATTCTCCCTCTGGGTTCTCTAGATTTCACCAAGCATATGATAGATGCTATCATTAGCAAATGATAATTCAGTATCTCTAGTATTGTTCAAATTGGATTTTGAAGCCTGTTGCATGCAAAGGGGTCCAAAAGAGCTGTAGAATTTTACTGCGTGCATGTGGATGTGGAGCATGGGCAGACGTGTGTGCACCTATGCCCTCTGGTTGGAATAGGAATCTCCAAAGACACAGATTTAAAACAGATTGACTGGCTTATTCCATAAATTGCCCTTTAAGGCTGCTTTATTTGCAGTTACTTGGTGAACATACTGTGCTACATAGCTCTGTAAGAATTTTAGAGTGCACAATATGTGAGTGAACAACCTTTACAAGTCAACCGAAAGCTGAACATAAATAACCAGCAGCAAGGACAAATTTGATGCTGAGAACTTATTTAAAAGTATACTTAGCTAGGAAGGGAACTCCAGGTGCATTTGTACATGTCTCAGCTTACAAAGAAGAACTAAAAAAAGAAAAAGAAAAGCCAGTTGTGCAGAGTTGGCAGCAAAATCTGCATCTTTCAGATGCCTTCCTGCAGCAATCACAGTCCAGGATAGAAGCCAAATGAGACACTGCGCTGGAAAGGCATTCCACTATTCCAGTAGGAGAAAGGATGTGTGCCTCACAGAGGAAAGACACTAAAAAAAATAAAAATAAAAGCAAGGCCTTGAGAAAGGGGGAGCAGGAAGAAGACGACTGGGAGCAGGGTAATGCTTCTTGGGAAAGAGAGACTTTAAAATCTGCCATGATGCTACTCTGAAGAAAGTCAATTTTACTACAGAAAGCAAACACACAAAAATATCCAGACAAAAACCAAACTGCTGTCTACCATTTCAGAATTATTTGGCTCTCACTGAATATCAACATGTGAATTTTCACAATATGAATCTTTTGAATTTACAATCAAAAGTTTACAACCTGTTAGCAGTAAGAAATTCTTTTTTGCTTTTGGAAACAAGCAGCAGGGTAAACTGCCAGAAAACTATTGTTGTTATCTGGCAGCACCAACAACAAGGTGTTGTGGTAGTTGGGAGACTGAGATCTGTGTGTCCCATCCTACTTTCTGGTTACTTTAGCCATTGTAGGAGGAAAATACCTGTGAAAAAAGTATTGAAACTTTGCATTTACTATGCACTTATTACCATAGGTTCATATTTTATATTAGTTCTTTTTAAAGCTCTTTCCAAATAGTGGTATTTTTAATTTTCTTTTCCATAGCATAGTTGTGTGTACAATATACAATGCTGATCTAGAGATGCTCTTTGAGAAGATCAGCAAGGAGCACATTTGTGATGGGC
>NW_017729016.1:8693488-8695870 GCF_001723915.1 Gavialis gangeticus
TTCCGACCCTAAATCTATGAAACTATGAAACTATGCTGGATCCTCGAATTTTGCATGACTGAGCTTAGGGAGGTTCTGCTTGTATTTGGACTTTCCCTTTAGTAGTATGGTGTTACGTGTTAGGTTAGCCTCTTTTCAAATGATTTCCTCTCCTTGTGCAGATGTAAACAAGGAAAGGGGCAAAGGAGATTATGCCACCCTGTAGGAGGCCTTTCTCTGAACTACTCCTAGTCCCAGTTATGCCTTTCATCTGCATGTGCTTCTAATAGTGGGGCTGCTGCATGCTGATCAGGGGCTTTTGAGTCATCAGTGAAACAGATGTTCTAACTTACAAGTGCTTCCTCCCCACACTCCTCTTACACTTCCTGCTCACACCTCATGCTGCTTTGCTGTGTTTCCTTAAGTCTGGGGAGGAGAACAAAAATCTTGTGCTTGTGTATTTCTCGGATTGCTCAAGTCCCAGTCATGAATAAGGACCCCATTGTTCTGTATAAGCCCAGACTTTATAAGCCCAGACCCCATTGTGCTGTACAAGCCCAGACCTGGAGGGTTTGGAACAGGCTTCCGCAGAGGTGGTACAATCATCCACCCTGGTGATCTTCAAAAAACGTCTCAACACCCATCTTGCTGGGGTCATCTAACCCCAGCAGTCTTTTTTGCCCAAATGCAGTGGGGTTGGACCCGATGATCTGTAAGGTCCCTTCCAGCCCCTAACACCTATGAGACCTAAAAGGTTCTCTCTTCCCCAAAAAACATTACCCTGCTCCTAGTCCTCTTCTTCCTGCTTCCCTGTTCTCAAGGCCTTGCTTTTACTTTTTTTTAGCGTCTTCCTTCTGTGAGGCACACATCCTTTCTCCTACTGGAATGGTGGAACGACTTTCCAGCTCGGTGTCTCATCCGGCTTCTCTTTTAGACTGTGATTGCTGCAGGGAAACAACCACTAGCACAGCAATAGCTTCTACTCTCAGAGCAGCACTATCTTGGTCTTCACTCAATGGACTCTGGCATTGACTTAAGAGTCATTACTGGTGATTAACTTCATTGCAAGAAAGAGGTGCAACTTCCCTAGGGTTTTCCACTGAGTGCCATTTCTTCCCGTAAAGCACTCTAGGCTCTTGGGTTGGCTCTTTGGCCTTTCTTTTATTAGGCAGGGTTGTAAACTCCAAGGAGAACAGGAGGGTGACAGATGCCTTGCAGAATAAAATGGATCTGCGGTGGGAGGGTATGCTTCTACTGCTATTTCTATTCCTGCCTTGTTCTCTGCTGCTTGTTATTGAGGAAACTTCTAAGACTGACACTTGGTGTTGTTTTTCTTTTTATGTTTCTTTGATTTTAGTTGATTCTAACTTTCTGGATTTTGTTGCATTTTCCATGGGGTTTTGGAACGTTTGAGTTCTGTTCCTACAAAGCTGCCTTCCTCTTTGCTTCATAAAATGATTGTTTCCCCACACTTAGACCATACGAACATCAACACATAGGTTGCTTTCTTCAATACTTGGTGATATAATTATTATGAAATAATAATATTAAAGCTCTTAGTCTACTGAGTTGAAATCCAGGGAAATCCAGCTTCCTGTAAAAGTGCCAATGATCAGGTTTTGGGAACTTAGAAATAGTGGTTCTTGTAGTTTGCTGTTGCCTTTTAGCTGTCAGGTATCATAATAACAAGCTTAGCATAAGAAGTCTGTGAAAGGCAGTATGGCCAAGTGGATAAAGCACTGTACTCAAGAGACATCTGTCCTGTTTTTTGCATGTCACTTCCCTTCTCTGTGCTTCTGTCTCCATTGCCATCCTTTGACTAGATTGTCTAGTTAGAGCAGCAGTTCTCAACTTTTTAGATTCCAGGCACCCCCCAAAGTGCCAGCTCCTAGCTTTCACTCAGTTTTTGATTACAGAAAAATAAAAGAAGAATTCTTTTGTTCCAAAGGAGAGACCACAACAGGTCAGAATGATCTTGATGCTGTGGATTCCTGTTTGAAATCTCTTGGTTTATCTTGTGATTGTTTGCAGACCTAACGTTGCTAATATTGCATGACAACCCATGGCATCCTGCTTGAGAATCACTAGCCCCCTCTACATGTTCAGGTAAAGGCATGATAGGATATAATGTGTGATCGACACAATTGCACCTCCTGCCGTGCTACACGTGCATGGCAGGAGGGGAGACTGTGGGACCTGATTGTACCTTATTGCTGGTGCAGAGGGAATCCGATCCTGGGTTGCCCCTGCACCCACAAGAAGCAGGCTTCATGGCTTGGAGCTCCCTTTGCTGAGGGGTCTCCCAGCTGCATGGGCTACGCACAGCTGGAGCCAAGAGACCCTCACAGCTGGCATACCTCGTGCAGCTGGGGCTGGGAACCCCATCAGGTGCGGAGCCTCTTG
>NW_017729016.1:8695881-8696943 GCF_001723915.1 Gavialis gangeticus
GTGGTTCTTGTAGTTTGCTGTTGCCTTTTAGCTGTCAGGTATCATAATAACAAGCTTAGCATAAGAAGTCTGTGAAAGGCAGTATGGCCAAGTGGATAAAGCACTGTACTCAAGAGACATCTGTCCTGTTTTTTGCATGTCACTTCCCTTCTCTGTGCTTCTGTCTCCATTGCCATCCTTTGACTAGATTGTCTAGTTAGAGCAGCAGTTCTCAACTTTTTAGATTCCAGGCACCCCCCAAAGTGCCAGCTCCTAGCTTTCACTCAGTTTTTGATTACAGAAAAATAAAAGAAGAATTCTTTTGTTCCAAAGGAGAGACCACAACAGGTCAGAATGATCTTGATGCTGTGGATTCCTGTTTGAAATCTCTTGGTTTATCTTGTGATTGTTTGCAGACCTAACGTTGCTAATATTGCATGACAACCCATGGCATCCTGCTTGAGAATCACTAGCCCCCTCTACATGTTCAGGTAAAGGCATGATAGGATATAATGTGTGATCGACACAATTGCACCTCCTGCCGTGCTACACGTGCATGGCAGGAGGGGAGACTGTGGGACCTGATTGTACCTTATTGCTGGTGCAGAGGGAATCCGATCCTGGGTTGCCCCTGCACCCACAAGAAGCAGGCTTCATGGCTTGGAGCTCCCTTTGCTGAGGGGTCTCCCAGCTGCATGGGCTACGCACAGCTGGAGCCAAGAGACCCTCACAGCTGGCATACCTCGTGCAGCTGGGGCTGGGAACCCCATCAGGTGCGGAGCCTCTTGGTCCTGGCTGTGTGTGAGGCACAGTCAGAACTGAGAGCCTGGTGTGGGCTGGGGATTTCCTGTACCCCTAAGCTGTGGGGATCACAGTAGCCATGAACCCCAGGGCTTGGGTTTTTATGCTGAGCAAGGTGCACCCCTGCAGCTGGGAGCCCTGTTGGCTGACAGAATCCCCAGCCTCAGGGGAGACCTACTACACATGCAAATTAAAGCTTTGATAGCAACCCGCTATAAAGTTAGTACATGTTTTCAAGGTCTGACTTTATAGCTGGTTGGAGCTTTTTATTGTGTGATAGCT
>NW_017729016.1:8696986-8712563 GCF_001723915.1 Gavialis gangeticus
ACATGCAGCTCGTCTTAAGCTAATTAAGGCAATACCTATAACCTGTAGAAGGGGTCACTGAGTTAGACCCTAGGCTTTTGAGTAATATTTATTCTCTTGCTATGTGCTTGGAATAGGAGGGTGGGGGCAGGTGGATGGGAAGGTGGCTTGATTCAGTCCAAGCCTTTGGGTACTGTTGTAATAAAGAGCAATAACAAACCAGAATATTTTTGTCAGTAGTTTCTTAGTTTCTGTTTTAAACAACATGGGAGAACTTAGAAAACCTATTCTAAAGTATACCTGCCTGTGTTGGACTGTGGGAGTTGTCCATATATGTCCACACACGCATTCTCTCCTTTTTAATTACCAGTTCTTAATGCAGGTATCACAAAATGTGCCAATGGGCACCTACTTCCTGCTATCTGTATGTGATATGAGAAATTTGGGATTTCAAACTGACACTGAAATTCAGTTTTAAAGATGCTGGAAGGGGAACATCTGTGAAAAATCACAAGAACAACTTTAACATCTGCCCCACTAGGAGAAAATTGCTGATGTTCTCATTTTATATCAGATAAATCTTTGAGAGCTGCAATGTTTACATATTTAAATGCAGGTTTGAAATGGAAGAAGTGGCTAATTAATTTAGTCTGAGCGCTTAACACTTTCATTGTTTTTAATTTTAATTGAACATTTTATTCACTGGGTTTGTGAATTTTACCATAGCTCAGACTCTCTCTGTAAGCAGGCTGATGGTTGCAGGAGAAGAAAAGAGAGAAGCATCGCATTGAACACTGGCAGTATAGAATGACTGTAATAATTTTGTTGATGCAAGGGGCTGACTTTACACGAGTAACTTTATGTGCTTCTGTGGTGTTGTTTGTGAGTCCTTTGGCTGTAAGACTGGGAGTAGGACCAGGTATACAGATGTACAGTGTGTATCTGGCTTCAGCTGGGAATAAGAAGACTCAAACCAACATGGGCAAATGATTGAGGGATAGAAGCAATTTGTGAAGTTGCTTTGCAAAAATTAATAATAAAATCAACCAGCAGTATACATACCCCTGGGGTTACCTCAAAAGGTAATTTTAATTCAAAAGGAGGGAGAACCAAACAAATGATCTCTTGCATATGTGAAACCATATGTTTTCTTGTGTTCTTTTTCCCCAACCTGGTTATAAAACCATGAAATATCTGGGCTTTTACCACTTTTCTTTGGAAGTCCATTCTACCATTAATCCTACTTGTCTGGATGTCACTAAATATCACTTTTATTCATTTCACTGTTATTCCTACTTATGCCCCATATAATTTATTCTTTACTAGGGGCCTACTGTGTTGTTATTGTAGTACCATGAATCCCTCTAAATCAGGGGTTTTCAACCTTTTAAAGTAAGTGTACCCCCAGCGGTGCCCTTTTTAGTAAGTGTACCCGGGGGTGGGGGAGGAAGGGGTGGTGAGCGGCTGGACGTGGAGTGGGGAGCAGGAGGGATGGTGGTTAGCAGCCGGACGCTGAGTGTGTGTGTGTGTGGGTGGGGGGGTTGATGGCAAGTGGCCATATGCGGAGCTGGGGCATGGCAAGTGGTGGAGCAGTGACAGCGCAGAGTCTGTGTGGCCTTGCTCTTGCCCCACCCCAGCCCTGCTCCTGTGAGGCAGCTCTGTCCTGCCCGCCCCCGTGTACCTTCTGGGACCTTTTGAAGTAACCCCAGGGGTAGTTATACCGCTGGTTGAGACCCCTGCTCTAAATAGTACCTTTCTTTCTGTGGTATCATTATCCTTTAGTTACCTGTGACCAGGTTTTTTTATACTTAAACTAGCTATTGTTTAGTCAAGCTACAGTATACAAATATAGGATGCCTATACACGTGCTCAGGGGTGAGGGGGCGGCTTTTAATTTGAGCAGTTTCTGGAGAGCTTCTGTAAGTAAAATACATCAGTGTCATGTATATTGAGGCCCTGCACATTTGAAAATACCCACAGGACACTAATTAAAGCTTATTCATTGAGCTTTAAGGTGCAGACAGAATTGCCAGTTTTTGCCTGATCTGGCCCCTGAAAGCACCCTATAGCTATGACCACACAGAAGTGCACAGCTGCAACACACTTTAAAAAGGCCTGATCCCACAAAAATCTGAACCCTCATTGAATGAGGGTTCAGATGAAGATATTTCCAAACACAGAGTCTTCAGTAACTTCTGTTTGTGCTGCCTCAGAACAGTTTTCAGACTGGGAGAGGGGAAAGGGAACAGAGGGAGTTTGGTCTCGGGTTTTTTTGGCCAGTGCTGGAGGGTGGGGGCATGTATTTGAGCTCCTCCAAGGTTGGGGTCTCAAATCCAACCATGCCCCCGCTCCAGTGCCAGCTAAGGTATCCTGAGAATGAGCTCCTTCTGCTTTCTTTATCCCTTCCCATTCTGAAACAGGGATAGGCTGGAATGGAGGAGGGGCCATTGCTAGGCGAAACCAGCTGCAGGCTCCCAGCCAGAAGTGAACTTCTGTTTGGTCCTGGGAATTATTGTAACTCAGAATGCTTCATGCAAAGCATTATGAGTTACAGTGAGGAGCTGCTCTTCTGTCTGTACTGGTAGTTAATGTGCTTGAGTGGCCATTTTAAAACCCACAGGGGCTTATACACATGACAACGTGGCAATAATAGATGGATCTAATTAGAATGTGGAGCAGACTTGACTAATTACGTCTACTCACATCAGAGCACTGGTATAGGCACCCATAGTTACTTTTTCAGTTTTTAAACTTAAACTCTAAACTTTGATATTTTTCCCCCTGCATTACTCTACTTCAACTATTGATAAATTAATGTGCTGCTAAAGAAGTGGATATAATCTGACAAATACCTGGCTTTTGTGTCAGGGGCTGTGGTGAGAGGGACAGATCCTCCAGCTGCTGCAATCCCTAGTGTACCCACCCAAAGGACACCTCCTATCTGGCCCTGTATTAGTAATGACCTTCCTTTGTTGTATCCTGATTTAAAAAAACAACGTCAAACAAACAAAACAGCCTTATTCCCCAATATCTGTACGGCCTACAGGTTGCAAAGAAGCTCAGGGCAGTGTAGCTGAATAAAGAGCAAATTATGTTAGGATTAGGGTACTATATTATGCTTGACCACTGGTTTTGAGTATGAACATGGACAAGTCACTTAACCTCTTTGTTTCTTGCTCATTGTCTATTTTGCCTGAAAAATCTTTGGAGCAGACATTGTCTCTTCCTGTTTGTTCAGAGTTCCTAGCCTAATGTTGCCTTGTTTTTAGTGGTGATACTGTGATATAATAAATGAGACATTGGCAAACAGAGACTGAGAGAGCATGAGTCTGGGAGTCTCTGTCTGCCTCCAATAACATTGCGTGGAGGTGTGAGTGGTACATGTTGCTTGTTATAGCACTTGGCTCAGGGTTTTGTTTCCTTCAGTCCTATCTGGTAATTCTCTCTTTACGAAACAGCTTGGAATAGGGTTGTGCACATAGTGTGGAGGCATTTTTTGTTGCTGGGGAAGAGGAAATAATCCTTTGGGAAAAAAAGAACAGATGTGCAAGTAAATTAAAATTTTCCTAGCCTAAATTTGACTTGTGCTATAATAGTTGCAAACACTTTCAAAATATTGAAACTGCCACTTTTTTTATACTTGTACATGCAGGAACTTTTTATTTGCTTTTTTGTGGTATAGGGCAGTATTTAGAGCTGGGGTGGATCTAGGAGAGCAGGGGGTGCACAGGTGCACTTGAACCACTCCTTTGATTCCTGCTCTACCTGAAGTTTAAGACCAACTGCCTGGCAGTGGCAGCAGCATTTCTAGATGGGCAGTGCTGAAAGAATCTTTTGACTCATGGCTCTTTATAATTTACCTGTTCCCTCCTAAATTCGTCATGCCACAGGTCTTAATGACCCTCTCCTTTTTAATGGTCTTGATGTTCCACCAAGCAAGATATCCTTTGTTCTGCAATTCTACTCTCTGTTAGCTACTTCTGGCAATGAAGCTCCTATTTCACAGCCCTGCAGGTTTGTATTTAATTAATCCCAATGAAGTTATTTGTTTTTGCTTCCAACTTAAACTGGATAATATGGCCCTTGGCCCCTAGCATATTAGTAAAGCTTTAGTTTATTTTTAACTGGAGAAAAATAGGTGGTGTTTTACATGTGATATGTACCTGACCATGGGCAGAATTTTGTAAAAGGGGGTGCACACATTTGGTACAGTTAGGCAAAAGATAAGCGTAGAACCACTAAAATAAAACCTTTAAAGCGGCTAAAGCAATGTGTAACAGGGGGCCTAGTTCAGCAGGGCTTTGGCGCTGGCTTCAATTAGGGAGGTTCAGCCTTCAAATCGACAAACTGTACTCTTAGGATGATGATTTGTTTTGTTAGCTTCAACTCAGTAGGACTGAACATTGCCCAGATGTACCATATACAACTGAGGTGCCAGCGCCATAACTATCCTACCATTGTGAGATGATAGTATGCAGTAGACAACTATTTGTCCTAATAGTATAGATGCTAACTGCAGCAGGAAAGCTGAACTTAACTTAGCTGTAGAGAATAGAAAATACAGAAAGCAGACAGTGACAGATTCACATAATGATCAAAACCAACAACGTTTCTGCTTGAGCAGACAATTTTGATTTAAAGGTAAATCTGCCTGTGGTATGCTTTTCACTAGCTGTCAATCAAGGAAGACAAGCAGCTCAGGAGAACCTGCTTCAGTACATTGGATATCACCTTTTCATCAGGCATTTCAGTCTGCTCTGTATTTCTTGTGCTCTCAAAATCCCTCTGGGATAGCTGCTGTGAGGGTTGGAGAAAACTTTTTAATCTTGCTAAAAGAAGATAAACAGAGAAGACAGAACAGCAGCCCTGCCTGAAAACAACATTTGGCAGTGTTTGCTTCTAATTTTAGGCCCTCGGAGGAAGATAATTGCCACGATGATTGCGTATTAATGTGTAGAGTGACATGTTCTCACAGTGCCAATTTAAATCTAAAATCTATCTGAATATCCAACTCGTGTGTCTTGCTGGCATTTATTTACTTTAGTTTATTTATACAAGTGAGAACTTGCCATGTTATGACATAATGTATCACTTACAGGAAGATCTGACAACACGTCATTATAAGATGTAGGCAGCAGGTTTCACACACACACACACACACGCGCGCGCGCGCGCGCTGCAGATTAAATAATTGATTTTATTGGCCGCTACTTTGGCAAGCAGTGATGAATTGTCCATCCATGCCTGTCTCTGCTGCCTGCAGGGTTGCAGGAGGAAATCTATCCTACTGGAAGGGTGACAGTGTTTGCAGGCATCTCCTCCAGTATCATGTGTGCACAGATGATAGACATTTATTTTTTGTCTCAGCCACTACAGCAGTGCCTGGGGATGAATGAACCAGCTGCTTGTCCAATATCCCCAACTCAAGGTGTATACCTTTTTTAAATTAAAAAAATGAACAGGTTTTAGTTATTTGCCCACAGAAGCTTGAGAAAGCTCAGTTTTTTTCTCCCTGCCCCACAGGACACCACATACCATGCGGCACCACATACCACACAGCCATGCTTGTCTGGATGCGGCCTTTAATGGCAGCCACTTACTTTAAAAATCAGATTCTTGAACAAAGAGAGACATTTATTCTATTTGCTGTTTACTGCAAAATAAGTAACTTATCCCTGCTCTTATTTTAATCTCTGCCTCTATAGGTTGACTGATGTCCCCAGTAAATCAGTTGAAGCCTATAGTACTGATGTCTTGTCAGCTATCATTACTGAGGCTAAAATCTATTCTATATTGCACATAAAAAATGACTCAAGGCAGGAAAAATGGTTATAGTTCATTGCCAGTCTTCAGAGCTACTGATTTTTGCAATATGTGAATGGCCCTTCTAAATCCCTTCCTCTGTTTCTTCTTCTGTGGTTCTCCCTTTGGTTCTCAGTTGAGAAACATGTTTTAGGGGATGGAGAAGCTGCAAAATTGTATGGATGAGTTTATTATTTAAACTATGCTGCTTGCTAGAAACTCCCCACGGTTCTTGATTGTTTTCTAATGTTGTTTCATTCTTACCTAAAACACATTTTCTCGTTCTTGGTTTTAGCTGTTAATGTAATTTGTTTCTATTTATTTTCATTAGTGAGTGCTCAGGGATGCATTTGTTAAGGGAGCTTTATGAATGAGAATGATTAATTGATTTAGCTGAGAGATGCTGTTCTGCACTTTAAACCCTACCGCTTTCAACAGTTTTCAAAGACATGCACACAAATCCCTTGTACTGCTTAGTTCTAAGGAGTTCAGCATAACTAAACCCTCCAAGTGACAACATACCCAGATTCATGATTACCCAAAGTCATAATGCAGTGCTCTGAGGTTTACAATAAATGGATTAACCTTGCGGTAACCTTTTTTTTTTTTTTTTTGGCTGAGAAAACCCACATTTATAGCCAAGCCATTTGTGTCACCTAATTAAGGCTGTGTCAGCATTTCTGTTTTTAGAGGCTCTTTTTTCATAAGAAAGCCAATTCCCAAATGATGCCCACTTCGCCTATTTCCTGTGACGGTGTTAAAAAGGCTTAAGAGGTTGGTCAAGATTCTTGTGCCATAGATATAATCATAGGCTAAAATTTGGGGCCAGCTCAATCTACAAGAATTTTTTGTTACTTACATAGTTTTTAAAAATATTTGAAGAAATAAAAAAACAAACAAAAAACCAAACATTTACATGGACTTTTTTAAGATATAGAAGTGCTTTGGAGTGGAATTCAGATCAGCACAGGGAGCTAAAACAAGGCTTCTCTGGCATTTGAGACATATATTTTATGTACTTAAGTAGCACTTAAATTACTTATAGAGTGACCAAAATTTACAGTAAGACAGCAGGGGTGTGCAAAACAGGCCCTATTTGATTTGGATTCGGATTTGGCCCGAATCAGGGACAGTAATTCGATCCGTAGATTCAGATCACTGTCCCCGATTTGATTTGGCCAAATCTGAATCTAATGATTCAATGCTGATTCAGTGAATCATTGATTCAGACACAGGCATAGCTTTAAAAGTTTTTTCTACATACTGCTGCCCCACGCCACATGGTGGGGCTCTGCCATGAGCCCACAACCCCAGCCCATTCTCCCAGCCCCTCCATGGCTGTCCTGCCTGTCCCAGCTCCTGGCCCTTAAAAAAAAACAAACAAAAAACTCTGGCCTCACAGGCTCTGCCCTGCAGGGGTGGTGGTGGGGCAATCCCTGCTGCCCCCACTGCCCCGTGCTGCTGGGAGAACAGGCAGGGGTTAGGGGGTGCTCATGGGGGCTGGGGGAGCAGGCAGGGGATGGAGCCTGGCAGGGGTCCTCCCATGGTCCCCTCCCCACTCCTGCACCCCTCCCCTGCCTCCTACTTACCAGCATAGAGTCTGGGTCCAGCTCCCTGCTGCAGCCAGCGGGGACTGCCAAAATCACCGAAGCTCTCTGAATCTTTTCTGAATTGATTACAGAGAGCTTTGAATCGATTTGGACCTTTTAATTGGTCCTCTGATTTGATTCAGATTTGGAGATTCGGCCACCGAATCAGGCTGAATCTCTTCCAAATCAAATCAGCACCCAAAGCTTTGCACAGCCCTACAAAAGAGTCACAATGACATATGCATCCCTATGTCAATTGTGGCAAATATATTACAGCTTAAAAGAAAAACTACATTATACTTAATGCATTATTCATGATTGCAAAAATGACCTACTCAGTGATTGCAGTGAAACCCATTGACAACATTATCTGTGAAGATCCGAAGATGGTAAGAGGGAAGTATTATTTGTAGCTTGTTACTTGTTCAGGAACTAGTTTGCTATGACCATTACTTGCTTCTATAACTGGAAAACCAACCCCGTTATTCTGAAGACAGTCCTGCTGGACTTTAATCCCCAGCATACAATACAACTTTTCCCTCTCTCTTTCTTAATACTGTAAAATATTTTGAATGGTCCTAATGGAATTTACACTAATGGAGGATTCAGCCCAATATATGTTTCTCGGTTATTTGTGTAAGTTGAAGTTATCAAGTGCAATGTATTCTTTTTTGGTTCTTTTCTTATAAGAACCAATATTTATTTTAAAGAATTACCCGTGAGAAATCTTTTTATTAATGTAATTTAATATAATAAATTTAGGTTAGTTTTAGTTCTGTTTTCTTAGCAAAGCTTGTTAGTGAAAAATGCACTGAATGTACAACCCCCCATTTGCTCTTTGTTTGCTACAAAAAGACATCACCTGTGTAATTCCCAAGCACAAAAAAGTGCCAAACCAACCAGTTAGGGGTCCAGAGAAACTCTTGGCTCAATGTACCATAACAGGTTGTGCTCAATCACATTTAGAAGCTCTGATCAGGGCAATGGAAATTGTACCTGCCAGCTGCTTTATACATAAGATCATGCCAAACAAATTACTACTCAGAAGGTTTGGGTGGAATCAGCTGCCATCATAATGCAGATTCACTGTGTGTAGGTCCTAGAATCTTGTCTGAAATCTAATCCTTCTGATGCCTGAGGAGGAAGTGGGCAAAAAGGGCAGGGTATAGCGTCTTGTTCACTGTTGTAACATAAATTATTTTGTCCATCTTTGTGGGTATACTCCTGCAACATAAAGCAAAAGAAGCAGAGAAAGAAGGGAATTTGATGAGAGAGCTCTAGTAATCTTGGGTAGGTTCAATTTTTAACAACACTATTATCTCTATAATATATAAAAATACTGTTCTCAGTTTTTTTGAAGAAATGTGTGAGTCTCCAATTAGTCAGACAAACCTAACATGATCAGTCCAGGCAGTTCTAGTATGTACTTGATATCAACACCATTATCTACTTAATCTGTGCTCAGATATTATCCTCCAGAATTTAACTGGGAAGAATTATCACAAAGTTAGTATCTCTGACCATGGTTTGATCTTTTTTTTTAACATGGAATTATAAATGTACATTTTGAAAATCTGCGTGTATGTCTATGTGGATGTCCAAATTAACTGATGACTAGTTAATAGATTTGCATGTGCAAATACGGCGTATTTTGCATACACAAAATCAGTGCTGAATTCTGACTGTGTACAGACATTCAGGGGCTAGGGACAGGCATTACACATAAACCAGTTTAAGTGAGCAGAAACTGGTTTAAACCTGTAACGCAACAGATGTTCAGTGCACATAAACCAGTTTGAAAATGGCTGGAACCAGTTCAAGATAAACCTGGTTGAATGTAGTATCAGACTTAACTGATTTGGATCAAACTGGTTTATGCAAAGTTTGTGCCAGACCCCTTCCTGGTTTAACTTAAACCAGAGTCCCCCAGGATCACAGATGCTTTGCAGGCTTGGGCAGGGCTCTTTGCTTCAGAGCAGGGCTAGCCCCACCCCTCTGTTCCCTAGCTGGAGCTCTGGCAGAGATGGCAGGTACAGCAGCAACTGCCTGGCTTCCCCATGTGCCCCTCATCCCCCACTCCCTGCTCAGGCAGGGATTTCCACCCCCTCCCCTCTCCCACAGCAGGGACCATAGCCAGCATGTGGTATGCAAGCTAATGCTGAGAAGAGTCTGTGTAAGGCAGACAGGACAAAGGCAGACAGGAGAGTGTTCACTTAGGGCTTTTTGGAGCTAATGAACAGGTCAGCTGGTAATGTCCCGTCATTCCTTCCTTGGAAAAAGTTGTTTAAGAAAAGCTTGAACTAATGAGAGAAGCTTTTGTTTTTTTGATGGGGTGCTAAATACTTCATTATCAACTCCCTGCTGGGCAGGTCAGGAGCAGCAAGGGCAGGGGGAACCCCTCCCTAATTAGAGTGTCCTGGTGGAGCCTGGTCATACCCCCCTCAGCTCAGCACTGTAGAAGGGAGTGGGGGCTGCTCTAGTACCCCCTGGCTTCTAACCTGAGCCACTACAGGCATATGCCTGCATTTTCTCAGTCCAGAAGGAATGTCTGTGTGGTTACAAACTGGTTCAGCCTAGCCAGGTTAGACTAACTTGGAAAGATTGAATCAGTTCAGGCTCAGGCTTTTTGAATGTCTGTCCCCAGCCAGGGAGGTTAGGGGGAGGTTAAATCATGTTAAAAATGGCTACCAGTTTAACTTAGTTTGGCCACATTACATTTAGATCCCTAGTTAGGTCGATCTAAGTGTGAAGTGTACAGAAATGCTAGGAAGATTAGTTTAGTCTACAAATGACTGACCCAACCTAAATTAACCCTACCTCTGAGGTAGTCTAACTTAGATTGGGTTGGCCATATTTAGACTGATTTAACTGTCCTGAACTTCTGTACATTCTCAGCACAGGCTGCAGGCTGTGCTTTTCCTCCCATCCCCCTGGCACTGGGCTACTTTTGCCCCTTACCCTACTCCTGGATGGACAGCCCCTCTCTATGGAACAGCCAACTCCCTGCTACCAGTCCAGCAAACCCCCTCAACCCACAAGCTGCTCACGGTGTTGGTTTTTATCACTGTTTGCTGATACCAGGAGCTGAGGACATCAGTCCCAGTGCGGGGAGGTGTGGGAGGAATTGGGGAGTAGGTTCTCTGGGGGATGGAGGCTAAGAATAGCCCCTAGGGGTGCAGGGAAGAGTTGCCATCCCCCCAAACTCCACTGTGGACCCTGCAAGTCCTCTTGATCCCACCAAACTCTCTGGACCTCAGCAACCCCATGCAGAGCCTGTGTGCCCACCCCCCGATCTCCCAATCCCTTCCACAGAACCTGTCTGCCTCCCAACCTCCCTGCAGATCCTACCTGACCCCCATCTCCACTGTAGACCCCATCTTCCTCCCTGATCTCCCTGTTCCCCCCACAATTGCCTCTTGCTCCCCTAATCCTGCCCAGATCCTGCTTGCCCACATTTTTTTCCTCCACTAACCCCTCCATCCTAACTTATCTTAGGTAGATTGGGTGGCTGTTTTGAACTCAAACCTCCCCCTAACCTCCCTGAATGTCTCTTGCAGCATCTGACTTAGAAGTATGATTTTAATGGGTATTTCTGAAAAATTGGCCCTCAAAGCATGATGGCAACCTCTTTGTGATGCTCAGATCTATCTGTTGGAACAGAGTTAAATTTTTGATTACATCTACCAAGAGCAGTGACAGTCACATAAAAGGAAATCTTCTAGAAAGAGAACTGGAACCTGCAAAGTACAACTGCTTAGGAGACTTTCACCACACAAAGTTTGAGGGTTTGCAAGAATTCAATAATAAGTATTTGGATTTGTTGTGGCATTTTGTGGGAGTTATAAGCCAGCTGGCACATGCTTCCGTTCTCTATAGGCCAGGCTTTCTGATCAGACTACATGTTCCACAGTCTACCACAGTCCTCTTGGTGAGTAGAGACCATTTGGTATGGCAGTTGCAATGTCATTACATGTCATGGCATACAACGTCTGTCCAATAGAGCAGAATAAGGTTCCTGAACAAGAATTGCCCTGAGGCACCATGGGTGCAGATGGATGTTTAGAACCCTGCTCTAACTTATGGTGCTTTACATAAAATGCGATGAGTTAAAGTTCCCCTCTTGCCCCCCAACCCAACAGACATTTGACTGTTGGGTCAGAGAGGGATCAAGCCTGCTGAACCAGCCCTCCTAGAGGGTGCTGAACCACCCCTTTTTCTAGCTCTGCCCCCCATCCCAGCTCTGGGGCTCTGAGTAGGCAGGGAAGGGGAGGCAGAAGGAAGGAGCAGCACTGAGCTTCTGGCTGGGGTTTACTGCCCAGCTAGAGCTGGGGGTGGGGTGGGGGGGATGGAAGGGAGCTCCCCTGCCTTGTGGCCCTCCCAGTGACCCCATCTGGGGTTCTGGAGGGAGCCAGGCTGGGCCCTTGAGGCAAGGGGGCTCTGTTCCACCCCCCCTCCACTCCAGCTTAGGCTAGGCAAAGCCCAACCAGCTTCTCTGTGCTGCTCTCTTCCCTGTCTCTGCTTTGCCTGACCTGAGCTAGGAGGTGGGGGTGGATCAGAACCCCCTCACCTCATGGGCCTGGCCCAGCTCTCCCCAGTACCCCAGCTGGGGGGCTTGGGGGCAGCCATGAAGTGTGGGGGCCTGTTCTACCCCCTCCCACTCCAGTTCCATCCAGGTAGCAAACCTCAGCTCAGTCCTGCTCCCTCCCTCACCTCCCCACTCCCTCCTTGCTGACAGCCCTGGAGGCAGGGTTAGGCTGCATCAGCCCACCTTGCAACACATTAAAAATTAACCCTAGGGAGCACAAGTTCCTTAATGCAATCTAAAGCAGAGTGTCTTCATCTAATACCTCATTTGAGGAGGGTTAAATTCTTGCATGATCAGCCATGCTAAAGGCTCTCTGCAGCTGTGCACATGTCATGGCATGGCTGTAGAGCACTTTCAGGGCCCCAACTGCACAAAAAAATGTAACTGGTGTAAGTGCCCTGTGCTACCATTTCAGCAATGAAGTATTACAGTTTTCAGTTGAAATACTTTGGTTTGCAGCAATTCAACACTTGGACGGAAAAATTGAAAATACCTGATGAAAACAGAAGACTGACATTTTCCCATTAAAACTATTGAATGAAATATTCTGTTTTCAACTAAAAAAATGGCAATCAGATCATTTATGTGTTACTCCAAGGTAGATTTGAAATTGGGTCACCTTAGAGAATGTGCATATGATTAACAATTGTTCATTTCAGGCCTCCAGTGTACATCTTATAGCACTTTAATGTTGCCAATATTTTAGCAGCACTATAAGTATAGGACATGTTGTGTGTGTGTGTGTGTGTGTGTGTGTGTGTGTGTGTGTGTGTATATTACCTGGTTTGTGAATTGATTGTGGGGTTGAAAGCTACGAGAGCAGGTGACTTGGCATATTCTTGTATTTTTGTACCTGAAGAAAAACCTGTAGTTTAGTTTTATGTACTTAACCATATTTTGCCTTACTTGGACCAATATATTCTATTTATGCTCCAGACATGTAGCCCTTAGGGTAGTTTATTGCACCAGATATATGGAGATTTGCATTATTATCACATCCTAAAGGAGCTAATTATATTTACTTTCAGTATTGTGTGGTGTGGGAAGCAAAGGAAGGTTCCTCTTTCCCTAGCATAAGCAAAATAACTTTTGCAAAGAAAACTGTACTTTCCACTTCCTGGTGTCATGCTGTGTAAATAAGAGCAGAGGTAAAGCTGAAGGTCAAAGTGACTTCTGCTTGCTGTGACATTTTGATTTCACTCAATCTGAACGTACCCAAAGGAATCACCAGTTTTAGTTGTCACACTGAGACACCTTGGCAGAGGAGACAGATTTCACACTTTCTAAGCATATGAGAAAGGAATCAGAAGGAAAATAAATGTTCATTACATTTGTCAGAGATACTATAAGATGGTTATGACTTGTATCTTAAGTTTGCGTTTTTTTCCCACTGATCTTTTTAGGCTTTTAAAGGACCTTTATTTTCTAAATAGTTCTTTGTTCAATAGGAAGAAAGCCTAGTAGGGATGGGCAGAGATCTCCAAGTTGAGGCTTAGATGACCCTCATATCTGGAGAACTTTGATGGATGAAATTCAAGATACTTTAGATTTGGGGAAAACTTCTCTTGGTAATGATTGGGCTGCATGAGCAGCAGAGGGAAGGCAGTGGTACAAGTGTGCCCATTCATCTCTTAGACTATGAGGATATAATTTAAAGGCCTGCTTCTACTACTGCTGATATCAATGAAACCATTACTCCAGAGATGGCACACTCAGGCCTAATGTTGATTAACATACAAAATGAATTTGAGTCTTGGCTAGCAGAAGCTGGGGTTCTGTTGAAGTCATTCTTTCTGCAGTCAGTTATCCCTTTCATTTTCTGTCTTGCATTTGAAGAAGATGCTCAATACAATGGTGCTGGCATAGTGACATCACATTGGTCATTATATGCTCATCATCCCTTAGTTAGTAGTATCTTGCATATTAGTGATTACCTGTTCCAGGATATACCTGCTGTGTCGCTTATACTTGTTAACAATTTCAGGATTTCATTTTAAACTTTTATGATTTAATATTAGGTGTGCAAATGTCACAGTGCCTTGAGTCAACTGTTTCTAACTTCATGGTTATTCCAGTAGCTGGGCTTTTTTAATGGACTCACTTAGCCATTTTGAAGCATTTTCAGCGGCTAATCCAGGTAGGATTTGATTTATACTATGTGACAATTACGAATCCTGTTCCACTGCCAGAAGGAGAATTTAATAAATGCATCACCACACAGAGTATATTTATGCCAGACAGACAGTGTCTGATCTTTCACTTTTGTTATGTCAAAGAGCATCCTATCCCATGAGGGTGATTTTCCCATTAACGCTATATGATGCATAGTCTAGTTTTTGAAAAGAAGAATTCTAGCCGAGCAAATTATTAGTATCCAAGGAAAGAAACCAGTGGATTAATTTGGCATAATAATTTTTATGTTCCTTGGTTTAAGGGCAATATGATAAGTGAGGCAAATCCATGATCTTAAACACCATTATACCTCTTTATTGTGGGAAAATGAATTAATGTTATTAATTTGTTGACTTTGTAATAATAATTACCATAAAGGACAAAGGTGAATCTTTAGAATTTCTAAATATTTAGGTGAAAGAACAGCACATTAGGGTTTATAGGGTCTGAATCATCCTTAGTGTGACAGCTACTCTCAGTGAAGACAAGGAATTTGGTTAGTTGCTTCTTTGGCAGCTCTTGTGCATTTCCTGCAGATGGGCACAATTTATAGCAAAGATTATTAGAAAATGCAGACCGAACTTTTGGTATGTGCTAGACCATTTATCATATACCAAGAGATAATTTAAAGTTAAGAGATCCATGCCTACAACTATTATTACTCTGAAAGAAACTAACTTTGATCTAGGCAAAAGCTTGCTTACAATGCCCCTGAGATTAGCTCATTTCCTATGCTGAAATCCATAAACCATCTTATCTCATAGTGATTTGTCTTTCCTGTGCCTCATCAACTTTTTATTTTAAATTTCTCTCAGACATCTCTGTATTTTAGAAGTTTCTTTTATAGGGTTGGCAAAAATTCCCATATAAGTTGCATTTCTTCAGGTCTTGCAGTCATTTGGTATATACTGTATCTATTTTTCTCTGATAGCTTTGGATTAAGTCACTATATTTCTATCTATATTTTTACTTTAGATGATCTTAGCACTCCAAAAATAGCTCTACATGTATGCCTCCATTTTTGTGTTTACTGCTGAATTTCAGTTGCTTATTTGGCTACGTGGACTCTAACCGTCAGATTTTTAATATTGCAACAAATACTAAGGATTTATTTTGTGGACGCTTAGTTACAAGTATTTATTTTGTGTGTGAAAACTGTGTATCTGCACAAGTTGGCAGCAAGACTTGCAGCCCTTCTGAAAATGTACTCCTCTATGTATATATTAGGGTGGTGCAAAGCTTCAGGTGCTGATTCTATCTGGAGGAGATTTGGCCCAATTCAGTGGCCGAATCTCCAAATCCAAACTGAATCAGGAGACCAATGAAAAGGTCCAAATTGATTTGAAGCTCTCCACATTTTTTCCAAAGATTTGGAGAGCTTTGATGATTCAGGCAGTCCCCGTCTGCTGCAACAGGGAGCTGGAGCCAGACTTGGAGCTGGTAAGTAGGG
>NW_017729016.1:8713411-8727609 GCF_001723915.1 Gavialis gangeticus
TGGGCTTTTTTTTTTCTCAAAGAGCCGGGAGCTAGGGCAGGTGGGGCAGCCATTGCCAGGCCTGGGGGTGTGGGCAGGGGATGGGGCCTCTGTGATTGGGAGATTTCGCAGCAGCTGAATCTCCAAATCTGATTTGGCCAAATCAATTTGGGACAGTGATTCGAATCACCAAATCGAATCACTGTCCCATGAATTGGCTGAATTTGAATCCGAAGCAAATACTAGGCACTTCGCATAGTACATATGTACATACAAAAGTGAGTTTTTAGAGAAGTTTCAGGAAGTGGCCCTTTTATATAAGTGAACGTGGTAGCTTCATTTTACATGCAAAATACATTGGTAAGGCAAATCAGAATAACAGAACCTCTAATGCACTGATTTGGCCTAAGAGGCAGAGGAATCTAGCTTTATATTGACAATTCAATTACACATATAAAAATACTGGTTAATGCATGCACATGTCCACATAGGCATCTGGATATATTAGTCCATGAAAACTTCTCTTTACATTAATGGACAAAAACTGTAAAATGTGTGCCACTTTTCCCTCTTTTTTCCAACAGCAAAATTATACCATGTCTAAAGGGTGCAATTTAATAAAATTTATACAGTAAAATCACACCAGCAGGAGCAATGGAATGGGTATCTTAACACATTTTTGAAGTGGCATGATTGATACAAAAGAGCTTAATTCAGATAAATATGTTTGTGTTTAGAATCACCTTGCTAGCTAGCCCTTGGGGAATTGAATTGCTTACATAGGACATAATTTTGCATGACCGTGAATAAGAAAGCCTAGTCCTTGTTTGTTTGTGTCTCAAAGATCGTTTTTCTTAGCTAGTCTTACTTCCCTCATCTCAGAAGCACTCAGTGGGCGCATCCTGACGATCACACACGTGCAGTTTGCAGTGCTGCAAACCACTCGTGGTGCATGTGCACCTGTTGCTGTGCTGCTAATTAGCAGCATGGTAGGGCTTTTTTGACATCAAGAGACCCCGTTGTCAAAAAAACCATGCCACTACAAAAAGCAGGGTGTCACATGTAGCAGCAGCATGGTCCACTAGAAACAGAGCTTGACCACCCATTTTGCCATGCACCAGCGTGCATGTGCAGGGCAATGCCCAGGGACAAAAGAAGTAGCACAAATATGTGCTGCTGCTATTTGTCCTGTGGGAAATGCATGCTCTGTATTTGTGCACTCGTCGGGATACACCCAATATGTTTGTGTACTGTCATCCCACTAATTCTTTGGTTATTCAGATAAGTCCTAGTGAGACTGGGTAACAAGACAGAAAAGACATCCTTAAAACTTTCAACATTTTTCCAGGATTATTTTCATCGTTAATAGAAGCCCAGAGGTGGAAAGAGAAACAAGTCATTTTTCTCCTTTTTCAAGACACATGGATGCTGTTCTTTTTCTTCTTGTCATATTTGGTAGGGTCCAGTAGGACCACTCAGCTTGTCTGGAGCATTTGCAAATGCAGGTGCTCTCGTACCTGGTTCATTACTTATGTTGTCATCAGTAAAACTTTCAGATGCAATTCCACTGCTACACATTCATCCAGCATCTTGCTGAAGATGTTATAATTAAAGTTGTGGCAGGATTTCCATTACTGACTCTTCTTGGCAGAAGGAGCAGTCGCCACCTGCCAGGGAGAGAAATAAATCATGGGGATGCTGCTCAAAGAAGCCATCAATTCTGACTCCACAATGTAGCAAACCTTCATCCACTTTCAGGGGTGCTACCCTGAAAGGCAGGACTGAGACTAGTGAAGATGGATTTGTTTTGGAAGGTGTTGGACAATATGGAGTTTAAAAAATATCTGGTGGTAGCAGCCAAGGAACCTGATATGCAGCCTGCTCCCATGGACTTCCAGTGACTTCAGCGGGCTTTGGATTGGCTCACACTGTAGTTGGAGACCATGTAAAGCAGTGGTCTCCAACCTTTTTAAGTAGGAGATCACCTTTGGCATTTACAAGCAGCCCAAGATCTACCATGCACCCTCCCCTCCGCCCAGCAGGTAAGTCTGTGGGGAGGGAAGGGGGGCAGATCAAGGTAGAGGGAGAAAAAATTACTTGGGGGACACACCTCCCCAGCAGGTAAGTCCCACCCGGCCGGGACCCCACTCAACGTACCCCTGCTTCTGCCTCTGCAGACCTGTCCCTCACCGTGGGGGCCTCAATCTAGCCCCTGCCCCTTCCCTCCCCCATGGACTGACCAGCTGGGCTGAGGCATGCACATGCATGCATGTGGGCACTCAGCCTCCTGCTCCAGCCTCAGATTGACTCCGAGAGGCTCTGAGATCTATCGCAAGAGGCTCCAAGATCTCCTGGTGGATCGAGATCCACTGGTTGGTGACCACTAATGCAATATGTAGGATCATTGAGGGTGCATCCTGTCCTCTATGTAACTGCTTTTGATTCTTTTCCTGTGTTTCTTGTGAAAAAGGACCATCATGCCTGCTGTGCACAGCAACAAAAAGGCTCCTCAGACTGTCGTGCTATGGTATATTCTTTTTTCTAGAGCTGCTCTGGGCTGCTGGAAGGAGGAAGTGAGGCTGTCTTTGCACTCACATGCGTAAAAGGTATCATATGACTAGTTCCTGAGCAATAGTGCTGACAGTGTGGCACCCAGTAAATACAGAACAGAACTACATACTCGCCACTGAATGGGGGCCCTCTGTGGCGACTGATCATGCATATGAGTAGTTCCATTAAAGTCAAAGGGACTTGGTGTGAGTGATGCATATTTCCATACCTAAGGTTTACAGGCATAAGCATTTTATATTCTTACATGTTAAGGGAAGTGGTGTTCTCATGACTCTCCTAGAGTATATTCTAGGAGGAACTGAACACAGGACTCCTAGAGGACCTTTTTGGTGGCTGACCTTCAGCACTATGTTCCACATTTACTTCCATCATTGAAACTCCCTCTGATTTTCTGTTTAAAGCACAAAACATGTTGGGTGAAGAGAGCTCTGAACACCAAGAACTCTCAAAGCAGACACAAGAAATGCAAAGCTGTGACAGTAATGAAGAACTATAATGTGAGTGGGATAGTCTCACAAATGGGATTAAAGGGAACAATGCTGAAAACAACAACTAGCCTGGGAAAAGAAATCATTTTTATTCAATATATAGTCACAATCTCATCTGGATAAGATGCTTATACTCTCTGGCAAATGGCTGGTCTGCAAGCTAGTACATAAACTGACAAGTCATTTTTAATGATTCCTTCACTGTACAGATGGTTTGGGAGAATACATGCCAATGGTACCAAATCCTGGAGACTGATGGATGATATTTACAATCTTATAATTTAAACTTTTGGGTGATAATTGGATTTTTCTTAATTAAGAAAAGTAGGCGGACAGGTCTGTCACTTAACAAAGTCCTTACCAATTTAAAAAGATCAATAACAATCTGTACAGATCCTTGGAGATGTACAGGACATAACAGAGATACGTGGACTAGGAGGGGTGTATACAGTAATTGTTTGTTTACCTGAGGCACGTATTACTGGACTAGGTAGTGCATGCACATTGCACTCAGAGCAGCATCTGGTTTTAGTTGGCTGTCTGCCCCCAAATACCTCTTCCCCAGCATAGCTGTGTTATAGTTCTTTCTCCTTTCTCTGCAGAGAGCCATTTCAAGACCTATACACCAATTAAAGACCCACTTCTGCACAATTTAGAGTGGTTAAGTGAGATTCAAGCAGTGCATAATCTTAATATTGACCATCTTGCATTGGCAGCAATTTTGTCTTATTGGACAGGTCCTTGTCCTTGAAATTGTCATGAAACATCCCTAAGGGAAAAGTCCCTGTCCTATGACTCTTTTGAAAAGTGCTGTTGCACCCTAAGTGTAACAGTGTAAATTTTTACTGCAGTCTCTTGATAGACTAGGCTATGAAAGCCACGAACCTGGAGGGGGGAAAAGCTTTCACTTTTAAAAAATATTTTAAATGAATGAGCTTCTCACCTGCATTCTGGATCTTCTGTGTCAGATTAAAGTGCCAGAGCACAATAAATTATCTGTAAAGCCCTTATTCTACCCATAGAAGAATTATTAAAGCAAAAATGGAAGCAAAATGAAAAATAGTTTCTCCATTGAAACTACAGGGAAAATGGTAGATGTGCAGAATGTAATAATTGAAAGTAGGCATCTGGGTGATCATTTTTTAAAATGTTTTATATTAAAATGGTATCTAGATATTTGTCCTGGAACAGTAGAGATGCAAACTAAAGCACAAATCCTGTGAGTTTAAAAAAGTGCTTGCAGAATATGGATGGGGACAGAGAGAGATTTAAGATATAGGTCACAACAACCACTTATTGAATTGGCTTTGTATGTTAATGGTAAATGGCATCTGTAGGCTGTACTGCAGATGTAGATTTTTAAGGGAATTTTAATGGAGTGAAGGTGGGGTCTTAATGAGTAGATTTCTCAAATATTGTTGAGGCAGGGGTCAACATAGGAGAAATATGTTTTCAAGGATGACATTACTGGTTGAGAAGAACTTTAAGGGCATGCAAAGCAGTCAAGGATAGGCAGTAGGCTGGTACTGTATCGATGGTGATTTTTCTAATAAACTTGCCATAGAAATTGGTAACTCATTGAAACAGTTTTATTTTGATTTTTTTCTTTTTTGGAATTTTTATCACTTCAAAACTGTAAAATGTTTGTTCTGCTATGAAAAAATGAGGTCTTCTGAATTTGAAATGACTTTTTGTTTTGAAAGTGAAGCTAACAAATTGAAAGAATGTTTAAAATGAGAAAGTCAAAATTGATATGAAATGTGTAGAAATAAAATTTAAACAAAATGTTTGAAATTGATCTGAACAGAATGGTTTTATAATTTGGTTCACAAGAAATTGGCAATATTAACTCTTAATGTCAATTTAGGATGGGAGTGTAGGTCATAGCCATGGTGGACATAGGCAGACAAGGTTCTTTGGGTAAAACTGATATCTTTTATTAGATCAACTCAAATAGTTGGAAAAATTCTTCTTAACAGGCTTTCAGGTGTAAATACCCTTCATCAATCTGAGGAAGCATCTCCAGTTGGTGTGTGCTTTTCCTGGATGGAATGAATAGTAAAGAAGTCAAAGGATTCTCAGTTTATATCTTCACTGACTGCCTTTCGTGCATGCATAACAGCCTATGGCTTCTTTACTATTCCTTTCATCCAGGAAGACCACACACCAGCTGGAGATGCTTCCTCAGCCTGATAAAGGGATTTTAACCTGAAAGCTTGCAAAGAAGAATTTTTCCAACTATTTGAGTTGGTAAGGTATTGGATTTACCCAAAGAACCTTGTCTGCCAATTTGGGATGGGAATATTTTTCAATAGCTAAAAGGAAAATACTATATTTACTTGAATACAAGATAACCCTGAATATAAGATGAACCCCCCCCCCCAATAATTAGATTCTATATGTGGAAAATTTATAAATGTACTTGTACCCATCTGGTTTCGAACATCCGGTCATGTGCCACACGGCCCTGGATGCTCGGGGTTGTCTGCCAGTCCATCCCTGTGGTCCTGCCAAGTAGGTGTCTCTTACCCAGATACTTTCTCCCCCAATCTCGCCTGCCACGACTTTGTATCTTATCCCAGTGGTGGGGGTCCGACTACTGGGGTCTCTCGCGTATGGGACCGCTGGACGACGATCTTCTGCGAGGTTCCACCTCCCCTCTACCTCGTCCTTACACCCCGCCTTGATGAGTCCTGATGTCCTTCGGCCAAGCCCCTGACAGTTGTGGCTCTGGGCCCTTTCCGAAGCTATATGGCAGCCGGGCCAAAATGCAAACTTCACCCACCGTGCCTCACAGCCCAGTTACTGGCCATCTAGCCCTGCCAGTAACTGTAAACCACCCTTTGGGTTTAAACAACACTTGGGATCCTCACCCAGCAACCCTTCCAAATGTGGGAAATGAAAAAAAATAAGAAGAAAAAAAAACACCAACAACAGAGAAATGTAACGATACCAAGGGAGGCCCTTCGCCCCCTTTACTGCCTGCTCCCACAGCCTGCCCTACAACAACAGGCCCAAGCCCTTAAGGCCCCTAGCAAGCCCTAAACTAGGTCCAGGTTAGCCTGCTGGCTACGGCGTCCTCCTCTCCGCTCGTTACCCTGCCTGTGGGTTCGCTGGACCCTTGGTGGTCCCTCTCGGCCCGTTTTCCCCATGTCTCCCGGCAGGGCAGCTCTATGCTGTTGGGGCCCATCTTCCGCCACCCTTCCTGCTGCTCATGCCCTCGGCCCCCACCTGGGGCACCACCTTCAGCCTGCCCGAGCTCTCTACAGTCCGACTTGGTCTGGCGTTTTGGCTTCTGCCGACTCTTACAGCTCCTTGGTGGTAACTCCGGGTCTCAAGCTCCTCCTGCTCTTCCCGATCCCCTGCTCCTGGCTCCCAGTCTGAATGAGGTGTCTCTGCTCCCTCATGCCCTGCATCGCTGCCGGCGGTGTCCTCCCCGTGGTGGGCTTCACTATCTCCTCCTGTACTGTGGGAGGCAGTTTCCCAAGCTCCTCCTCCTTGTGGGGGCTCCAGGAGAGACTTCCCGTCTGGTACTCTTCCTGGTCTCTCCCCCACTCTCACACCAGCAGCTCTTTTTATTTCCCCCGGCTGGTTCCTGCTGTTCATCTTATCAGCTGGCTGCAGCTGTATAAAGGCATGGGTAACAAGCTGCCGAGGTCCTGCTGCCATTTCCAGCTTCGCTGTGGCTCCTGCTACAGGTAAGAGGTTTTCTGTTTCTTTATTTCTCCTTTTGTCTTCCCTGGTCAGTTCCTGCTCCCAGGGTTCCCCCCTCGCTCCTTGGGGTCTGCCCCCCTGTTTCTCCCCTTGACAGTGCTGTTATAATTTTCCAGGTATAGAATCTAATTATTGGAGCTTTGCCTTGAATTTATCCCCCTCTCATTGCTAAAGCAGGGGAAATAATTTTTTTGTGGGGGGGCAGTTAGGTGACCCTTTTGCCCTCTGCTCCACCAATTTTTATTTCCTGCAGGTCCTCCTCCTCCTCTCCCCCTCTCCCTGCCACTGTTAAACCCTGCTCTTCCTGAACATATGAAAGTGAAGGGCAAATGTGAAAACACTGACTTCAAAATAAATATATAGGCAAATTACTATAGATATATCGATAAATATATCTATCTATCAATATATGTATAGATAGATAAAAATTCCCTTAGATAGATAGATAGATAGATAGATAGATAGATAGATAAAGGACTTTTTTCGTGTCCCAGGTCAAATTAACCAGATCAAGTCCAAATCCGTTTGAATCATACAAGAACTGTATGTGGCCCTCTTACCAGCAAGTTTCCTCCATCCCCATCCTGGGGCTTCAGATATTTTCAAATCCTTTGGCAGGCATCCTACATGCAGGCCCAAGCCTGGAGTGTTGGGGTTCAGATGCCCCCGAGTTTCACTTGCCCTTGACCATATGGGCTAGGGAGAGATCTCCCATATCCATAAAGTTGTCATGTAGCTGAGTTCCTCCCACTGGAAGCTGGCCGTTAGGAAGCTGATTATGGGGCTTCAGATGTTTCCAAAACTTTTGGTGGGCATCCTACTTGCAGGCCCAAGCCCACATGCTTGGGGTTTGGATGCCCCCGAGTTTTGCTTGCCCTTAGCCATAAGGCCCTTGGAGCAAGCGAGGGAGGAGACTCCCATTTCCATAAACTGTGCTTAAAGCTGCTGCACCTCGGCAGGTACTGAACCACGTCAGAAGAGCAGTTGCCCTGTGAAGCAGCTCAGGAAAACTGCCTTCTTGGACACAGATACATGGCATTTCCCCTGCCAGATTAAGAAGCCACTACATTTGATCTGAGCCTTCAAGAGCCCGAGAAGCGAGTATATAGCACAAAATATGCATGATATTAGGCCAAAGCTGAAAGACTCCTAATTTACCATATAAATCATTGGGTTGGGCCCCAGCAGAGACAACAGTGTTTCAAGCTATAGTGACCCCACAGCTCTGCACTGCTCAGTGTGTGTGTGTGTATGTGTGTGTGTGTGTGTGTGTGTATGTGTGTGTGTGTGTATGTGTGTGTGTGTGTATGTGTGTGTGTGTGTGTGTGTGTGTGTGTGTGTACACTACAGATTCCCCCCACAAAATTTGTGCTAATTAGCCCCCCACTCATGACTGTAATCAGGTGTTCTTGGCATATGTCCTTTAACCCCCACCAAAGTTATATGCAGATGAGGCACAGGGCAACCTAGTCCAATGACTTGGACTCCCAGTTCATTCCTGACAAGGTCACCTCTTGTCCTATTTCTCTCATCCATTTTTGATTCATTATAATGCAGAACACTCTACTGGAGTATTGCCCATAGGAACAGACAGTATTTCTTCCACTATTCTCTAAAGGGTTAGATACTTGTAATGGGAGAAGGACTTGTTGTTCATTCTTTCTATACGCTTGTATTTTGGTGTTAGTTCAAAGAACCCACACAATTCATTATAGGGTGCTGTGCCAACCATGTCTGCTACCTTTGTAGCCTTGGCAGGTCCTGAATGCAGTTTGAAGACCAGTAGACAATCTCTTCAAGTTCTGGTTCACTCTGAAGCCAAAGAAGTTGTGTCTTGGCCAGTTCTTCGGATTTGAATTTCAGCTTTTCTGTTACTCTGTATATGACAGTAGCCTGAGCTGAATCATTTCCAGGCTCTTCAATTGCTGCGTGAAAAACCTTCATGTAGTTGTACCCATTCATATGCATGTATATGAATTACAACTAGCAAACTTTTTTTTTGTCAAAAAAATTAGTTGTTTATTCAGTAAACCTCCTCCAAAAGCATTGGTTGGCAAAAACATATTGCATAACCAATGGATAATATTTATGATTGCTGTTGTTTTGAAACCTCTTGACTATGGAAAATGACATTGTCTTTGAGATCATTCAGCAAAAACTTAAGTGAACACCATGTTAAGGCATGTTTCACAATGCTCTCAGATTTTGTCCTGCAGTGAATTTTTTTGACTCAGCTTTGAAAGTACTTTTGCAGTCAGTGTCATCCCACAGTCCAGCAATAAGTAGCTCCTGGGGGGGAGGCGGGATGCTTTAATTAGAGTGTCTCCAAGAGCTGCTCTAATTAAAGCGCTCAAAGTGTCTTGTGTATTAGTGTCCCTGTGCTGAAAAACTGGCTGAGGGGACACTTTGACTAAAACTCACTGCACAATCTTTCGTTAAAGCATCCCCACCCCCTTTTTCGGCACAGGGATGCTGATACATGAGATGCTGGAGTTGTGGTTATTAACGCTTAATCGAGTCTACTGTGATGTGCTGTAATTACAGCGCATCGGAGCAGCCTTGCTTCATGTGTACAGGTGCCCTCAGGCTCTGCTAGCCACTCAACCCTGAAGGAAAAGGCCCTTTTCTGTTTCTTCTATGAAGTGCAATGATCCTCCTTTTTCTCCTTTTTCTTCAAGGGTATATTCAGACGTGTTCTCATTTATTCATGGTCAACAGGCTGGTGAGACTGCTGGAGTACAGAGGAGAGTCTAGGCAGTGTAAGGCTCAGCCGGATGGAGCCAGAGCAGCCGGTGAAGGAAGTTCGAAAGCAGCTAAGGAGAAGCAGCAGCAGAAACATCACAGGTAAGCTTCGGGGAAATGTGTGGCCAGTGCCTAGCTGGGAGGGCTCAGAGCTGCTGAGAACCTCCCCGTTGGCTAGGGGTCAGCAGACTAAGGTGGAGGGAATCCCCTGGATATTACACTCAGCAACAGATTGGGGCTCTAGGGTATCTAGAGTCTGGTTGAAGAACAGATTGTTTTCTCCAAAAATAATCCCAGCTGAAAAGAAGGAAGAGACACTCACTTGTTCCTACAGTGCAATCAGGGGACTCAAGGCCAGTCTAAATGAGAGACAGGTGGCACTCATCTTTACTCTGACGGTCTTTAGTGACCAAAGTAGTTCCACTGATTCCAGCAAGACTGCTTGTGGGATTAAAGGCTACTTGGAGGTAAGATGAGCAGTGTTTTCTCATACATGTAATGTCTTTAGTTGGAGTAGTTTCCATGAGTACTGGCCAACATAGTTAAATGGTTCCAGCGTCCAGCCCTTTGAGAATAAAAGCTACAGGATTTCACTCTAAGGTCATATCAGTTCTGTCTCATTCCCTGCTGACTTTTCTTCGTAAAGTTTTAGCATTTTGGTTTGAAGTTTATTCAGTTTAATCAGATCAAGTGAAAACCTGTCCAATCTGTGGATCAAATTTACTACCCAATACACTTTTACACTGCCACTCACAAAGGTGGTAAAGGCTCAGAATTTTTAACAGTAAATGCCACGTGAATGAGATTTTTGTGGCATCTTAAAAATATGAAGCTATAATGTAATGACAGGAGGGGTGCAGAAATATGGAGAGGATACAATGCCTCATTGTGTAGAAGAAAGGGTGGGGAATGCCTGGTTCTGCCAATGTATATGGGCTAAAATCCACCCTTGACATGTTTAAGAGAAAGTTCATAGACGTGTTATCCACCAAACAATGAGCACAAAAATCAAGAAATGTTTATGCACTTGTGGAGGCTCATTAAAAGGATAGGGCACTGATCACAAAGGATTTCAATTACCTAGAGTTTGACTGGAATAAAAATTGTTTAATGGCTGAAGAAAGACACATGTGTCTGCTGGTGGTAGAGTAAGATTGTTTTCTTTTATAATTTATGTAAGCAACCAAAAAAAGCTCTGAGGATATTTTGGATTTAGTCACAGGAAATGAAGCAGGTCCTGTATGATAAATAAGATAAAAGCCGGTGAGCTTATAAGGTTGAATGATCATAACACTATTGGATTTGAAATATTCATGAGGCTGCAATATGTACAAAGAGTAGCAGCACAGAAATATTAGACTTTGAAAAGGCTGCATTCAGAGGAGTGTGTAATGAATTGAAGAAAATTGATGGGGATGCAACTATTGTCCCCAAAAATGTGTTGTGGAAGAAGGAAGAAAATATTTCAGGAAAAGATAAGAAAGATGCAGTTTACATTTTTTCCAATAAAATGTAAATGTCAAACATATCGTAAATCATCTTAAGCCAACATTTATCAAAGAAATAGAAGACAGCAAGCAGGATTACAAGGAAGAATCAGCTTGGGTAAATTATATAAAAAAGGAAATATTGCAGAAGTGCAAATAATACATGAAGACCCAAAGCAAGTTCTGAAATAACATAGAAAACCTCCGCTGAGCGCATGGCAATTATGCACTAAAAATGAAACTTTCTCTCTCCTAGAAATAATGATGGGAATTAGGTAGATGATAACTTTAAGAAATTCAGAGGGGAAAAAAAGACTGTAACATGCCCGCTACCTTTTTGTTTATCTTAATTCTACTTCTCTGTACTTTTTCTAGCCCCATTCTCTAGAATCCAGAATTCTTGTTCTTTCTTTAATTTGCTTATGCATTTTGCTTTCCCCTTTTCCACTAAGCATTCTGTTTGGTGCCTTTTTCATGTCTCAGCTTTTGCCCAGTCTTCCTGTTAATGCTTAGTTTCTTGTTAGATTAGGGTGCCTGGTTGTTGCCCTTAAACAAGCAGTTCACTCTTATCAGTCACTTCCCTAGAGGGAGAATGGGATGCTGTTCACGAGTAATGCATAAGAGGGGCTGCCACTCATCCCCTCACATAGATTAGAGGAACTTTGGGTCTAAGTGCACAGGATTAAGTACTGGCCTTTATCCCTGGAGCAGGTGGGCAGGGAATGAAAAGAGAATTGTCTCTATAGCTCCTACTTTCTGATTAGAGTAGGTGTCTGCACAAAAAATAGATTTACTGTAGCTTGTAGCAGCAGTCAGTTACTGTATCCTGGTAGCAAGGGGCAAGCTAGGGAGGTTCTGGGATTCAAGGGTAAGGGACAGTGGGTGTATCTACACATGCTATTAATGTTATAAAGGCTTACTGTGCAGTAAACCTTCCCTGGGAGTACATCTACATGTACTCCCCATTGGGAACAGCCTGGTACAGGGTTGCTCCTACCTTGTAGTGTTGCGTGGCATGAAGCGTGATATGAGGCTACCACACAGTAGTAATGAGCTACTGTGCAGTCAGTGTCACCTAAAAGCTGTTTGGCAATGCTACTGTGCAGTAACTCTGGATGCTGTGCAGTCATTTGGTGCATCTCATGTAGACACAGCCAGTGACAGCTCCAGGCTCACCTGGGCTGCTAGCCTGGGGGTTGACAGAGAGCATGAGGGCTAATCCCAACATACGTGGGGCCAGGACAGCTCTGCTCGTTGTAGCTGCAGTGGTCTCCTAGACCCGCACACGTTGGGAGGAGTCCTGACATGCATGAGGCCAGGACACAGTTGTCACTGCAGAGCTCTTCTGGCCCCATGCAGATAGGGACATGCCATGTGCCCAGTAGGGCTTCCCCGCACAGCCAGGGGTTGGATGGGAGCTGTTCTGCTTCTGGGGTAGCTCTCAGCCAGCCCCCAGCTGGGCAGGGAAATCCCTGCACAGGCAGGGGCTGGGACAGCTCCTAGCCAGCCCTAGGCTGCTTGGAAATCTCTGCCCAGCCAGGAGCTGAGCAGTGCTGGGATGGAGGGGAGGGAGCTACCTTGTCCCAGTCCTTCTCGGCTCCTGGTGGGAGCTGGGACCTGAGCAGCATTAGGACCAGTGGAGTTCCCCATCCCCTGTGCACCCCTGGTGTTGGGGCTGACAAGGGGCAAATTTGCTCCTGGTCAGTGTTTACACATACATTACTGTGCAGTATGTACCATGCTGTTAGTTAATTACCTGTATTTACAGGTAGTAGCTAACTGTGCAGTGGATTAATTTACTGCACAGTAAATGGTGCCATGTGTAGACAGCAACATTTTACTGCACGGTAGTTTAGTTTATTGCACAGTAAAGTCTCATGTAGTTGCACAGTAACTTTTAGGGTTACTTATGATGGGCAGCATCATGTCAGCCTCTTTGTATAAGGGTTGTACCTAAATGTACACTGTAACCCATGTTTTTTTTTAAAAACCGTATTTGTGGTGGAGGTCACTGGGCTGTAACTAGTGTGATGCTCTTGTTTGTATATTGCCCTCCTAAGGGTTCCTGTGATCATCACTTTTGGAATGAAGGAGTCCAACACCAGCCTTTCTACCCAGATGTTGAGTTTTCCCTCTCAAATGCCAATCTTTTACTTTAAGCATCTTACTGAAAAGCTAGGTTATTTTTTCCCTGTTAATTTTTTGACCCACTCTGTTGGCTCTGAAGCAGTCAGTGACTCCTCTTAGTGATTCAGCAATCTGTATTGACCAGTCCAGATCTGAGCTAAGGTCTTGGAGCCTGTAGGCTGCCTTTAGTTGGTACAGGATCAGGACCTAAAGGCATGTGAGGTGTCCAACTAAAGTCAATTATGTTATACAAGGAATGAATTTGCTTGAAGCAGAATTGCCTTTCCCAGTATAGCCTAGTATTGTACAGCACCGTAGCCACTTGTAACTTGCTATCATTTTCAGTTAAACTCCTATAGAAACTGCCAGATCCTTTCTTCTCAGTGTTTTATAGGATTCCTTGTTTTATTTAGCAGATATCCCCCTTGATTCTTAGCAGTGATACTACTTATTGTATGCTTGTCTGCAGTGAAGTACATTTTAAGTATGATGGCCCAATTACGTAAGTGATAAAAAATTTTCTTTGAACCTTGTTTACTTTTTTCCTTTTGATTTACTCCATGTAGTGGCAATAATTACATACTTTTTATGCAAAACTGACAATTCCTGGATGTTTTGCAGTTGTTTTAAAGATTAACTACAGTATAATCTGCTTTGCTCTTAGCTTGTTCAAGTGCAGTTCTAAGATGTGCTCACATTTTAGTGTCTAATTAGGAAGACTGACAGATTGGAACAAAAAATTAACTCAAGACCTTCCTTGTCTCTTATATTATAGTTGTGTTTTTAAACAAATAATGCTGTACAGGCAACATTAAAAGCTTGTAATTACAAATCGATCATTCAGAATTGGGTAAGGAAATCCTTCGTCTCCTACATGATTGCAGTTCACTGAAACATGAATATCCAGTTAAAGTGATTGAAATATTAGGGCATTTGTGCAGAACAAATGAAGCTGATGCAATATACACTGTCATTGTGCTAGAGACTTAAGTATAAATACATACCAACCCATAAGCAGTAAGAAGCTCCTTAGCATGAATGAATGATTTGTCAAATAGTCCCACTGAGTGTAAATTTAACAATTCATTCC
>NW_017729016.1:8732609-8733729 GCF_001723915.1 Gavialis gangeticus
ATACCAACCCATAAGCAGTAAGAAGCTCCTTAGCATGAATGAATGATTTGTCAAATAGTCCCACTGAGTGTAAATTTAACAATTCATTCCCTGAAATATCTAGAGGTCAGAATTTGATCACAGTTAAACCCGTGCAAGAGGTGGTTAGCTCCATTAGTTTGATGTCAGGCAGAAAGTAGGTCAAGGTTGCACATTAGAGAGTAACCAATTCAGAGATGCATGAGCTTTTGTAGGCAACAATCTACTTTGTCAGATGTTAGGTAAACGAGTTCAAATCCAGAGTGATTTATTTTCCTGAAGAAAGTGGATTGACTCCAGTTTAAAACAGAGACTAGACCGTTTTTGGCATTCCCTTTGATTTAAAACCTTCAGATATCAAATCTTCTTCAATATTGGCAGCTGAATTTGTGGACTGGCAAATGTCTGGGCTGGTCCTGTTAGAGGCTTCTCTTTGTGGGGCTCCTCCTCCCTTACTTATCACTTCCCTGTTGGTACTTGTCTAGGCCTGGATCTTGCGTTGGCCAAATATGCTGCTGGCAGTTAACCGCTGGCCTTTCTAATAATAGTTTCCATGAGTTTAAATCAATTCATTCAGGCTCTGGGTGGCCTTCCTTGAATCAATTCTCTGCAGGTGCACGGGTCAATCAAATTAAATAAAACCAGTTAGAGTTTATAATACAGTCACCCCAAATCATGTTCAGGGATCAATCAATCCTGAATAGTTCAATGAGGGTCCATGAGACACTTAACTAAAATCAACTCAACTCAGGTCCATGGGCCAATCAATCCGGGCCATTTCAATAAGAGTCCATAAGAAAATTAACTTAAATCAATTCTACCAAGGTTTTTGGATCAAATTATTTGGCTTCCTTGCAGGGTTGACAGACTTCTCTGCACATCTGTTCCACCCCAGCTTAGTTTCTGAGGGTCAAGATCAGCATGCTTTACAAAAAGGAGTTCTGCCTCCTGCCACCTTCCCTGGCATAGTGAGAAAGGAGCAAAATGAAAATGGAAAAAAACCCCCAAAACTATCAAAAGGGGTAATGCCCCTGAAACTCACTGACCTTACTTCAGTGGCAACTCTTTTCATAGTTTCATAGTTTCTAGGGTCGGAAGGGAC
>NW_017729016.1:8733740-8737030 GCF_001723915.1 Gavialis gangeticus
TGTAGAGTGCCACGCCCCCACCTTTCCTTCCTATCTTGTCCCTCCTCTACAGCCTATAGCCCTTGACATTCACTTCCCAGTCATGCGCTGGGTCCCACCGTGTTTCAGTGATCCCCACTATGTCCGGGTTGGTACCAGCTAGCAGGCCCTCTGTCCTGCCAGTTGCTTGCCTCAGTTTTCACTGCTTTCTTCTGTGTGCAGCTGGACTCAGGCAGCTCCCTGGCTTGGTGTGTCCAGGGTTTTCTCAGTGGTCCTCTGACCAGTGGGCCTGCTTTCTACACCCATGGATAGCCATGGGACGCAACTGGCTGAGAAGGTTTCTGGTGTCCCCTCTTTCCGCTTGCTGCAGTCTTCTCCTGGCTGCCCCTCTGGGGCCGGAAATACTTCTTTTCATGCTCCCTCTGCCAATCTGAAGGGAGCACATGCTGTGGAAACATGGTGGCATGCTACCTGCTCCAGTTGGGCTTTTTTTCACACCTGCAGTAAGTGTCTCTGGTTTGGGTTTCCTGGGGCTTTCTCCTCGCCCTGCTCTTTTCCTCTCTCAGGCTAGTACAGGAACACATACAATGGAAGTTACCCATACTGACCCATTGATTTTTGTTATCTAAACATGAAGAGAGACATCTGAGGAGGTTGGGGTCTTTGAGTCTCATTCCCTGTGGTCCCTGCCCTATTAGTTATATTTTTACCCATTCAAAGTGGCTGTAAACTCCTGCCATTCTGCTTATGCAACATTTTAAGCCAACTTTGCTCTCTTTCTGCTCTGGTGAGAGTAACTGCACAGTTTAACAGAGAAACAGGCCCTCTTCTATACTCATTTAATCTTTGCCTTCTTTACTGAGATAGTTAACAAGAATCATGGACATTTTTTATACTTTGTAAGTATCTATTCCATAGATTGCCAGATGGTAACACGTTAATCTACTATGCACATGGATGTCAATGTGGTCACAGACAGAAGTTACATTTTTCATCCATTCAGGCCCCTGAAAGTGCTCTACAGATGTCCCATGATGCATGTGTATGGCTGAGAAATGCTTTTACAGTGGACAATTGTGTGAAAAATTAACCCTCCTCAAATGAGGTATCAGGTGAAGGTGCTCTACTTTAAAGTGCCTTAAGAAATGTGTGTTCCCTATGGTTAATATTTTGTACATTTAGGGCTGGGCACTTCCCACAGTTTTGTTCACCTGTTGCCAAGTCATATGTTATACATAGAGTTTCAGGAGATAGTATGGTATCAACCAAAATTTAGAGGCTGGAGTTTTTCAGCAAGTGAACTGGGGCCCAATGAGCCTTTGGTTGGTAGAAGGCTGGAATGTTTGTATGCAGGAAGCATTACCTACCAAGGTTAAAGAGAAATCATAGGAGTGGAAAGATGGGTTTGCTATTGTTAAATAATTATTTCCTTTAAGGGCTAGTATGATATGATTCTTTTCCGGAGCCTTGAAAAGAAGGATTTAATAAAGCCTTACTTAAAATTTGTATCAGGGAGAAAACGAAACCTGGAAACTTAATGCTTTTTAAAAGACAGACAAACTCTCTCTCTCTCTCTTAAAGTCTGCCATTTGGGTCTTTTTAGGTCTTCCCTGCTTCTTGACTTGATTTCCCTGGTTGCGGATCAAAGGTTGCCTACAAAGAGCTCAACCGTGGCTATTTTATACCCTGGTGGTTTTATTATACCTTAGAAGCATCCATCTGTGAAATATAGTTTGGAGGTTAGATGGGTTGGAATTTAGAGCCTCCAAGGTTAGTTTTTTTTCCCCCAACAACCTACAATGACTCTGCAATGTAGGAAAAGATTTTGCTAAAGTTAGTCAAACTCTGAGAGGTGACAGTTCCTGGATAGTTCAGAACTTAGTATTTTGTAGGCTAGTTCACAGAAAATCTCAGTGCATTTGAGCCCAATATTCAGATTTTGGTTTTAGAGAACAGATGGGTAGAAACAAGTCAGAATTGTTAGAGAAGGAAGCAATTTCCTACAATTATTTTAAGTGTTACTTTGGTGCTATGTTCCCAGCAATCTGGGTATTGCTTACTAGACTGTAAGCACTCTGGGACAGTGACTGTTGTCTTCATTATTTTTCACAGGTACAGGGATGCCCTGGTTCCACTTCTGGCAGTACCTGGGAGCTACTGTAATAGGCATAAGTCAGTCTTCAGTTTCCCTTAGATTGTCTCTCTCCCTCTATTTTTTTAAGTGCAGTCTGCTATAGGGTATGGTTTGGGAAGACTCCTCCCTGTGTTCTTCCCATTGCTTTCTCCCCTCTGCTTTGCCTCCTGATAATTATGATGCAAGCTGCATTTCAGAAGCTCACACCTTTTGCCTTCCAATTTTTGCTCTTTCCTTCCTTGTAGCTTCTTTCTCCTCATTGTGCCTTGTACGTGTTACTACTGAGTGACCTAGAATATTAATTTGCTTTTAATTTCACCCAGTAGCAGGACCTTTCAGAACTGACTCCCCCAAGCTGCCTGACTGTGCCAGCACAGCTAGGCTAGAGCTATCTGGTGTCACTGCCTATGTGTGTGCAATGCAAAGTAGTTGATGCAAACACAACACACTGCAGGGACCCTGTCCCCATGTAACCTCTCCTTGTATCTTCCTTATTTTGTTCAGGTTCTGTTAAACAAAAGCCTTTTTTAAGGACAATGGAATGTCCCTATTATTCACCCAAAAGACTCCACCAACTAAATTGGCCTTAAAGCTCTTTTTCTTCTGTAGCTGATGCTTGTCTGCATGTTTAATAACAACATAAGCACTGTGCTTAAAAACCCATCTATACTGCACTACTGAAAGCAACGCAGAAGGCATCAGGTTTGGCAAGAACAGTGTGCTGCTACCTTGTGAGCCAATGCATCCCACTAGGCCAGATAAAATGTTCAACTGACAGGCAACATGCTAATCCATCTGGAAGGAAGAACAAAATATACTTGCAGGTAATACATTTTTTCTCTATTTTATGACATGGAATAGTTTAATATTCCATGTAATAACCATAACTACTATCTACCCTTCCACAACATACCAGCTTTTGCCCATCAACACAGCTTTTGGCAAGAACACTTCCTTTTTTTCTTGGTTGTTTTTCCTAACTGGACCAGATCTTCAGCTGGTTTAATTCAATGACGGTCTGATGCAGTTACACCAATTTTGCACTTGCGGATGATCTGGCTCGTAAGATCACTGGCTGCCAAAGTGCAGAATCAAGGCAGATATGTGGTATGACAAAAGTGTCTACTCAATGTAAAAAAATAAATGCTTGTTTTTTACCCAGCTTGATAACTGTGAG
>NW_017729016.1:8742030-8751359 GCF_001723915.1 Gavialis gangeticus
CAATTTTGCACTTGCGGATGATCTGGCTCGTAAGATCACTGGCTGCCAAAGTGCAGAATCAAGGCAGATATGTGGTATGACAAAAGTGTCTACTCAATGTAAAAAAATAAATGCTTGTTTTTTACCCAGCTTGATAACTGTGAGAAAACATGAGTCCCCCTGCCCTAGTATGCTCACAAAATTTAAAAAAAAAATCCATTCCTGTCCCTCTTCTGGTACGCAACCGTTGATCCTCTGGATAATGGTGTACACTTAAGAGTTTTATTCAGATGCCTGATGAATCTGTTTGTGGCAGGCAATCCCAATTCAAGAGTGACATAGCTAGTTAGAAGTTTCACAGATCCATATATTGTCTGAGCTGAGTGGAGTCCAGATTTACAGAACACTGCTTTCTTCTTTCTTGCTTTCATCATCTGGATCAAAGCCACTTCATGTTGAGCTGCATCCAGTGCCAGATGTTTCCTCCAGATTGGACGGGATTTTGCATGCTCCTCCCAGCTTTCTACATCCAAGTAGAACGACTTCATATAATTTTTTGCACATATCAACATGGAGGGCGACCCTGCTTTCTAGAGCCATCTCAAATCTTACTATACAAACTACTACCAACCTCCATAATCAACTGTTCTGTCCATCCTTGTAATGACATTTGCAATGGCAATAACTCACTAACAGATAGGAACTATGGGTGTGTGTAGATGAAATGGGGGCCCTAAGTTGAAGTGGTGGGTTTTAAAAAACACCGCTTCAATTTAGAGCTGATTAACCCCCCATGTCATGCACACACCCTGCTGACTTACCTGCCTATCTGGTGGAGAGGAGAGGGCGAGCTGCCAGTGGGCAGAGCAGTCCCTGGGCTGTGGAGGGGATGGGGAAGCCGCTTCCCTCCATGGCAGCTGCGCCCCCCACCCCTAGGTGGCACCCACCCACAGGCACCTGGCTTGGGTGGTCCCGGGGGGCACCGCAGCTGCGGAGGGAAGCACCAGGCCCCCACACAGCTCAGGCAGGAAGGCAGGCTTCAAGGGGAGGTGGGGAGGGGAAGATCAGGCTCACCGCTTTTCTTGGGCAAAGCCTGCTTTCCCGGGCTGCTGTCAGGCTGCCTGCAGGACTTCCTGTAGAGCTGTGGAGCTCCATGGAGCCCAGTGCTTTGCTTCACGGCTGTAGGGGCAGCAAACTAAAACTCTTAGAAGGAGTTTTAGTTTGCTGTGCCCCAAGTCATTTAAGGCGCATTATGCCACTGAACTTCCTATAGAGGCTGGAATTAATGCGCAATATGCCGCCAACACGTGCAAACACCGACACCGTTAAAGCAGTGCAAAAGCATATTTAGCCTGCTTTGAAGTGTCATGCCTCTCATTTCGTCTACATATGGCCACTGATCATAAATATCAGGTGCACATAATATAGTCTAATGAGCAAGCAGATGAGGAGTAGGTTTTAAATGACAAAGTGAAACATTGTAGTTATTCTGCCTGAAATCTTTAAAAGCAGCTCCTGTTGAAGCTAGCTCTATGGTACATTGATGGCCATACACTTGGAAGTTAAAAAAACAAAATATTCCCATCTTAGTTCTTGGAGCAGTTGTGTCCCAATGCTTTAGTTCAGCATTTTACATTATGAGAGGAAAATCCCAGTGGACCATTTTCTTTTCTAATTCCTCAGCTCATTGTCCTCCTGTACTTCTGATAGCGCAGACCAATGGGAAAGATCCTATAGATGTCTGGTGCTTTACAGACCATCATGCAAGAACCAGCTATTCCAGAAGCACTCTGGGATATCTATAAAACAAAACATTAATACTTATAAGTTAAAATGAATCTTAAAAATAATATTAGACTTAGTACTTGATTTCTCCAGAGGGCTGAGAATACAACAACAGTCTTTGCACTTGGAGAACTTTGTGTTGTGAGTATTGTGGTGCTAGGGAACTGTTCCTATTCCTGGAGACAGTGCTAAGACATTCCCCCTATCTTTCATGCAGTTGTTCCCTCTCCTCCCCTCTTTCTCCTGTCTCTTTCAGTGCCTATCTATGATTACTGAGTACCTTTGAAGCATTTTAAAATAGTATTAACAGGAACAGAACAGAAGAACCATTCCATGCATAGAAAGTACATTTTTCATTTTTGTGTGGAAAAACCATAATTTTTGGATACAGCAAGTCACCCTCACTTAATTCAAATTCCTCACTTAATTCAAAGACTCCTACTTACATGGTGACTTCACCAATTGAGTTAACCACAGCAGCATCATAATCATTCCTTCCTTTTTTTCTCCTCACTTTATAGCTACCTTAAATTATTTAATCTTTGGAAAGGGAAAATTTGTGTTTTGAACAGTGGTGAACACATAATTGAGTACTTAGCTCAGTTGTTCTCAATCTCATTAAACTCAAGGCACATCTCAGAAAATGCCAGGTCTTAGTTTTCACTTGTTTTTTTTTCTGACTATAGAAACATAATAGAGCAATTCTTTAGTTGCAAAGAACTCCAAAAGGCCACAAGAGGTCAGAATGATTTTAACACTATGAATTCCTATTTTGAAATCTCTGGGTTTACCTTGTGGATCATGTTTGCAAACTTGAGAGTGCTAATGTAGTGTGGCACTCCATGGCACTCTTGAAAAGATCAAATGCATCACAGGGTGCCATGTTACTCTTACTGAGATCACTGACTTAGCTAATAAATAATAATTGGGATGATGTGTTAAAGAGTAAGAAACATGATAAGAAGAAAAATGTGTACCTTTAGACCTACTATGCAAAAGGAGGAAGGATATTGTAATTATGACATAGGTGGTGCTGGCTGTTGTAGGCAAACTCAAAGACAAAGGCAGCCAAAGAAGGTATTTTAACTGAAGCTGTTCTGAAGTTAAATTTATTAGATGTTAATATTCTTAGGAGATATTTAAACTCATTTATACCTCTAGGAAAGATATCTAAGAAGGTGATGTCTGTAGGAATGTTGGGAGGATGAGAAGATTTGATTGTCTGCCTTGAGACCATATTATGTTCATTTCTCCATTGGCTAGAGTACGGAAGCTTGAAAAGCAATAACTCATTCATATGGAGACAGAAGTCTCCGAGTTGTTGTTATGGAAACGAGTAGAAGCAGTTCCTTTTAGCTGAATAATTTGAATGCTAACAAAGATTGAACGTACAACTAATTTACACACTTTCTATGAATGTCACTGATAAGGAAAGCAACTAATAAGGCCTCCAACTTGCAAAGCCTTAATCATGCAGAGTCCCACTGACCTGGAGATGGCTACAAAACTCTTCTTTTTATTCAGTGTTTAGCAGAGCAGCAACGACTAGTATCAGTAGTTAATTGTGAAAGAGGGAGTGAGATGTCCATGTTAATACACCTGGTGGTGAGTAGGGTCTGCTGCAGGTTAGTTATGCTTCTACTTTGTTGGCCTGGCCCAAGGTCAGGGGATTAACCTTGGGGGCCATAGATTGGCCTGCTGTTTTGTTTCAAGCTCTGAGAGCGGACAGAATGCTGTTTTTTTATTGTCTTATTTCAAATTGTAACTACAGGGCCAGTTAATTACATGTATGCAGTGATGACAGTAGCAAAGGGTACCAAAGGCATTCCTGTGGGCATGGTCTAGAGGCAGTGGCATTAGTGTGAAACTGAATACGTAACTTGGGCTGTAGCACACTTATAACTGACGATGCTGTTCAAGGAAAGACTAATTTCCTTCACTTTGAAATCCTAGTGGGGGCCGAGCTATAACCTGAGCATATCCCTTCTGCAAACCACTGGAATGATAAACCAGGAGGTGAACAACAGTGTTTTGGATTTGTCTTTCAAGAGTAGAGCAAACAAAGAATTTGCCATTTCAGTGGAAACAAAATATGTTTATCTTCCTACCATTTCCAGCTCTTCTGCATTTGGAGTGTATATTTCACTTCCATGAATCCAGTGAAGTAAAAATGTCTACTGTATCTACTTTAATGGGTTTGTTTCTATTCAGAAAGAAAAGTCTGACAAGCAGGAGTAGGAGACCAGGGAAGGTTATGAGACTTCCAAGTTATGGAACATTCCTAATAGTAGGAATTTAAGATGTGATCCAAAGCCCATTGAAGTTAATGGAAAGGCTCCTCTCATCCTCAGTGAGCTTTGAATAAGGTTTTCCTGCATTATCAAAAATGTTTGTGGCACTTTAAAAAATGTAGATTAGGTCTCAATCCTTGCTCTGCAATGTTAATATAGAAACTACTCCAAAGAAATAAAATGTATCTATGCCTATCTAGAAATTGACTATAAAACACATCTCCTCTTCTAATCAAATGTGCCTGTGACAAGGGTACTAATGTAAAGGGTGCATCTACACATGCAGTTCAGGTGAAGAAAAAAACTCTGGAGCACTTTGAGCTAGAGTAAACTGCTCCTGGGCTTAGTGTATACATGTATGCCGGGGACAGCAGCAATCTGAGCTAGGGCAGAGCATGCCTGGGCTGGTGGGGGGCACGGTTTGGGTGGGTGTTCAGTCCTGGGCTCTGGGTGATGGCATCAGGCTGTGGAAGGGCTGGCTAGGGCACAGAGGTAAAGAACTGTGGAGCCGTGTGGCTAGGCGGCAGCCAGGGGTCTGGTCCCCATAGAGTCACAGTCTACACGTGTGTTTCAGTGCAGTTAAGTACTCTGCTAGAAGATAGTACTACCCTATGGCAGAGTTCATTATTTTACTGTGCCCTAAGGGCAAGAATTACCCTTGTAAACTCTCATGCAGATTGATTTTGGCTTGTACAGGAATTCCACATTTGAGCAGCTTGACAGCAAGTACATTTTGTCAGTACAGCAACATATAGTCAGTGCTTGTAAATTCCATGGAATAGCAGGAAGCATTATCAAAGCTGATTATCAGAGCAGCTGTAGCATGGCTTTTTATTTACTTTATTTTTGTTGATTATATTTTATGATTGATACTAAGTGGATGTGTTATCAGAAAACCACACACATTTTGTGTTGAGCGTGGTGGGAGGTGTAGGGAAATGGCACCCTTTTAACTACCCTTCATATTCTCTTTGGGGCCTCAGCTGGCCTCCTTTTTGTTTCGTACTGTGATATGCTTATATACAAGCACCATCCAAAGTGAAGTGAAAGATCATGCCAGAGAATAATCACAAAATTCTTCCTGGGAATATTGTAAAATATAATTAATAAACTCTTTTTTGCTAATATGAGAGGATATTTTTTCTTTTTTTTTCATTTAAAAATGTTGGTGCTTCATTTATCTGACAAGTATTACACTAAAGTACCCATATTGGGATTTCAGACTTACAGCCTAGAATGGTGAACCTTAAAATATGGGGGGGAGCGATCTTGCTTAATATGAAGGCATTTGAGTAACTTTTTTTTGTATGAACAATCCTAGCTGAATCCAGTGGGACCGTTCAAACTCATGTGTGTGTACATCTGAAAGCCCCAGCCTTTAAAAAAAATTGATTAGCTGTTGCTGTAGACAGTTATTGAACTGGGTGGAGTTAATTTGTATATTTATTGTGCTTTCACTTTTTTCCATTTCCCATTTTTTAAAACTTTAACGATGCAGTTTGAACAAACCTGTTAAGTGTGTGCTTACAGACACACTTTGCTGCTGCCACCTAAGTCGCTCCATGAGGCATTTGTTTCACTCTCTCTTGACTTGTGTCATGTGGTCTTAGGATCTCATCTTATACCCTGAAGCCAATGGAAAAATCACCCTTTAGCTCTGTGTGAGCTAGATCAAGACCTATCTGCAGGAATCTACATATGTTCTGATGAAGGGAAGTAGCTAATAGTCCTTATTCTATCTTAACTCGAATGCTTGCACATTTATACATAGCAAAGGTACAGTCACCTCAGTATTACGCTATAATGAAACAATCCCCCTTGCTTCAGAAATTTGAACAGCTGCACGATAGGATAAAAATGTTTTGCCAAGTTAATCTCATATGATTTACTGCCTACGCCTAATCTGTTTGGAAGCAGCTATGAATATTCTAATACCTTTTGGAAATTACTGACTAGGATGACAGCAGCTGAGAAGGCGCTGCGAGAGCTGTATGATGGCTGCCTGTGAAACATGCACCTGCCTGCATGCCTGGGGCAGTTGCAATCAGACTCTTGGAACAATGAAAATTCAGTATTATTTCTTTCAGGAATAAAAAATGTTGCCTGGGTTCCTAGTAACTTGTGGCAAGTCAGCAAATATGTATATGGCATCTGTAACCTGTTAAAGCAAATTTATGGCTTACATTTAGGGATTTAGAGCTGTCAAGAAGGTGAGCCAGAACCACCCCCCCGGGAAAGCCTCCACGAGGCCTGGGAACAGACAGCAGTCATAGCTCATCAATAAACAGGGATACTCTATTCTGGTTGCTTTGGAAAACACAAAATGCAACCTCAGTGTAGATGATCTGCACAGAGTGCCATTGCACACAATTCCTGATTGTTCTAGTGCAGCTCCTAAAATGAGTATCTTAGCCAGCAAAGTGACACACCTCTTAGAAATGGGATGGAGGCATGAGTCTCTGGGGAAAGTCCAATCCAACAGCCCATATCCACGTGAGTGGTAAGGAATGCCTTTGGCCAGCAATGTGATGGGATTGCATACAAGCACCAACAAATGCCTCACATTGCAGGATCTGGGGTGTTGGTTGCTGTTTATGCAATGAGCATATGAGACTTGCTATTATTTGTATTTTTGTTTTGTTTTTAGGTTTAAACACCTTCTCTGAGCTGGCGTGGAGCATTTTGTGTGACTTTCCATTGAGCATACAAACACATACATCTGCACTTTGTTAGATAAGCTGCTTGGCAAATTGTGAATGGGTGTATTAGCTTGACTTGTCAGAATGCCACAGATCATAAGGGTACACTAATTATTACTCAATGAATTAATATCTATTTGGGGGATGGAGGAGAGAGTTAAATCTACATTTGTCATTTGGCATAGTAGAGAAATGTGATGAAGCATCCTCAGAAGAAATAAGTGTCTTGAGCTGACTCAGAATTTAGGCTGTCCATTGACCTGATAAAAACAGACAAATAAAACTTTTTATGATGTATGTTTTACCAATGTATATAAAATAGTCCTTGATTAACTATAAGCAGCTTGCTAGAATGTGCCATTTAAAAATGGTCTCAGTTTTTGCAAAGCTTGGTTTTGATTTTGCAAATTTAAACAGGTACTTCATTCATCATGAGCAGCCCCATTGGCTTTAGGTGCACTCCTCCAATTAAGCATATAGAGAAAGCTGTAGGATTGGGCCAGTTGTGTGTAATTCTGAAGCTGGTGTTCACACAAGACTCCCACTGATGTCCTCAGAGTTTTGTGTGCATAAAGACTTATTCATGGTCAGGCTAATAGAGTGACCACAACTAAAATCTATTTCATTTCGAATGGAGCTGACTCTTGGTCCTGCAGTTCATGTCTGGGGTGGAAGGAAAATTTCACTGGAGTCTAGAAAGATTTGAATCTAGAATTTTTATTGAATAAAAACTTGCTTCAAAATCAGTTGAAATGAATTGAAAGACCTGGGCTGATTTCAATGGGCTTTGGATCAAAATCAACTGTACAGTAAAAGCTACAAAAAGAGCATTAAGGTAAAAGAATGATTTTCAATGCAAGAGTTATGAAATATCAGTTAAGGACACTTTTACGCTCATTTTCCTTACGTATTTGTGGTAAGCTGCTAAATGATTTTACTCTTCCCTGTAATCATTGCATGCTATTAATAGAACATGCTTTATGGCAATTCTGAGAATTTATGGCAGTAATTCTAAATCATATGTTACCTGATAGTAAAATGCCTGAGGGGACCAAATAGTCTTCCTATTGTATTTTAGCTCTTTTAGTTCTTAGAGTACTGTTGATGGGAGAACTCACAAAATCTTTGCTGCCAAACAACATGTAGAGAATTTATTAAAAATTGTTTTAATTAATTTATTCTTTACCAGTTTATCATCATTTTAAAAATGTTTGCCATTTGTAAGGATCATGGAAGTCATGCAGAGAAGAGTAAAAATGCGACCCCATTTTTTAAAAAGAAAATCAATTTGAATTGAGAAAACTAACCAAGGCGAATGAGCAACATGATGATAAATAATAGGTGTTGATAAATGCAATGTAATGCATATCAGAAGGAAAAATTTAAATGACTTGGACACCATACTGAGTTTTAAATTAATTTTATCAATTCAGGAAAAGGATTGAGGCATCATTGCGGACAGCTCAACGTGCAACTGCAGTCAAAAAAGCAAATGAGATATTAGGGTGTATAAGAAGTTTGATAGAGAATAATACAGAAAATAATTATAATGCAATTACATAGATGAATGGTCTCACCTAGAATCCTGTGCACTGCAGTGGTCATCCTGTCTTGAAAAGAATATTGTAGAATTAGAGGAAGTCCCCAGAAGTGTAATGAAAATGATTATAGGAAGAGAGGATTAAAAAACTGTGATCAGTACCTTGGAAAGGAAACAAGGTGATACATTAAGGGCCTGCAAATGCAGGTATCAAATTTAGTTGTGATTATTTAATGCACAGTAATACACATGTAGACATGACCTGGCACTAACTTTAGTGCTGGGTCTGCCCAGCCACTAGAGGACCAGCCTGACCCCAGCCCTAGGGCTCCTGGCTGGCTGCCTCTCCTGCTCCAGGGCTGGGCTGCTCTCTCTCTCTCTCTCTCTCTCTCTCTCTCTAAGCTGTGCAGCATGCACACCTGCACAGGTGCACCTGACAGCATGGCATGAGTGTGCTTGTGTGGCCACGCATGTCACACAGCTTAGAAGGAACACTGGCTGCCCCTGTGCTGGTGACAGTTTCTGGGCAGGGAATGGGATCAGAGTTTCTAAGATGGTTGCCAAGTGCTTGTAGCTGGCTCTGACTTCAACATGGCTGCCAAGTGCTGGCCACCATGTGGCCAGAGGTGGGAGCTCCCCCTGGTGGCCACAGGGGCACATAGCAGAGCTGAAGGGACTTGGCCCTAGATTTAGTGCCAAGTCTTTACGTGTGTAGACATCTGCCAAAAATTGCTCACTGCACATTAATGTAATGCTCAGTAAATTTAGTTGCACTTAAATGCATGTATAGATGACCCCTAAGAGTATACAAATGAAGGATAGTTTAAAGGAAATAGATTGATGCTTAAGTTTGTTCTGTCCCATAACAAAGGAACAAGGGAACAATCAAAGACATTAATTAAAAGATGAAAAATTTAAATGGATCCATAGAAATACTTCTTCACATCAGCAGTGGGACTCTTTGCCATAGGGTTTAATTGAAGCCAGAAACGTGACGAGATTTCATAGATTTCATAGACATTAGGGCTGGAAGGG
>NW_017729016.1:8752273-8754629 GCF_001723915.1 Gavialis gangeticus
TGGGGGACCCCACTGGTCACAGGACACCATGATGTGTGACTTCCATCAATTCATCCTGGGGTTGATCAGGATCTTCTTGCATGGAAGATCAGGATTTCTAGAGTAACAGTAGTAAGTGCTAACAAATGTTTTGGAAGTGACATTAATCCTCATGATCCAGGGCTTACACTATGCTTTATATGGAATTTGAGGAGGCCTCATAGGAGGAGCTTACCCTACATCTGTGTGGTGTGGGGTTTTTCTTATATCTTCCTCTGAAGCATCTTGTGTTGGACACAGAAACAGGACTCCGGGTTGACTGGAACACAGAGTCAATCCAGTCTGGCAAGTCTAATCCACCATGTCAATAAGAGTTTTAATCATAAATATATCACCAAGTATGATTGCACAGCTCTAGCTATTTGTCATAGGCTGTATGCTCATACCACTATCACAGTGACATTGGTACATTTCCTCTCTCTATGACTAATGGATTTAGGCTTCAGAAACAGGATACAGCTTCTTAATAGCACTCTTCTGATACACTGTCATATTGTACGAAACCTTAGTGTAACTCATTTAAAAACAAAAATAGGAAGGTTGGATAGCTTAAAGATTTTAAATACTTTCTGTTTATTTATTCAACGGAGCTCACCCCATCTAGATTAATGTAATGGACAAGATGCTGAAACATTTTCTATGTCATTACTGCAGATTGCATGATTTTCAAACCAGAGCATACTTCTAATTGGAATTTGTGTTCAGGCATGCATAGAAAGGCCTTCACATTCATTTGTTTTTTCATATCATAATAGGACAGGATTCGAACATGTTGGGGAGAATCAAATCTGCAAGAAGATTTGAATTCAATGGCACAATGAATTTCATTTTGCAGTGGGGGTCATGCTCAGCTGATGATAAATTGGCATAAGTCTCTTGACTTCAATAGAACTGCAGCCATTTGCATCACCTGAGGGTCCCATCTATTGTCTGTTTTCAGCCAAGTGGGTGTTCTCCTGAGTGTCATCCTGGGGTCCATCATACAAAGGAATTCAAAAGCCCACTGTGCAATCTAACAAAAAGTTCCAGTTTTCACCCAGGTTTGTATCAAAGCCGTGCTAAAGTGCTTAGCTTTATGTAATTTTTGTGCAAAAAGCTACCATGATCCTGGCTTACTGCAAGCTTGCCAAGGCTAGCCACAGCTTTGTTTGAAAACCTTCGGGAGCTTTGGACAACTGTGGTTCCAAGTTGCAGTGAAACTCAGTCTTGAGTGTGAGTATTGGCTCAAGTTAGTCAGTTATGCAGAACTATTTTTGCATGTACTATGAGTTATATGTCATTTCTTTTTTGCCTTTTGGTTGCTTGGTTGTTTTCCTTGTATTTCAAATAGGATTTGGATGCGGGAAGGACTGTTCCATAGTTAAGGTACTGAACCGAGACTTGAGCTTTCTGAGTTTAGTTTCTGTTTTGCTACAGACTTCTTATGCAAATCACTTGGGCAAATCACTGAATCCCTCTATACAGGTCTGTAAAACAGGGATAATAATGTTTTTCCTTGACCCTTTGACTGACTTCTTTATATAGATTTAATGGTCAATGAGGTAGGAACTAGCTTTCTCTCTATAGCACCTAACAAAATGGAGCCCTTGTCTCAGATGGGCTTCTGGGCACTAAGGTAATACAAATAAAAAGAAGTTTCTATCTAAAAAGAATGTTTGCTCCCCTTATTAAGCCAAATCAGTGTTGTTCAGACAAGTGGTAGAAGGGAGAAAAAACAAGGTGTCAGTGCTTTTGTCTCTTTCTACCTAAGAAGCAATATCAGCTAAGCTTTAGACTAGGGGTGGCCAACCTGCGGCTCCAGAGTCCAAACTTTCGAGTCCAAACTGAGCAATGTACTTGCTGTGAGAAGTTGTGTCACATGACATGACGTAATGGCTATGGAAGCCGGACACTATGTGCTTGTGCAAAGATTCAAGGAGGTGCATATTAACTTTTGAAGAGCCACACGTGGCTCCGGCACCATGGGTTGGCCACCCCTACTTTAGATTCTTCCTGCCGCCTCCCCCACCAAAGAAGTTAGAATAGAAAACACAATTAACCTGGTATTATTATTCCTTTTCTTCCATATGTGTAGAAAGTAATGGTCTCTATTTTATTTATGCATCCCGGATGTTCAGGAAATGCTTTATCAACATGGACTTCTTCTGATTTAACCATCTGCTGTCTTGCCACACAGGGTCCTTTGCATGCATGGAGCTCAGATTTATGTTTATGCAATTTGGTACATTGAGTTATGTTATTACTGCTTGTCGCAGTGCACTTAAGTGCCCTGTGCCTGAGAGCGGGGACTGCTCTGGGGAGACCCCTAGTGGCAGAG
>NW_017729016.1:8759629-8768088 GCF_001723915.1 Gavialis gangeticus
CTTCCCCCACTCCCTCGCTCTCTAGTAGGGAGTAGATTTTTGTTCGACTGGACGGTCTAGTTTTTATGTTGTAGTCCAGGGGCTTTATGTTTTATGTTTACTGTTTTAACCGGAGGACTGGGTGAGGCTAATAGGGGTTGGAGAAGGCCTCAGCGGGGCTCCACAGAGGTGGGGACCCCGGTGCCAGTGAGGGCACTGCATTTAGGGGTGCACTACCCCAGCCCTGAGAAGGGGCACAGAGGACGGGGGCCAGGTAAGGACAAGGCTGCCTGAGCCCCCACAGGACCCAAGCAGGGGATTTAGGGGCCAGGCATGGCTACGGCCACCTAAGCCCCAATCACAGAGAAAGGCCCTAGTACGGGCAGAGCCCCAGGGAGGGGCGTGCAGGCAGGAAGCCCGGTGAGGGCACAACATTCAGGGGGCACCCATGAATATGCTATAGAGACGAGCCCCAGGGGAGGGTGATCCTATAGAGGCACGCAGAGAAAAGCCCTGAGAGGGCTAGCGAGTCTGGGGCGCGAGTGAAGGGCACCAGTTGCGTGACAAGCCCAGGGCGCCAGTGAAGGGCACCGGTTGCGTGACAAGCCCGGGGTGCCAGTGAGGGGTACGATTTGCATGACAAGCCTGGGGGCGCCAATCAGGGCGCACAAAGGAAACTGCCCAGACCATGTCAACTCCATCTGCGAGGCTTGGGCTGCGGTGTAGGGGAGGAAAAGGAGCCGCAAGTAGCGCCCCCTGTCATCAGGGTGCGGAAAAATGGGCAGCCTCCCGCTGATTACAACCATCTTCTAATCAAATAAGATCAAGGCATGGCAGGAGAGTAAGCAGGCGGTTGGCCCATTACAGGAGGGCGGAGCCACTCCCAGAAAGGCTCCAATATTGATACTCCTGTCACACTGCTACTTTGCAATGTCAGTTCATGAAGTGAACCTTTGCATCAGAAAATTAATTCCTAGCCATCAACTAGGAAAACAAAGATGATTATATGGTGGCTAATAAATTTTATACAGCATTGCACTTCTACCCTGCTTGTAACATTTCCCCTCGTCTTCACAATATTGCAGACACTGGTCCCTAGAAACAAATTAGTGCAGCTCTATTTAAATCAAACAATTTCTACCAGTTGAGGGTATGGCCCACTGTTTTGCAGAAAGGGCTGAATGGATGCAAGGAAAGGAGAGCTTGTTTAAAATTTGGAAATTCATACTTGGTTTATGTATGTTCAGATGGTTTAAAATGTGAGGTAAATTACATGGTGGTTCCAGAAATTGGGAATGACTGTATAATTAATGGTGGCTTTTACAGTATTCCTAAACATAATTTATTGCAAGCATACATGTGGCTTTTCTCATCTGTAACTTGTAAACAGTACTTTAAACTGCCTATTAGATCTGGATAGGGAATGGTCTTCCTGTCCTTTGAAAATATTTGAGATTTCACAAATGTTCCTGCCAGTAGTGAAATAAAATGACTCTCTTCCTCCTTGAATGATTTCATTCTGCCACTATAGATTGCCTATTCTTCAGCACTGCTTTTGTCTTATAATGGCTCCTGATAACACCTCTTCACTCCTAATTCATAGCTCTCCTCTGTCCCTCCAAGCAAGTTGCTTGCCTTTTCTCTTTGTCTTTTACAGTGTTTTCTCCTTTATTTAGCTGAGACTGTGTCTGCTTCTTGCTTAGACCTCTTTTGTGGTGAGGAAGGGCACTTGATGCCTGAAAGCTTGTCCAGTGGCTCTCCCGACTATCCAGTTGGTCCAGTAAGAGAGACCACAAAAATAATTCCCTCTTGATGAAACTAAAAACTTTCAAAGTTGTTTGGAGGAGAGAGAAACTCCAGAATAATGGACTATTTCAGTTCGGGTACTCACTCAGCTGGCATGTGGGAGACCCAACTTCAGATTCTTGCTGTGTCTGGTTCAGAACAGAGCCCCAGCCCCCAGGTTAGTATTACTGAGCTGTTAGTTATTCTGAACTAAGCTTCCCTGTCAGAGAAAGTGAGAAAGTTTTGGTTTTAAATATTAGCATTAGGGAAAAATCCTCACCTATTGTATTATTTGTTACAGGTAAAAGAGACTGGGTCCAATGAATGTGGGTGTGGGAGAGAGTAGTAGGAGATCCCAATTCTTTTCATAATTCTGCCTCTTATTTGTGTGATGCCTGCAAGTCACTTCACCTGCCTGCAGCTGGAGTCTCAGTCTAGAAGGGATTACAGCTGCTGATTCTTTACTTTTTCTGCAGGGGATGGGCTGGAGTGAGGAGGAAGAAAATCTTCTTTATGTCTCTGAAGACTGATGCTGTGGCATTTTATTTCAGGTGGCAGCACCGGTAGAAACAATTTGCTAAAGACCAAAAAGAAAAAAAGAAGTTAAAATAAAACTATAAAAATGAAAACGATAAATCCTCCAAGGGAATTGAGAGCTGCATTCATTTGTCAGGTGCTTCTAGTGATGGCTGGGAAGTCATTCTTCCTTTAACAAATCTCTTTTTGTGACACTTAAAGATATTTATTGCCGACTTTTTTAGTGTTACAAAACAGAGTGGCAATCATTTAGAAACTATGTTTTGAGCAGTAATGGCTACTGCATACAGCAGCTTCTCACTCACTTTGTGCCACACACCTAATTTTCAGCTGGTGTGGGCTCTCTGAGCCAGAGTGAAGTAGAAGGACCATGCAGAGAAACCGGCCCTTATCTTCAATGATAAAGTGCGCAAATTATAGTCTGTAGCTGTAATCCTAATAATGTCTCCCTTTGTGGAGGGCTGCAACAAGCTGATCACATTTACATGTCCCAAAGCAGTGTTATCCCATGCATTTCATCTTTCCTTTCCCCACCATATTCTTAATTTTCCTTATATTACCCTGATAGAGCTGGCAGGGACCTCCAGGCTTTTTGACTCCAGGCAGCCACGTAGTATAATCCTTTTTACACACTGATCAACTCCACATTAAACTTAGCTGTGGTTTTTTTGCATCCATTACTCTGATTTCAGTACATCTTCTAACCTCCAGCCTAAATGTATTCACAGCCTGCTTATACCTATTTAATCTTATACCAACATTATCTTTAGCCTGGATAGCTTTTCTCCCTTTCTGGTGCTTACCTCCCCCCTACCCCAAGGTTTGTATAGAGAGTATCCCTTTTCAGCTATTTTTTGCTTAGATGAACCACACTGTATGCTTTTGTATAATGGACTCCTCATTTTTCTATTCCTTCTAGTTATAGAAGTTTGGGGGCGTTTTTTGCCCCCTTTCAGAAGCAAGGTACAACATCTGAATGGCCCACATTTGAGTGTGGTGATGCACTGCAGACTGTGGACTACCTCCTCATGTATGTAGTACACCCGCACAGCCAGGATGAGGTCCTGGTAAGCATCAACACTAAAGCAGCTGTGGGGCTCCATCACATTAATATTGTGCAGAGGGGGAAATGAAATGTATGAGAGAAGAAGAAAAATTTGGGTGGCCCCAAATCACTGATTACTTCTGAAAATTTATCACAGCATTGTTTAGCCCAGGAGCTGGCAACCCCTGGCATGCATGCCAGAGCATGGCTTGCAAGGCCATTATGCTTGACACATCACAGCTGGCCCAGGCTTGGGGATGCTGCTGCCAACCATGGAGCCTAGGTTGCTTGCAGCAGGTGGCCAGGGGGCTACAAGCCTTGCTGCAAGCAGCCAGGGCTCCATGGCAGGCAGCAGCTGCCTAGAGCTTGGGCTGGCTGCAGCTGGGAGGCTGCAAATAGCTGCACCAGACTCTGGAGCCATGGCCAGGCTCTGTGGGGGCAGTGGGTGCATGCTCACCTCTGGGCAGGCAGTGTGGGAGGAGTCAGGGTTGTGCTGCCCCAGGTCCCTCCCCTGCTGTCTGCTTGGAGGCTCATGTGCTCCTGCCCCTCCACAGAGCCCAGTGCAGCTGTTTGCAGCCTCCTGGCCACCTGCCACAGCCAGGCTGGACTCTGGGCAGCTGTAGCAGACAACAGGCAGGCTGCAAACAGCTGCACTAGGCTCTAGAGCCTGGGGCACCGGCTCCATGTCAACAGTGATTGCACATGTGCCTTGGGGTGCAGGGTTGGGAAGGGGCCGGAGCAGCGCAACCCTGTCCCTTCCCCTGCCCTCTGCTTGGAGGTATGCATGCAGCCACCACCAGTAACAAGGATCGGGCCCCTTGTGGTTCCCCCAATGGTCTGTCCCTGGCATGTCAAGTCAAAGTGTGGGTTAGGACTGGGGTGTTTTGGCGCTCTGGCCGAAAATGTTGCCAACTCCTGGTTTAGCCTAATGCTTTAGAATAAAGATCAGGGGCCATTTTGCATTTTAGAATCAATTATCCACAGAAGTTGGATCCTTTTACTGTCATGATCCTCTTACAAAGATCAAGTTTACAAACAACAAGTTTGTTATGCAGAACTGCTGAGATGTTAATCTGCCTATCACTTGAGAGCTGAGTCTCTTTTTCACAATGATTTTTCCATTCTTTTGTATCCTGTGTGTGGTTAATTGATGTTCTAGTACTTTGCACAGTCTAAATGTATTTATCTCTTTGTTAATAAGACAAGTGCCTCTAGAGTCATAAAAAAACCCCAAAACCCAGCTGACACGAGCTAAATTGGGATGCCCTGCCTAAAGAACTTAAATAGATAAACAGACTTTAATATGGGCAAGAAGTGCTGAACTGTAATTACCTGGGGCTGTGTGCCATGGAAATGTAACAAAATTCCAAACAAGCTAATTTCATTATTTTAATGGAAGTCTGCATCCCATTCATTAGACTGGCATATGACTAGTCATTAGTAACAGTTCGTTTCAAAAAGTTATTGTGGATAAAGGTTGATTAAAAATTAATGAGGCCCGGCCCCATTGGCATGCCACAGTGTTCAGGCTTGAACCTGTCAACATTCAAGTCTGCAAATCTGAATGAGTAATAGGGTGTAAATGTTCTCTTGAGTTTTTTGGCTGGGAAATTTTGAAGAAATTCTGAGGGCCTTTCCCTTCCTCCCCTCTCCCTCCCCTACACTGTCCCTACAAACAAAGAGATAACAACTAAGATATTCATAGCAACTGATAGCATTAGTATGCTATGTGCTTGTATAAAAAATAGTTGGCTGATAAGTGACTTGACCAGATAAAGTTATCTTCCAGTTTAAGAGAGGCCAAGTAGCCAGGGCAGGCTTTGAAGTAAGTATAGATCCTAGGGTAATACAATTATAGTTCAGTGCATCCTAAAATGAACACTGACTGAATTTCGAAATGTCCTGAACTGGGTGAAATTCTATGGGCTGTGTTACGCTGTAGGTCAGAACAGATGATCATGAGGTTGGAAGAGACTTCAAGAGTCATATTCCCACCCTCAGCCATAATGGACATTATGGTCCTTTCTGGCTATAAACCTGTACTTTAGAAGACTGAGTGTTCATACAGCCTTTATTCTTCTTGTTATATCATGGTGGCTCTGGTCCAAGGGATTTCTGTTTCTGCCAGTTTTTGGTCTGAACTCTCTGAGAGAGGTGGCAGGTTGTTTTTAATGGAGGAAACTTGCTCCCGTTGGCAGTCTTGCAAGAGTCAGAGTCTGGAGGGAATCAGACTGCATTGTTTGGTCAGATCCCTCTGTTTGGTCAGGGATTGAAGACCAGAGGCACTAAGCATACCTTTGACAAATACTAACTCACTGATACAGCAGACTGCACTCCTATGCTGCTGGTGGTGTTTTTTTTAACTGTCCCCACTAACGTATCTTTAGTGCTTATCATTATATCTTCAATATGTTTAACTTCACTCTAAATGTTCTGTGAAACAGCTGAACTTAACCCAAAAGATAGCCAGAGAAATCTGTAGTGACCATATGGTGTTATAAAATTACAAAAACGGGAGAGGGGCATGAGCCAACTCCAATTGCCAAAACTTGCTACTTGCTTCTAATAAACACTGAACTATCTGGCATCTGGTCTCCCTCAGGTAATGCCATCAAGAGTGGAAGTAAATGTATCCTTTTAATTGCATTGTTTATGTCTCAGAGGGTCCAGGGAAATTATCTGATGTTTATCTAGACTTTCCATGAATACTGAATCAGCCATTTCAGGGAGATCTTCAGCATTCTTTCCAATTCTGACTTTAATTAAGATGAAATTTCACTTGTAATCTCACAGGATTACATTATGTAGGTCTTCATGAGAGAACACTATTAGACTTGTTTTCAGTGTGACATTAATAGGTTTCTCTTTTTCGTCACAAGCTGTAAGATTGAGGTCTGGTCAGTATTTTCATAGAGGAAAAGCTAGGTCAGTGTTTGACTTGTTTCCAAGGAAAATCTGGAATGCTATAGGAAAGGAAAACATTTGCTCACATGAGCCACTCAAGAGTCTTTGGTTATAAGTGAGGAAATAGCACTCATGCTCTATTATTTGAAATAAAAGAGAATCTGGAGTAATGTAATACAGCAGCCATTACAGGCTGACTCTTACAGAAAAGTCCTATTGCATATAATAGTCACGTACCCAACTGGGTTTTACAGAAATGGAATCGAATTCTAATTCACGTGTAATAGTGTATTGTAGAAAACACATACAAAAGACATTCTTGCACAGAGAATATTGGCCTTTGTAGAGGGTGTTTTAATCACTCTTTAGACATTATGGCTGCATCCAGACAAGTGTGGATGTTTGATCCCCTGCCACACAGCAGGTTACCCTGGGTAGGATAGGGGTGGCTGGGGCCAGGAACTGTGCCAGCTCCACCAGCCTTACATGGGGCCGTGGGGGCCAGGGAAGCTGTAGCTGCAGTGCTCCTGCAGCTTGGAGTCTGGCTGGCAACCAGAGCTTGGCTTCGGTGGGCCAGGCTCCAGTTTTGGGCGGTGCACACTGCAGCCACGTGTGCCACCCGCATTTTTTTTCCACATGGGTTTTTTTGACCCTGGGATCTCCCGGGGTCAAATCCTCCCACCCTCCCCACTGGGCTGCAAAGTATGGCAGTCGAGTCTGCAGTGCCACATACCGCATGGCTGCACTCATCTGGACACAGCCTAAAATAGCAAATATTTCACCTGATATAGGGATAAAGATTATTTATTTTCTGGTAAATATAGGGATTTTCTGGTCTAAGTGGTGTGAGTGTATCAAAATATAATGTGGATCCTGTATATCTTTATGTTGTTTTGCTGACAACTTTACAGTCACTTGAACTAGGATGTGTTGATTATTAGGGCTGTGCGAAGCTTTGGGTACTGATTTGATTTGGAGGAGATTTGGCCAGATTTGGTGGCTGAATCTCCAGATCCGAACTGAATCAGGGGACCAATAAAAAGGTCTGAATCAATTCAAAGTGAAGCTGAATCTTTGGAAAAGCAGGGAGCTGGAGCCAGACTTGGAGCAGGTAGGTATGGGGCAGGGAATGCCCCTGCCAGGCCCCGTCCCCTGCCTGCTCCCCCCCACCAAGGCTGCCCCACTCACCCAGGCTCCCAGTGCTTTAAAAAAAATCCCCACTCACTGGGTGCTGCCTGGTGGGGGGGGTGATCCCCACTGCCCCCCACTGGTGCATGCTGTGTGGGGGGATCTGCACGAGCCCCCCAAACCCTCCCACTCCTCCAGCCCCCTCATGGTGCCCTGCCTGCCCCAGCTCTGGCCCTTTAAGAAAAAAAAAACCCATAAAAAACCACAGAACTCCCCAGCTCCTGTGGTGGCCTCAGGGCTTCAGGGGGCTTGTGGAAGAGCCTGTGGTGGGCCAGTAGGGGGCACTCCTGCGTTGATCCGCCCACCTCCCTGCGCCCACCCACCTTCCAGGCTCCGAATGCCTCCCTAGGGGCGCCTCGCATCCGGCCGAACCCCTTCCTGGAGCACACTCACTAGCCTGGGGGTAACGTCACCACCACCACCCCGAGAATGGACTCACTTTTGGCCCTGTGTCCTTGGGGAAACACAGGCCTTCAGTCCTATGGGTACTCGACCCAGTACAGGCACTTGGGGCACTTCCCCAAGTCCGGGGTCAAAAAGTATCGTCTCCCTTAGTCCGTAGACCTAAGGGGTCTCTTAGGCATAATTTAGACCCACCCCTCAATAAGTCTCCCACACCAATCACAAAGGAGAACTTTATTGACTACAGGGGTAGGGTGAAAATAGGGTACAAGATTGAGCAATGTCCTAGAAATCCTAAAGAGCAAACAGTTTGGCTGAGGTAGCCTTTTGATCACGCATCTGAGTTACTGCCAGCTAGATATCTAATCAGATCTCGAGTAGCTTACTCACACACTTCATTCAGAGGCTGGTGAGATCCCCTCTAGAGTCCGGCAGTTCCCTGTTCATGAGTTTTGGGGAGAGGGCCCGTTTTGGATGATTATGCTCCTCTGAGTTCCCCCCTCATGGCCTCAGCCTCACTGCAAGGCAGAAGTGCCCCATGGCTGCTGCTCACCACATGGCAGAAGAGAGAGAACTCCTCCTGGGCAGGCCTAACTTATATAGCCCCTGTGACCTCATT
>NW_017729016.1:8768383-8772941 GCF_001723915.1 Gavialis gangeticus
CACTATCCAGTCGACCCGATGCCAAATTAGAAAATGTTTGCTCAAGGGATTTCAGTGACTCTATTACTCTTCCCAAATTATGCCTGTAAAACAGCAGGGTATTCGGATCCCACCTCTCCCACCACGAGTGGCGGGTGCAGGGATCCCACCGCAGTAAAACAGCAGATTATTTGTATCCCACCACTGCCACCATGTGTGGTGGGCGCAGGGATCCCACCTCAGTAAAACAGCACGGTATACGTATCCCACTGCAGTAAAACAGCAGGGTATTCATATCCCACCCCTGCCACCATGTGTGGCGGGCGCAGGGATCCCACCTCAGTAAAACAGCAGGGTATTCGTATCCCACCGCTACCACCACGTGTGGCGGCAGTGGGATACGAATACCCTGCTGTTTTACAGGCATAATTTGGGAAGAGTAATAGAGTCACTGAAATCCCTTGAGCAAACATTTTCTAATTTGGCATCGGGTCGACTGGATAGTGTAGATAGCCAGGATGGCGGATGAGTATGTCCAAATGACCATGCCTGAACTAAAAGAACTGGAGGAAGGGAGAGGCCTTCAAGTGAAGAAAGATGAGCTGGAGTTGAAAAAGACGGAGCTGGAGGCCCAGCATGAGTGTGTGAAGGCTCAGCTGGAGCTGAAAAAGATGGAGCAGGAGGAGAAACCAAGGTGGCTTTCTGCCACAGAGTCCCCCATGTGGTGTGAGGAAGGAGGAGGCAGTGGGGATCTCCCCACACTGGGCAGGAACTGGTGAGTCCAGGGGTTTTGGGGTTTTTTCTTAAAAGGCCAGGAGCTGGGGAGGGTGGGGCAGCCATGGGGGTGGAACTGGGACAGCATGGGGAGGGGTCAGGGGGCTCATTCAGAGTGCCCCATGCATTGTGGGGCAGTGGGGGGCAGCGGGGATTGCTCCCTACTGGGCAGCACCCGGTGAGTCAGGTTTTTTTTCTTCAAAGTGCCAGGAGTTGGGGCAGGTGAGGCAGCCATTGCCGGGGCTGGGAGAGCAGGCGGGGGATGGGCCTAGGTGATTCAGAGATTGGGCAGCAGCTGAATCTCTGAATCAGACTCAGCCAAATTGATTCAGGACAGTGATTCAAATCACCAAATCGAATCACTGTCCCCTGAATCAGCCAAATCCAAATCTGAAGTGATTACTAGCTGCTTCACACAGGCCTGTTGATTAGCAACTCCAAATCATTGGGTAGCATAGGATAAATGTACTGTGATACAGAACTAACAAGGATTCAGCATTTTAGTGAAAGCTTGTATGTGACTAACGGATAACAAGGATGATAAATATTTATCTGGCCCACATATGATTCATGCTGGATAGTGTCTATAAATTGGTGCATCAACCCAAAACAAAAGCTTTCTATGAAGTACTGTATTTTTTTTCCATGTGACACACACCTAAATATAATACACACCTTGTTTTTGAAAGACAGAATGAAGAAAAAAAATATTTTTCCAGTCATAGCTGCATAGAGCAGGGATAAAGCCAACTCCTGAACTGATTCACTCACCCATTCCTGCTTAAATAAAGCACAGACTCTAGCTCCTGCTGAAGACTGGCCTCTGTGGGTGCATGTGTGATTTTGAAAAGAGCTAGAGTCTCCAAGGCTGTGAAATAGGAGGAGAGAGACCAGGGTTAACTAGAAGACAGCAAAATTGTTGTAAGAATGGTTAGCTTGATTAGTGGAGCAGCAAGCCCATTAAAAAGGAGATGATCATTAGACCCCCTAAAGTAAAGAACAAAGAGCCATTAAATCAGTTGATTCCCTCAACTGCTTGAATAGCAATTCAACAGCATCTACTCTGTGGAGCAGGAATCAAAACAGGGTGTTTCTATCCTGGGCAGAAAAAATCAGCTTTCTCACTTATTATATACACCCCAATATTGGGGGCTGATTTTGTGCACATTGTATGAGAGAAAATACAGTATTAGTTGGCACTCAGGTGATGCTGCTGCTTCTAGTGTAACAAACATGAACTGGAGTTTGAAAAAAGTGTTTTTAGTATCAGAAGAGTTTGAAAGACAAGGCAAAGACAATAAGAGTTGTAGACAAAAATGATAGGCACTGAAAATACCAGTGGACCAGAATCACTGAGGAATCTACTGGTTACACTCATGAAGACTATGCAGTAAATTGTATGATGGTAATATGCAGTTAATCATAAAAGCTCATCTTTTACATACTGTATATATTTAAATATTGTGTCTTAGTTTTGATTCTCTCCCACCATTGCTAGTGCTTCTACAAAGGGAGTCACTGGTATTTCAGAGTCTAGAAGCTGGAATGTTTGATTCCATGTCAGAGTTGTTTGCAGCCTTAGACCTGCTCCTCAGCTCTTACATTTTGTAGGAGATGATGAGGATCAATGGTACTTGTCCCTTTTGTTGTACCATTCCTGAAAATAAAAGATAATCTGTCAACAAGACATTCCCTAGCATTGATCTTGAACAGAAATGAATCGGTGTGCCCTTAATAGCATTAGGAAGCATCTGGGATATGTTTTCGATCAAATTGGGAACTGACCGAAGAGCAGGAGGAGTTATACAGCATAAAGAAGGATTCACTGTGTCAGTGATGGAATCCTTTGCTTCTTGCATGAGGACTGGGATTCATTTCAGTTAAATTGAATGACTGCAGGAGCTAGCCTTGGAACGTGCACTGAAAGAGCAACATGACAAAATGGAAACCTGTCAATTTGACAGATACTGCTATACAGCCCAGGCCACGCCAGAGCAGTAACACCCTGCAGTGTAGAGCATGTTTGATTGGTAAGAACTCAATGGAATTTGAGATAATTTCCCCGCTGGATAGGGCACCCACTGCAGAGCACCCACGACTGAGAAGGGAGAATTTTAAGACGACAGATTCTCGGTGATATAAATTGTCAACGCACAGTTGAAGTCTCCTCAAGTATTAGGCATTTCCTTTTTATGTATAATGGATGAGGTGTTATGAAATGGAGTCATTGGTAGGGGACTGAGTTTTTAGGAACCATTGTAGAGAACTTTAGAAGGAGGATCTATATTATGTGATAAATATTTGGACTGCAACGCTAAAAAACACAGTGAAATTCTATTGGTGTGGATGAGAATGAAAGGAAGAGATTTCCCTTTACACTTTCTGTGTTGTAAGGTGCATAGTTTTCAACAGCTTTCCAACAGCCTGAGATTGTTTGTAACATTATGTTGACTTTATGGCTATTTATTTATCAGAACATAAGTTTTGGAGAAAGTCTTCATTTGTTATTTCTAAACATGAGAAATAATAGTCATGACTGGCTGGGTGCAACCATTGTAACTTAAGTAAGTCGTGTGGCCTGAAGCTGTAGAGGCTGAGGAGCCTGCTGGTAAACAAGGGGATGGGAGGCCAAGGCTCTGCTTCAACTGTAAACTCAGAATTCAAGATGGACAGAGGGCTAGAGGGGATAAAACTGTGTTACCACCTACTGTACAGCTCCATTTGCCTAAACTCTTTACCCAGAGTCTGTTCCTTTATTCTTTTTCTGACATCCTGGGAGGTACCCAAACAGTACACAAATTTAGAATTGGTTGGAAAGTGGGACTGAGTGAGGAGAGGAGAAATGAAAAGGTTTCTTTGTGCCAAGCACACTATTGGTTCCCTTTCCCTGTACTGTTGATATGATGTTGTCTCAAGTTGCAGCAAGGGAAGTTTAGGTTAGATATTAGAAAAAAACATTATCACTAGAAGGGTAGCACAGCACTAGAACAACCTACCCAGAGAGACTGTGGAATCTCCATCCTTGGAGGTTTTTAAGACCTGGCTAGACAGGGCCTTGATCTAGTTGGGGATGATCTTCCTTTGAGCAGGGAGTTGGACTAGACCTCCTGAGGTCCCTTCCAGCCCTAATTTTATACGATTCTGTGATTCTGCAGTAAGAGATGATGCAGACCAAAGGCTTTGCAACTAAGACGATCCAGAAATGGCTTTTGCAGTGGAGACACAGGCATGTCTTTAACTGGGTGTAATACAGAGGGGGCTTTCTGCTGGAGTTGTGAAGAATGGGAGCAAAGCTCAGTGAACTCCCCTAGTGACTAAATAAAGCTCAAATAAGTATAACTGTTCTAGGAAAAGGAATGACCAGCCAGGAACCATTAGGCCTGTGTGAAGTGGCTAGTACTTGCTTTGGATTCGGCCAATTTGGGGGACAGTGATTTGATTCGGTGATTCGAATCACTGTCGTGAATCAATTCAGTAGAACCTAATTTGGAGATTTCACTGCTGCCAAATATCTGAATTGGCCAGACCAGGCCCATTCCCTGCCCACTCTTCCAGGCCTCCCATGGCTGCCTCACCTGCTGTGGCTCCGGCCCTTTAAGAAAAAGTAAACCTGAGAAAACCCTGCACTTAACATTTCTGCCAGTGGGCAGCGATTCCTACTGCCCCCCATTGCCCTGCACTATGTGGGGGGCTCTGCACAAGCCCCCCAGAGCCCCAAGGTCTCTGCAGGAGTGGTGAGTCTCAGGGCTTTCTCATTTTTTTTTTTTTCCCTTAAAGGGCCGGAGTTAACCTGAACAGGGCATCC
>NW_017729016.1:8777941-8791804 GCF_001723915.1 Gavialis gangeticus
GCTGGGGGAGTGATGGGAGGGTCAGGGGGCTCATGCAGAGCCCCCCATGCAGCATGGGGCAGTGGCGGGTAGTGGGAATTGCCCCCCCCAACTGGCAGCACCCGGTGAGTCTGGGCTTTTTTTTAAGTACTGCGAGCTGGGGTGGGCAGGGCAGCCACGGGGCAGCTGGGGGAGTGGGCAGGGGTTGTGGGGGCTGGGGGTGCAGGGAGGGGATGGGGGCTGGCAGGGTTCCCCCTTCCTCCAGCCCCGCTCCCCTGCCTAGTGCTTACCAGCATGGAGTCTGGCTGCAGCTCCCTGCTGCAGCGGGTGGGGACTGCCCTAATCATCAAAGCTCTCCGAATCTTTTCTGAAGATTCAGAGAGCTTTGAATCAATTTGGACCTTTTAATTGGTCCCCTGATTCTATTCAGATCTGGAGATTCAGCTACCGAATTGGGCCGAATCGCCTTTGAATCAAACCACCACCCGAAGCTTTGCACGGCCCTAAGACCCCCGTCTGTCTGACAGTACCTCTGACTCCTGTGACTTTGCTAGCTATTGATGTGGGACTGTGAATGGAAGGTAACAAAGGGGAAAAGAATGATAAGGAGTGTTTGCGTATTGTACATTCACACTGGTGGTAGAAAAGAGACTGCAAAGTTATATGGAACAGATGATTAGTGTTCTTTGATGTACTGTTTCTGCCAAGTTGATACTTTATACCCCTTTCCTTGGTATGTTTCTTGTTTCATAAAGACCCAGTTCTGTGAGGAGGAAGTATGTTAAGATCACCCCACAAAATGTTCCTGTAAGTTCTGGATGGGAGTTTCAGTTGATGGTTTCTGTTAGCTATAAGGGGTGGGGGGAGGCTCTTTGCTATTTGAACCTAGTTCTTGTTGCTACTGACAACACCTGGCAGGAGAATTACACTTTGGAAAATAGCATATGTGTTTGTCCTTTTATGCCACAACTAATTAGATCTCTTCCACTTTATCATCATCTTTTGTGCTGGTCTACAGGATTTTGAAATAAATGATGGCAGTCTTAATATTTAAACTAGAGAGTAAGGGTAATATTGAGTGCGTATTATTGGTATTATTGTCTACTTGTGATGAATCAGTCATAAATAATTCATTGTACAAATGTTAATGAAATAGAAAAAGATTCATTATTTCTTTGAGCCTGTAAATAACCAAATGTTACCCTCCAAAATTAATTAAGAGCCATTTTAGATCAACCTTCCTGTAGCATAGCTCACTTATTGCTTCTACTAACATTTCAGGAGTTTGATTTCACTTTTGAAATTCAAAGGATTTTATAAGTGTTAGATATGTGTCAAGGTGATGGGGATCTTGGAGAAGAAAAGATGAAATGAAGAAAAGCGTGATCTTAACTTATTTCTGATGTGATAAACTGCACACTAAATTTTAAGTTTATACAGACAATGATGGGTTTCTTATTAACCCTCAAATACTAGGACTTCTGCTCAGGCAAGTTAACTAATATGGCATTACAAACATACCCATTCTTAAGTATCCCATTAGACGTTTTGAATATAAGATGATTGGACATACAGGCTTGACTGGTTTTGTTAAAAAAGGGAGGAGACCCAGAGCTCTATAAATTGGAATTTGTGCCTGAGTTAAATCACTGCCTTAGTGGTCATATACAGTCTGCTCCATGAGAGAGGCAGTATGTAGCTGTGTTGCCCCAAAATGAGCATGGATAAAGAATGGTGCATCTAAGATGCATAATCCCTGGAGAGTTTCCCTCCCCTTGTGCCAGTTAAACTATGGCAGTTAGTGCTGGAGAAGGAGGGTAGGGCTCGTCTTTCTACCAATTCAGAGGATAAAGAAATCTTATTATAATGAGGTTTTAGAGTCTCAATCCAGTGGTTTATAATACTGTACACATCCACACAAGCCTGCACGTGCCTATTGCAGCATCTCAAACCCTTTGAGATGCTGCAAGATGCACACTGGGAACAAAAAACTCATTCCTCACATTGCATATTTGCAGCAAGGGGGCAAGATTTGATACCTGGAGATATGTGGTATATGGGCCCTGCAAGGGGGGCATGTGGCCCCTGTTGCGAGACTTTCGGCCCTGTTGAGGGGCTGTGGGCCCTGTGGGGGGAGCTGTGGCCCCTGTAGGGGGAGTAGTCCATGAGCTGTTTGTGTATGTCGGGGGGGATGCACCCTATGGGGGACAGGGGACCCACCCCTCCTGAGCAGTCCTCCTTATATGCCCCTGCACACCCACAGTCCCCCCACAATCCACCTAAAAACCCCAAACCCCCAAGCCATCCCCACAAACCTCTCACCCACATACCTGGCCCTGTGGGTCAGGAGTGAGGGGATTGAGGTGAGGGGCATGCTGTGAGTTGAGAGTGAGGGGCAAGGGGAGGGGCAGGGCACTGGCATATCAGTGCTGCTCAGTGCTGCATATCCTGGTGAGTGAAGGGGCTAGAGGCAGCTCTGATTTTTCTATGACCCAAAAGCCAAAAGTAAATGTCAAACTGTATAGAGATTTAGAATTTATTTTATTATGATGACAGAGGCATTGGTAGGCTTCCAAATTCCTTTAAAATTGTAAAAATATCAGCAAAATATTGCCCAACTGATTTGATATCTCTCTCTCTCTCTCTCTCTCTCTCTCTCTCTCATATATATATCTATCAATACTAGCCAATTGCCCAACAAGAATGATGGGGGGCTGCGGGGAGGGGGCTGGGATGGAGTGCCACCACCTAACACCCCATGCTGCCGCTGTTCTGCCTCTTGCAGGGAGCGGAGTTGCCTCAGCTCCTGCACCCTCTGTCCAGTCCTTGATGCGGCTTTGGAATCATGGCGGTGCTCCCTCACGCTTGGAGCACTTGGATTGGCTGTTTCCATCAGCCAATCAGAGTGCGAATAAAGTGTTACAAACAGACAGACAGACTTAGGCTTTTATAATATTAGAATATATAGTGGTCTTTTGTTTTAATTGTGGAAGAAAATGGATTTTAGGGTATTTTAAAGACTGACTTTGAGATTTTTTTATTGGGATTTTGCAGTTTTTAAATAGGGAACACCAGAATTCCTGCTAGTAAGGCAAGTGGCAGGATCCAGGCAGAGGAGCCTGCTCAGAGCTGGCACCCAGGACCCAGCTGGAGGTAGCTGACCTCCTGGCCATTTGGGACACAGGAGACCACCACACTAAGATCATCTTCTGGGCAATAGCTTCCTCAGATGGCTGGGCGGTGGCACACATGACAGTAGTGCAGCACAAAGGCCAACTGTTCAGCCACAGCCCACTGGCAGCTGGCCCAGTGCCTCTAATAGCCATGCAGTCCCCATCTGGGTCTGGCAGGTATGCACCCTTGGGGCCACATGCTGTCGCAGGTGGCAGCAGGTCATAGCCAGGCAGCAGCCTCCACTGCTAGACTGCTGCAATTCATAGAGGGTGTACACTGTAGAGAGGAACTCTCAGGGCTGCTTCAGGAATCCAGCTGGCACAAGGGGTAGTGTCCCCAGGTACCAACTGGCTGGGCCCCAGAAGCTTTTGTCTATTTGTCCATTCAATTACCGTGGGTTCTAAGGCCCACCCAGCTAACTTGTAGCCCCTTTTCACAGGGGTTAATGGATGAATGGAACAACTAAATTCTTGGGACAACAAAGGCAAAAACAGGATAGGAGTGACATGAGAGTCAAAGGGTCAAAACCTGAAAATTGAGTGCTCCTGAGGGGGACACCGAGCAGAACCCCCCGGGCTGTGTGCACTGGCTCTTAAAGGCATCCAAGGAGCCAGTGGATGCCGCCCAGTGGTACTCCACTCAGAGGCATTTGCAGACCAGTAAGAGGAAATCAGCCCCTCAGTCCCTGGGCACCTTCCTGGCCAAAGCGTCCTTCCTGGTCATATATAGGGCCCACTCGGCCACGGCCAGTAGGAAGTTTACCAGAAGGTCCTGGGACTTGGTGGGGCTGCAGATGGGGTGTCCAAAAATAAAAAGGTGGGGGATAAGTTCATCCAGAACCTCAGAAGGAGGTTCTGGGGGTGGAGGGGCTGCAGCCTGGCCCACTTGAACATCATGTGCACCAGGATGTCCCTCTGCCTGCAGAAGGGGCAGGAGACCAGGGTGTCGGTGAAGCTTGCTACATACACACCTGTGGCAACCCCGGAAGCTCCTGAGAGCGAATAGCCCTGAGCTACTTGTCAGGGCAGCTTTTTATACTGCTGGGGCCAGCACAGGTGCTGGCCCCAGCCTCTAGTTCCCCCTGGCTGCAGGTCTGGGAGGAGCCAGGCAGGGTTATTTTGTCCCAAGTGGCACAATTTGTCCCACACCAAAATGCATGCCTGTACATGTGTGCTGAGGCAAAAAGCCCTAGCTCAAATTTGTGCTGCTTCTAATTGAGCTGCTGCAAGCTCACGTACCTGCATGTGTGGATGTGCCTACTGTGTTTAAACTCTTTCTAAACACACACCTAATTTGTTCTTTTGTTTAAGATGAATTTCTATCTTAAGAGTGGCTGTAGTTTACCTTCCATCATGCAATTGCTGTTCTTTGTAGTGCAGAAAAACATATGCCTTGAGCAAAGTGAGGCAATAGGTCACTTCCTATGGAAAATGAAAGGGTCATTTGTGAGTGCTGCTGACAGACCATCTTAACTGGCGCTAGTGGAAAACAAGCTTTTTAAATTATATAAAATGTGGATGATGTTACCACTTTACAGGATTTAGAGCAAACACTTTTTCATTTCTTGTTTATGAACTTTTGAAAATTTTAAATTTTTGTTATTTTTTCCTTTTCCCCTCTTTCCTTTCTCTCTTCATCACTGAATGCAAGAAAACAAACAAAAAAAGCAAACAAAAATTCCTCTCCCTCCACTGCTTTTTTCCTTATCCTTTCTCCACAATTTTCCCTTTTCCCACTCTGTAATTTCTAGAACTTCAGCAACTGTAATTCCAATAGTCCATCACTTGCCAAAGACTGGATAAAAACTGAAATGGTAGAGCTGAAAAAGGGGACAAGAAAAATGGCATTCATGAAAGTTGGGAGAAGGGAGAAGATAAACCCTTGAAAAATTTAAGAAAAAAAATAAAATTTTTACATTTGATGAAAAAACAAGACATTTAAAAAATGGTAAGAGAACATTTCAGGCACTAGAGACTTTAGCTGCTCAATATTTTTCATTCTAATCTTCAGCCATTAATTCTGTTCTTTGTGGGTCTGTCATGACTGAAAAACCAGGAGGTAGGAGTTGTCTGTGTTTTAGCTATTGTAGTGTAGCCATGACATTGATTATATATGGATGTCATGGTAGTTTTACCATTATATATATGGAGTAAGAACCAATGTTGACTTGAGAATCTCAGTGGCAAAATCCAAACTGCATTGAGAGTTTTGCCATTAAATTCAATAATTACAATAAGCCAAAGTTTCACCCTAGGTCTCTCTCTAAAACTGAAGAAGTTGCCTCTTCAGCACCAATAAAGGAGGCTTTATCTTCTGGAGGCTGCTAAAACCACCTTATGCAAGGGCATCTACACAAAATGTTTACTGTAGCTGACTAATTAGCTGCACAGAAAATGCCTTGGCATCTACACACACACCACTATTAGGCTGGAGTAAACTAAATTACAGTACTTGTAAATACAAGTACTATCCTGGTGCAGAGTAAAAAACTCTGTAGTAGCACATGTGTAGATGCTGACAGGGCTGGCTGGGGCATGAGGGTGCTTCAGTGAGGAGGATGCCTGCTGGGTAGCCCTGCACTGAAGTGCCTTCGTGCTCCAGCCAGTCCCTCCACAGCATATTTTGCTGCGGTGGGGGGTGAGGCATGGGAGGGGGAGCCCTGGGCTGCCAAGATGACTCCTGGAGACCCCTGACTGCTTGATCTACTCTGCCCCATCTCCACATGCAGCACCTGAATAAATTGCAGAGCTTATTGCTCCGGAGTTAATTGCTCTTGAGCACGTGTTCAAACAGCATGCCCAGGAGCAATAAACTCCAGAGCAATAAGCTCCACAATTAATTCAGGAGCTGTAATTGGATATGTACACACGCCCCAAAAGAGGTGAACAGTTTTATAGTAAAGCTCTGGTGCATAAATGGCACATTGCCCAGTGGCTGGGGGGGGCACAGCTGCGCTGGCAGCAGCAGGAGCGCAGCAGCGGTGACGGGAACATGGCAGCAGCAGGAGCATGGTGGCTGTGAGTGGGAACCTCCCACAGATGGGGGTGGGGCGGTGGCGAACGCTGACCATGGGTCGGCAAGTACCCACAGGCGCTGCTGGCAGCATTGGCAGCAGCCACAGGCAATCAGGCTGGCAGCGGGGTGGCGAGCGGTGACTGTCTTTTGGTGCCACGGACACTGTCAGCAGCGCCTTTTTGCAGGGGGTGCAGCACCATGCATGGGGGTGCATGTACACCCCCTATGTGTTGCCCCTGCTTTGATGGTTCTTCTGAAATGCCACATTTGAAAGATTGATGCTCAGAGTCACCAATAATTGAAGCATCTTCATTTTTTTCTTCCTTTTTTTTTTGTTATTAAAAATATTATTTATTTGAACCGAGGCAAATTCCACCAGATTATGTTATTCTGGTTTGAATTCAGGCAGGCCAGTTTCAGTTTAAAGTGACTGGTAATATTTCTGTTAGTGTATTTTATTTTTTCCCTTCCTTTTCCAGTATCTTTCTTTTGATTCATTTTAGCTTTTCTACACATTGACAGATGCTCTGTTATATGCTTTGGTAGTTCAGCTGCCATTGAAGCTATTACAGGTGTGTGTCATGAGACATCCAAATATTATTTAACTGTTAAAATGTCATTGGAATGATGACATGTAAACTCAGTGGTGAAATACTTGCCTTACTGAAATCAATTATTTGCATGAATTTCATGAGGGCCAGGATTTTATTTTATCATTCCTCTAAAGAATTCAACTGCCACTGAATTACTTAGTGTAATAAAATCAACTCCCTTCCCCTCCAAAAAAACTGCACAACATTGAGGAAACTGGTTATTAACATGTGCAATGAGAGTAAAAAAGACAAAGCCTCTCTCCTGTTAATAACTGTTTCAAATTTTGCCCAGAATGCAATGACTGGTGTAGTGACAGAAGTTATCATTTATAGATGCTGAGAGACTGAGGAAGTTGGGGACTGAGAGATGGCTTCTCAGGGCCCAAAACTTGAAGAGTCCAATAAGCAGAGACAGACAAAGGGGTCTGCAGAGGTTGTATACTGCTCCACAAAGTGGGTGCTTGTCATTTATTGTATTGCCTGTATTCATTACAGTTGGCACAGCTGATTGTCTTAGTCTATGGAATACAAATGAAAAAAGCATAATTTCACTGTATATTTGTAGCTAAACATTTTTGTTTCAGTGGTTTCCGTCTATACAGAATGACAGAGAACTTAAAATGGACATGCCAGAAAGCTTTCTGGAGTGCTGGCCTTTTTTCTCTTTCTAAGCAGCAGCACATAAACAGCTCAGAATACAAGCAACACTGCGTGTAGCTGTTTCTTTGCTGTCCTTTCCTGGCAGCAAAATGGAGTACTCAGGGAGCTTAATCAAAGTTTGTAATCCCCTGGTAAACTCCACAGAGGATATTTGATCACACAGGACAGTCAATATATATATTTTTAATACCTATCTCAGTTTTTATAAATAATACTTAGACCCAGCCGTGTACTGAAGTTGTAGTATTTGTTTGTTTAATTAGGAAGCTGAGTTGAGCTGAATTCGATGGCAGATGTTGCTATGTGTAATATAATAAATAAAAGTCTTTATGGGACCCAGCAGGCAGCAGAGCTTTCCGTTAGCAGATGGCAAAATATTAAACTGGCAGTGCAATAATTTAGCTGACTGAGTCAGCTGGACCTTGCCCAGGTTTAACACAAACATGAATCAGCTTCATCTAGGACATGCCAGTTGGCTCCAGTTTCTTGCGATGGATGTTAATGCTATTTTTAATACGAGGTGTGACAAAAAGAAAGCTTTTCATCTAACAAGATGTTGTTGCTGTATCAGTCCATCTAGGCCTAGCATGATGTCTGCTGTGCTAGACTGCAAAGATCTTTTATGACAGTGGAATGTCTCATAAACAGAACAGATGTGCTACTTCAACTCCTGCACCACCATTTAGTTTGGATTTAGTCAGCAAACCTGTTACCACTAACCCTTCTCGAGCATCACAGGCAGGAAAATGCTTTGCCGTTCTATCGATTGCCTTGCTGCAGTCAAACTGTTTAGGCTTTGACTTCCCAGTGGAACTGGCAAAGCGAGTATACATGATAAGTAGGGACCTACTCAAATTACAATTTTGCATTTTTTGCAGAAACCACGATTTGAGGCAGTTTCTGTGAAAAGCTGTGTTCCCCGCAATTTTTGGTAGGCTTAACAGAAAAAAAAATCTTACTGAAAATAAAATGCTGGCTCCCACATGGGAGCCAACAGGCCTCATGGCTGCTGGCACACAGACAAGGAGCCAAAATGGAGGTTGCCCCCTCCTCCCTCCCGCACTGATTGGCCAAGAAAGCTGCCTCTCATGCAGCCCTACCCCTGTCTTCCAATCAGTGGTGAGGGGTGGGACTATGTGAATGGCGGCCCTTTTACCCAATCAGTGGGGAGGGGCAGGGCTGCCGCTGGAGCCTCTCGGCCAATCAGTGGCATGGGGGGGCGCTCACCATGAAAAACCATTAAAATGATGGCAAGCACTGTGATTGGCCCACCAAATCACCCGACTGCTTCCTCAATTTCACTAGGTCCCTAGTGCCATTCCAAACAAAGTCAATGACAACCTTCCTATTGATTTCAGCATGAGCTGGAGAAAGCCCAAAATGCACAATGATGATATATTTAATCATTTTTCTAACTCTGGATAATTATCCTTTAAATTGCAATTTGCTGTTTGTTTTCCTTTAAAAACACACCCATAACCCTCTTAAGGAAATTGCCTTAAAATATGTTTAAATACTCTCAGAAGAAAGTGTTAGTCAGTCTTAAAGGCATTTATCCAAATACCAGGTATCCATAATGGGACTGGACTGGGTTGAATTCCTGAAAGAACTGGAAACGTGAATTATGTTGTGTGAATTTCTTCATAACATGGCATGATGCAGTTAATCCTCTATTTACCAAAGTAGCATGGTAAACTGGAGGGAAAATGTTGGGGCAAGTAATTTGTGGTTTCACATTCATGTTGTAGAGAGTGATGATAGTGAAAACTTAGATTCTAGTCTGCATCATTTTGTTCTCTAGTGGCTCTATTTTATGATTTTTCTTACTCTGGGTCCTTTGTGCTGCTTACAGTGAATATGTTGAATGCTCAGAAAGCTTTTTAGGTCTGGTTGAAAAAACAAACAGGTGGTTAAAATAAACAGGCCTGTAAAAACAAATCAAACCAACCCCCCCAACCCCCCCCCAACCCATGGGATTTAGGCAAAATGCAGCTTTCTAAAAGGGCAAGTTGTTTAAGCAAGGCAGTGTATTGTTTTGCAATTTTAGCTAAATGCATTTATCTGGAAAATACTCTTACTAAGCTTCCAGTCCTCTGAGCAATGAAACAGATTCACTTCTTGAAGCATTGGCCTCCTCTGGAGAAAATGTTTGACCTGAATTTCTCCAAGATCATTTTTAAAAAATGGAAAACAGAGGAGTTAAGAGGATAGGATACAAAGAATGCTTGGCCTGAGGTTGACTGTTTCATGTCCTCATATGAGGTTGAATGTTTTGTATCCTCATGACTCTCTGGTGAAACCATATAGCATCACACTTTGTATGAGGAAAGAAACAAGACAACCAACCCATTTCACGTGAACAGAAAGAGAAAAGGGGATTTTGTATCCTTTAGGATAGGCAGAGGATTTCAGTAATCAAAGGGCTGATGTTTGCTTTCAGTTACTTTCAGAACTTCAGTTACTTCACTGCACACCCCAAAAGTCCCCACGTTTTGGGCATGGCCAGGTTGAGGACTGAGGTAGAAACAAAAGTGACTTTACACTATCTTTTATTGTCCCTTCGATCCAAGGGCTAGCTAGGACTTTGTGACTTGTGTTGTATGTTAGAGCAGCCCAAAGTCCAGTCTATCTTAGATGTTGCTGCTCATAGTCTGAAAAAGCCATTTTAGGGTGGACAAAAGTCCCTTTTCTTGGATGTGCTATCAGGATATGTGGGTTTACTCTAGTAGTGCTACACTACCTGCAGATACGACTTCTACCAAGTCAGTAGGGTCCAACCTTTTTGGCACTAATTAACCTTGCATCTTCCCCAGTCCCCTTCCCCTACCTGATCTGCTTCCTGCCCCATGTTCCCTATCCAATTGGCTGTTCTGCTTTCTTCCCTGTGCTCTCTGCCTCACCTGCTGCCCTCCTTTCTGTTTCCTGACCTATCTGCCACTGTTCTGCTTGTCACATCCCTGATCTGCCACATGCCACACACAGGCTGCCTGTGTCACAGGTTGTTCCCAAGTTGCTGGCTAAGTTGGCTTTCCACCTGTTTGCCATGCTCCTCTTCCATCTTATGTATTAAGCCGGGGGAGGATAACTGAAAAATGGGGCTTATAGTTCCAAGTTTGCATTCTGAATTCCTGCAGGCTGAAAAAAATGCTATATTACAATCAGATTGCATTAATGATTGAAAAGATCGGTAGCTATCTTGTTTCAACAGAAAGCAACAGGGTTTCACTGGGTTTTGAATCACATCTCGGTCAAATGTGTAAATACTACACATTTATAAAAATGGAATGGTTTGGGATATTCTAGGGGGTTGTTTATCCCACTGAAATCAGACAGGGAGACCAGGTAGCCATCTTTATGGTACACATGCAAAAGCTTAACTGAAGACTTTTCAAGTGAAACAGCAGCCAGGAACAGAACATGAACTCAGTACAGAATAGTGCCACCTTCTTGCAGGAATAAATCTCTGTCTTGGATGTTTTTAATATATTCCTGTATTGGATTTTTAGTAGAAAAATAGATATAACAATGGTTGAAAGTGCTTCTGTGCAATAGACTGAATATAGGTAGTATTACTCTTTGAGGAAGACAATGCTATGGCAAAGGTACTTGTAGTGCCACATCCAAATATATGTATTTTTTGTGACATAAAACCCCACAAGTATTGTTAACTAAAACAAGAAGTCAATATTAGAAGTCCTGAATCAAATAAAAGACATCTGGGATGAGAGTCAGGTTTGGAAAATTAAGTGTAAGGCTTCAAATGTCAAGAGTACTGCAGAATCACTTATCACTTTTAAACTGAAGATACGTGAATCAAGCAACTCAAAATAGGCATCCAAAGACCTGCCCACACTCTGTATTTTATTGTAGTCAGTCAGAATCTGCTAAGAAAAGAGCACAGTTAAATTGGAATCCATATAAACATGTTTTCTAAAAAAAATGTATGTAAATCATATGGTAAAAGGGCATGGAGAAGGCGTGACTAGGATGTACTGTCTTTTTTCTATCCCCGTTCTATGGTGATGGCTCTTTGGGCACCAGCACAGCTGACAGTTTAGAGCTGCCCTAAAATTCTTCTAAGCTCTGCTAGGATCAGTGCAAAAGAAATGTAACCATCTGCCTGACTATTTCTTTTTTTTTTTTATTCCTCCCTGATGTATATGTCCAACACAATTTTGAGCACAGCAAGTAATCTGAAACTTTATTTTTCATGTGAAATGGTACTTACTCATAGGGTGCTGTTTAAGCCTATATGGTGCTGAATGCTTTCTGATACACTATTCATCCTAAAATGGAATGCCCAAACACTAACGGTGAGATTTTTTTCAGTGACATTTACTGAACTAAATTTGCTCTGTCTGGGTGTGTCTACACATGATATTAATGCAATGCAGTAAACTCCAGCACAGTTTGCTCAGGAGTTCATTGCTCTCAGCCACAGTGTTTGCACGTGTGTCCAGGACCGCAGCAAGCTGAGCTGGGTTGGAATAGTTCTGGCTGGTAGGGGGGCTTCAGGGATTAGCATGCCAACTCAGGGCTTGGTCCAATCTATCTCATATGTGCTGCAGAAGGGCTGGCTGGGGCACAAGGATATTACAGTACAGGGCTAAACAGCAGGAAGACCCCACGCTGTAGCACCCTCATGCCCCACCCAGCCCCTGTCACTTTCTACACATACATTGCACCGCATGCAACTATCTCACTGTAGGATAGTACTTGTGTTGGCCAGTCCTATCCTACAGCAGAGTTAATTAGTTTACCGTGGCCTAATAGTGCTACATGTGTGGATGGTGACGCTTTGCTGTAGAGCTTTTAGTCAGCTCCACAGCAAAGCATCTGATGTAGATGCATGCACTGGGTTGTATCTGGCACTGACTTCTGCAAGAGGAGAAAAGAATGAATCTCAGACATTTGAATATCCTACCTTAAATTTCACCTGTTGAATACTTACATTATTTCTCAGCCTTTCTGGTTCAGAGCAAGGATAGATGGGTGGCATCTGAGCTCCTAAGCTGTCTGGCTAGAGAGCTGCACATAAGGTGCTGGCTTGATAAAAAGACATGGGAACTGATTGACATGGACACTTCATTGGATTTGGTCTTTAACTGGAAATTATTTGAATTGGAAATGGAACTAAGTTTAGATATATATTAAGAAAAAATACTTAACCCTTAAGTATTAAAGCATCCTATTAACATTACAGTAGATTTGGATCCTAATATTTCCAGAAAAAGCATTTTGATACCAAGTTTCCAGTATGATTCGGCATGCAGGGTACATCTTAAATACAGATCAGCACAGTGGACACAAAGGTGGTTAGCATCCATTCTTTGTCTCCTGAAGGACAAGGAAATGATGTCCTTTGTAAGAATGCACACAAAAACAGATGATGTGTCAAGACAGTAATTTAAACCATGAATCTACACTTGCTTAAAGATGAACTTGTTTGGGAGAAAAATGAGTAAAATGCTGGTGACAGACAAGCAGAATCCCTGGATAAGTACATCAATTTTTTGTTACTGGCAGATCTTGTGCACATAATAAAACTAAACTGCTGAGGTCAGCATCAGACTGAAACCACACTTATTTTCACAAACACATTTATGGGATGGTAATAATATCTATTAGCAAGGGTGACACAGCTATTGGCCAAACAGAAAAATGAGCTCTCCCACATTGCAAGATGAGCAAAGTGGGGGATCAATAAATCATAAAATTAGTTGAGACATCATTTATCTTTCATGGCTTTCCTTCATTCCAGCCCAGAATCCCTCAGGACACTAATTCGTTTATTGCATTTTATCGTTATGAAAACTCATCAAGGCTAGCAGGCTGTGTGAAGTTAGGTAAGCAGAGATAATAACATGTATCATTAATTAAACAGGGTTTTGGATGATTCGATTCAGGAGGTGGTCGCAATTTGCTACAATGTATTGAATTAAAACTCTTTTTGAGCCTTGTGCTGCTCCTGAGAAGTTTTTTTAGTAATAAGTAGTAAAGAATGCTGTTGATGCTGAAGCAACATATTTTGGGAGAAACTTATAGCTGACACTACTAATGAAAACATCAGCGATCATAATGCGTAACTGGCTGTACCGTGGCTAACCTTCTATACAGGTGTGACCCATATTGATTCAAGTTAGATTGCTGTCCTCTGGCATCCCAACATCCTTTGCAGCCCCTGTTACCCCTCCCTTGAAGGGAGGTGTGCTAGCTCTCAGCCCACTCTTGGCTGCTTTTGCCAGGCACCCAGTGGGACCCGCCCCCAAGCTCTTCCAGAGCCAAGCCAGCACAGCCCCTCTCCCCAGCTCTGCCTCCTGCCTCTAGCCATCTGTCAGCCAAAGGCAGGCTGCAGGGGAAAGGGAGGCATTTGTGTCCCCTGTATGAGCTCTAGGACCTGGGTACTGTGGAAGAAATCAAACTTTGCGTTGTGGTTGAATCA
>NW_017729016.1:8791815-8792059 GCF_001723915.1 Gavialis gangeticus
TGTTTTTCTAGTCAAGTAAGCTAATTACTTCTACAGTACCTAACCCCCCAGGCTGGGACTCTGCACCCTGTCTTGAAGCACCCCATGATGTACACACAGATCTGACAAGGAGCTCAGGATGCCTGGCAGGTGCAGGTGCAGTAGGTGGTCCAGCACAGAATGTCCAGCTGCTGGCTTGGGGGGCATTAAGCCATGTCCCAAAGGCTAGGGACAGACATTCAAAAAGCCCAAGCCTGAATTGATT
>NW_017729016.1:8797059-8809274 GCF_001723915.1 Gavialis gangeticus
AAAGGCTAGGGACAGACATTCAAAAAGCCCAAGCCTGAATTGATTCAGTCTTTGCAGGTTAGTCTAACTTGGCCGGTCTGAACCAGTTTGTAACTGTACAGACATCCCCTCTGGACTGAAGAAATGCAGACACATGCCTGCAGTGGCTCAGGCTAGAAGCCAGGAGGTGCTAGAGCAGCTCTCCCTCCCCTTCTACAGTGCTGATCTGAGGGGCGCATGGCCAGACCCCAGCAGGACGCTCTGGTTAGGGAGGGATTCCCTGCCCTTGTTGCTCCTGACCAGAGAGGGAGCCACCAGGGAGTTGATATAACAGAGCACTTAGTTACACAGCAGGAAGTTACACAGGGAGTTGACAGCATTTAGCACCCCATCAGAAAACAAAAGCCTCTCTCATTAGTTCAAACTGTTTTTAAACAACTTTTTCCAAGGAAGGAATGGAAGGACTTTATCAGCTCCCTGTTGATTAGCTCTAAAAAGTCCTAAACGGACACTGTTCATTTGTCTGGCCTTTGTCTTGTCTGCCTTACACAGGCACCTCTCAGCATTAGCTAGCATACCACATGCTGGCTATGGTCAGTGCTGTGGGAGGGGGGAATCCCAGCTTGAACAGGAAGTGGCAAGGATGGGGTGGGGAGCGAGGGGGGAAGGGAGCAGGAGGAAGCCAGGCAGCTGATATTGTGCCTTCCTACTCTGCTGGAGCTCCAGCGAGGGAGCAGAGGGGTGGGGCCAGCCCAGCTCTCTGGAGCAGAGAGCCCCTCCCAGGGCTGCAAAGCATCTGGGATGCTGGGGGACTCTGGTTTAAGTTAAACCAAGAAGGGGTCTGGGACAGACATTGCATAAACCATTTTGACCCAAATCAGTTAAGTCTAATACTACATTCAACCAGGTTTATCTCAAATTGGTTTCAGCCATTTTCAAATTGGTTTATGTGCACTGAACGTCTGTTCTGTTACAGGTTTAAACCAGTTTCTGATCACTTAAACTGGTTCATGTGTAATATCTGTCCTTAGTCATGGTGACCAGCTGCCCCATTTAGTCCAGGTGAGCACGCACAATGTCCTGCGGCCTCCGGCAAGAGTCCCACAGGACAACAAATAGGACATGCTACAGCTGCTGGTCTCCTTGCTTGGGCATAGGCAGTGAGACACCATGGCATGTTGTGGGCAGGCCAGGACATGGAGGCCTATGCAATTCATGATGGAGGGTGCTTGCTCTGGGTTTTGTTTTGGAAAGCCAGGGCTGGGTGTGGGGGAGGGTCTATGGTGATGTGTCAGAGGGTTGGGGGCATGCTTGCTCAGGTCCAGCAGCCAGTTGGGTGCCCCAGGTCTCAGCTGTGCTTGGCAGTCTCCAGCAACCTGGGGACTCCTAACCTGCAGGCCTCAGTCTCAGCCAGTGCAGGCAGCCAAGGGGCGTGCCTCTCTCCAGAGGGCAAACGTATACTGTTCACTACCAATCTAACCTAGGCTGGTTACAAAAACCACGTAACTTAGATCAATTCCTTCTTGGGCTTGTTGAACATCTTTATGCAGCCTAAGAGTTAGCTCTGCCTGCTCTGCACATGCCTAAGCCTGCAAACTAGTCTGCATAGCTGCCTTGGAAGCTCGTTCAGGTTTTCCAGATATGGAGAGTCAGGAAGCATGTGCTTAGGGCTTTGCATATGTCCCTGAGCCATCTATGCTGCTTAATTTGTGATTTTGGGCTTTTTGGAAATGGCTTTGAATGTGTTGGGCTTGTGTATTCATTGCCAAGAGACAAGCCTCACCCACTTACGCCTGCTCTCTGACATTTGTTTCAGGGCATATAACAGCATAGCACAATTTAGAGCAGGAAGTGGAGATAAGTGTATCCATTTGAAACTGTAGAGGGCATACAGAATAAAGGCTCTCAGTGGGTGTCCAGGATGCTAGGATCCTCTTCAAATAATGGCTAACCCTCTGTCTTAGGATTAACCCCCAGTATTGAGTTATTTGCAGTTTTTATCATGCTTTTATAGAAGAAAGGCAAAAATAATTGTCTAATGCAAGCTTAACATTTTTAGCTACAAGCTTCTTTTCTGTCTTTAGACAGCAGAAGCTTTAGAGTAAAGGCTTTCATCAAACACTACAATGAATACATCATGTAAAATTAATGCTGAAACTACAGCTGAGGAAATTACTGAGCTGTGTTCTTTATGTGATTTGTTTTTTTGGTGACAATTGCAATGAAAATCCATTCAGAAACTAGAACAGGTGTCACAGGTGCGTGAAGCAGAGAGAGAGTAGGAGAAAATGGACTTCAATGTCTCTTTTTCCCCCCAGAAAACATTAATATTTTGCTGTGAATAATATTTTAGGCTACCAGTATTAAAAAAAAATCATGAGTCCCACTTTCTAAAATAAACAACACAGGGTTGTCTTCAGAGAAACGGGGGTTGATTACTCCTGTGAAGGAGATAGGATTCTCTTGAAAAGGTGAGAAAACTAATAGCACAGATGCACAAAAATGATTTTAGTTTCTGAATGTGCCATGGATTGTGAAGCAGCATTTTCCCTGGGGAAATGGCAAGGTCTTCCCAAAACTGATAGCTTTATCCAAATGCTAGCCTGCATAGTCCAAATTAGGACACCCTTCATTTTAAGAACTGGCTTTCTTCAAAAGGAGGTCTAAATTTTTTAGGCAAGGCATAGCGATAACTCACATAATTTCTCACCCCTTACAGTGCTGCCTACTTGGCTACTCCACTGTTTTTTTCATTAATTACATTACAACGAGCTGTAAGTAGGCAGGTGTTATGCTACTGTTATTGCTTCTGACTGGTTAGGAGATGGTTCAGTTCCTATTATTTTTGCTACCCTGTCTCTCTCTAGCTCATTTGTTTCATCTCATCCTTCTGTTATAGCTTCTTTTTTTAAACAGTAAATTCTTTTGGGCACGCGCTCTCATTATACTGTGTATGCTTATACAGTATCTAACACAACAGGAGCCTGACTTTGTTGGCTTCCATGTGTTAGTGCATTATAAATGTCTAGTATTATTATTACTAATTCATTGGGAAACATGTCTCACTTCCTTGGTAAAAATATTTGTTTTTATGTGCTTCATTTTTAAAAGTCACTATAAATTGGATTTCCTGAAATCGGCTCAGTTTTCAAACAGAATGCTGTGTCTTCTAATGACTAGTCCTGTGAGTTTAGCTGAGTTTTCAGATTTTCCCTCTTAATACAGATTTTGTAAGGCAAATTCTGTTATTGGCAACATCTTTGCTATCCTGGGGTCTTCTGTGCAATGCCACAAGTGTAATCTGAGGAAAGAATATCCACCTGCAAGTGGCACTTTGCTGGCCACTAATGGTGATACTAATTAGGATTAGCAAGCAAGTCATTTCACCACTTAAATATTGTCAATTGACTGAATATTTTTGACTGGTCAAAGACTATAGCAATTTTACCCCCCCCCCAAAAAACAACAACAACAACCACCCCCTAAAAAACAACAACAAAAAAAATAGTTTTCTTGACAGAAATGACATATTTTTACTGTTTTTTGACACATTTCTTAATGGAAAATTTGTGCTTTTTCTGTGTATTATTTAGATCTATTGGCAATTTTTTTACAATTTTTGACCAATATTTGAGCAGTCAAATACCCAGCCCTACTCCTAATGTCATACAAGCCAGAAAGAAACTGGATTGTCATGAAGGCATAAAAGTTTTAGAACCGTACCTGAAGGATGTTACCATTTATATATACAATAGTATCAGAGCAGAATTGTGCTTTAATTACTAGTGCATGTTGCATCTGAATCTCCTGTTAGTTTTTTGACTGTGTATTTTTCATAATCTGTGTTTGTATCAACTGCTCCCTCTCCTTTAGCCAGACTCCCTAGGATGTCTCCATTTTGTGCAAGGATGACTCAGCACAGGATCCTGAAAAGTCTCAAAAGTGAACTGCTACATCGTCTGACCTTTGAGAATGTCGTGTCCCAATTTCAGCCTTTGGTATGTCATTAGGGAGGCCGAGCTCTGTGCTGGAGAAGCTAGGTGCCATTTCATCCCATTGAGCAAAAGCAAGCTAATTTTAAAGTCTCAGGACCAGACTTCCCTGACATGCCTATCAATTAGATAGTCCCAAAGAAACCACTAAGATTCAAATGAACCCTACGGGCTGACCTTTAAGACACAAATAAATAATGATTCAGAAGGAAATCCATTACAAAATACCAGATGAATAATTTGCTAATCCCAGGATAGAGTAAAGAGGATACTAGAGAGGACACAACACTCCTCTTCCTTTAATAGTACTGCTGAGCAGCTGTCAAAAGGAATAATTGTCTTTCTTTTCTTACCATTCTTTTATCCTTCCCTTTGTTTCTTCCTCCTGTTAGAATCAGTGAGGCCCCAGTTCAGCTACACCTTTAAGCACATATTTAAATTAAGCACATTTTTGTCTACTCAAGAAGATAATCACTAAGGTTCAGAGTTAACAAGCACAAACAGAATTCACTGGCAGGCTATTCCAGAGGATAGTAACATAGTTGGCTAGTCAATACATTGTTATTAAAATTCAGTAGGAGCTGTATTACTACAACATTAAAATGTTTTTCTTTCCTTGAGGACATGATTTTTTCAGAACGTTATTGTAAAGATGTGGATAGGTCATAACATAAAAACAGGTTATGTTTTTGAAAGCTAATGCCATCCTATATTCCAAGCCACTGCATTCACATGAGAACATTTGCAGAGGTGACTTTTTAATTAAAAAACCAATCAAGAACAGCAAACGTGACAATCATTGCATGTGCTTTTATGGGGTCTGATTTGAAAAGTAGCAGAGTGAATTTTTCATTTTCAAACAGACTGATATATGGTTATCAAAAACAGTCAGCTTCAGCAAAGCATTCATGTTTTCCATGTGTAGATTTCCATGTGGCTTTAAGCTAGTATTAGAGTCAAATACTGCCTAAAGGCATAGCATGCCACAGGCACTATCTGAAGCACCCAGGGCCTGACAGAGTTAGATCATTTTGGCTTCCTTCAGTAGGCCAGTTTACTAGAGTGGAAGGCCGTGCTTCATGAACTCAAGTTGGGTAATACCAGGCACTAACCCAGTGATTCTCAACCAGTCCCTTGACATCCTTTTGAGGGTGTTGCGGGGTGCCAAGCACTGTTAAGTGTACAAACATGATTCACAAGATAAACCCTGAGATTTCAAACAGGAATCCATAGCATTAAAAAAAACCATTCTGACCTGTTGTAGTCTTTCTTTGCAACAGAAGAACTGCTTTATTATTTTTCTGTAGTAAAAAAAACTAGTGAAAACTAAGAGCTGGCATTTTCTGAGGGGTGCCTCAAGTCTGCCGTGGAGTGCCATGAATCTAAAAATGTTGACAGCCACTGTGCTACCCATTGATATGCATAGGGTAGAACGTGAGTTTGTCCCTCTCTGCACTGAGACAGAAGTGACCAGAGCTCTAAGAAGAGGGTAGCAACCTTTCTAGATGTGAAAAAGTTCCCAATACAGACTGAAGAAAGTAAGTAAAGTGAGATGACAGAAATGGCAGACTGGAAGAAATGCAGAAAGGGCTGTTCAAAAACTTCAGGCTAATACTTCTCTGAAAGGACTTTTCCAGACCTCTGTTAGAAGTGCTAGAAGAATTGGTAATATTCATAGTGACATGAAAGGTGATGCAGGAAGGAGGCAACACTAATGATAAAGAGACCTTTATTTTAGCTTGAAAGATCCTACAGCTGCAGTACTTAGGGCAGAGTTCAGGATCATTTTCTTCAGGTGTGTTTTTTTCCCTTCTGAACACTTAGCATTCAGTTTTCCATAAGAACTTCAGCATGAACAGCAAGCAATGTATCAGTTCTGTGACACCACTGACTTTCCATCTGTCCTAGGAGCTAAACTGCTCACAAATTGCTTCTTGTGCATTGCCACGTAATGAGGTGAGTTTCTAGAATGACAAACTGTTTCATTTTCTCCATATGCAGGTTATGTACTGTGTGGCACAAGACACAGCATCACTGATGTGGTCAGCAGGTTTTCAGGGTCATGTTAAGATTCATTTATACATAACCACAACTGATGATAAAGCTGTCTGAGAAAAGGCACAGCACCTGGGTCCTACACCTGTAAATGTTTTGGTCTTTAAATATCTTGGTATTTACTTTTGGGTTTGCAGAGGAAGATATTGAAGCATGGATTCTTACTGCATGCTACCAAGGGTGTTTGCAAAGGGAGCATTTGCTTTCCAAGTTAGGCATATAAGGTCAGTCAGGCTAAGTACAGACAGTGAAAAAGCCTGGGGCTGAATCGATTCAGTCTTTGCAGTTTAGTCTAAGTTGCACAGATTGAACTGATAGGCAAGTGAGCAGACATTCACTTTTGAGCCTGCAAATGCAGCCACATGCCTGCAGTGGCTCAGGCTAGAAGGCAGGGGCACTAGAGCAGTCCTCCCTCCTTGGCTGGAGCAGACAGCTTGGGCCAAGGCTAGCCTACCTACCATTTGAGGGGGTATTGCAAGGGAGATACAGAGCATCCTGAGATGCTGGGGGACTGTGAGCACCATGAATAAAAGGCTACTGGGGGTAATAATAGACCACAGTATGAATATGAATTGGCAGTGCAATGCTGGAGCCAGTAGGGCAAATAATAATCTGGCGTGCATCAATTGATGTATCTCCAGCAAAACCAAGGAGGTGATTCTTCCACTCTACTCAGCACCAGTGAGACCGCAGCTGGAGTACTGTGTCCAGTTCTGGGCACCACACTTTAACAAGGACATGGACAAGCTTGAGAGAGTCCGGAGAAGAGCCACCCGTACGATCAGAGTCTTAAAAGGAAAGGCTGAGGGATCTGGGACTCTTCAGCCTGAGAAAAAGAAGGCTGAGAGGGGACCTGGTAGCAGCTTACTGCTACATTGGGGGAAGTATGTCAAGGGGTCAGTGAGCACATGTTCACCAGGGCACCTGAGGGGAAACCAGGAATAATAGCCACAAACTCCTGCAAGATTGATTCAGGCTCAACATTAGGAAAAACTTCTTTACAGTCAGGGTGTCCAGACTATGGAATAAGCTCCCTCCAGAGGTGGTGCAATCACCTACCCTGGAAATCTTCAAGAAGAGACTAGACAGCCACTTAACTGGGGGTCAGGTGACCCGAGCAATCTTTCCAGCTGGACCCGATGATCTTCTGAGGTCTCTTTCGGCCTTACAATCTATGAATAAACCAATTTAACCAAAATCAGTTAAATCTGATACTGCATCCATCCAGGCTTATCTTAAATCAGTTTTGCCCATTTTGAAAGCAGTTCACATACACTGAACTTCTATTGTGTTACAGATTTTGGACTGGCTTCCAATCACTTATACCTGTTTATGTGTTATTTCTGTCCCTAGCCTTATAGGTCAGCTTAAACTTTGTTCCAGGTTGCTGTTGTCTCACACTATATTGCACAATTCCCTTTCTGCTCCAAGCTGTTCTTGCATGCAGCGTATATTCAGTAGGATATACTCCTAATGTGAAATAAGCTAATCCTCCCCTTTGGAGATGGAAAGCTGTTGACTCTCAGGTAAGAAGTTAGGTGTGACAGCATAATTTGCTTGAGTTCTACATCTGCTTATTACAAGAGGGAACATTTTAAAGTGCTCAGTGGTACTACTGTCTCCAGCAGACTGTTGAATAAAGTTCTGCTGCTACGGCTTTATATTTACCCATGGCGTGAGTACATACAGCATGCCTAGTACTTATGGGTAGAGCTGAAGGGAAATGTTTCAGCAGTAGGTTTTTTTTTCTTGGAAAATGCCAACTTGTCAAAATTAAACTTTTTGCAGAAACTTGCTTGCTTTGTCAGGAAGGTTTTTGAGGTCCAGGGTAGAATTTCTGGTAAAACCCACAGTAAGAGTGTGCCATGCCAGAAGAACAAATGGTGAAGGCAGTCATTTAGTATGTGTCTCTGCTATCATTAGCCAGAGCAGGGACTTGAAAAGGCTATTTTCTGGGTTGTTTAAACTCCAACATTTTCCAGGTAATGAAATTCTTGTTTTCGAGGCAGTTTCACTTTGGGACACTTCAGAAAGTGTCCCTCAGTGCCCTGTGGTAGTTGCCAGGCTGTTTATTGAATTGCTGCTTTGACATTCCTGGTGGGATATGCACAGTGCAGTTTGGAGCACACAACTGCTGCATTTACAAGGATTGTTAATCTGGAAGGGTTATTCCATCAGATTCTCCTCTGTGAATGGCACTTTTATTTTACTTTGCAGTTTAGATCCTATTTTCCTCAGTGGCAAGAGGGCTTCACGTCAAAATAATAGAATCTCCGCTGTGAACGCCTCCGGCTGGGGATAGTTCTGGCAGCTTCTGATATCTGAACTCCACATATATCATCCACCCAAGGGGTCATGGTGTATGCTGCCTATTCTGTGGGACTGACCTTGGAGAAACTTAGAAGATCCCATTTGTGTTAGGATAAGAGGCATTTGTCACTGACACAGTAAGAGCAAGACTGGTACTTAATTAAGTTTCCTTCTCCTTTTGACATTGTTCTTTCTGTGGAAGTGTTAGGACTAAGGGCTTTCACCCAGTTTAAGACCTGACAAGGAGCTGCCTGAGTCCTGATTGAGTTCAGCTGTGTCTGATTGCCCTACTGGCCTCACGCAGCTCTACTCAACACACAGGCCCAATTCTCTCAGTTGAACTTTGTCTGCTGAGCGTGCCAGAAGGCCCCAGCTCCTTCTAGATCTCTGTCTCCTTTCAAGTCTTGCCTCTGTTCTTGTCCTGTTTTCTGGGTTGCTCTAGCTCCCCCCCAAACTTTCCTTAGTCCTCCATTCACCTCACTTGCTCTAACGTCTGACTCCTGGCCTTGACCTATTCCCAGCTGTCTGATCTCAGATCAGTGTGTGATATCTGTTCTTCAGGTTCATGATGTGGCCCTCTCAACAAGGTAAGCCTGGCATGTGCTGGGTCACAGGCCCTGTTATATATGCTGAACATTGGTAAATGTTATCTCAGTTTCTCTTGGCAATGCCAGTAAGAAATACCTGCCCCAAATGGTTGTGCAGAAACCAGCTTTTTTAAAGATGTATTTTGTCCCAGTGCAGGCTGATCTTGGATATCCCTGATTGAGCAAAGCAAGTGTTACATTTGCTTCACTGGAAAAGACTGCATAGCACATTTCATGATGTAACCCAGGTACACCCAAGGGTGTACCCTACTCTTAGTTGAATGGGATGGGCAGGCAGGAGGGGGGGCTGTGAGAGGGATGCCCGGATTTCAAGCAGATCCCTCTTTCGTCTATAGGGTTAGCTCGAGCGCAAAATTCTTAACTATATGCAATTTATTAAGTTACAATATACATACACATAAAACTAAATATCATATACATATATTTACACAGTGCACACTAACCAATAACCAAGGTCAAACCCTAAATAACACTATTTATAACATCACAATACAACATTGCAATTACAAAATATAAGGTGCAAACATGAACAATCTTAATAACATCTGTCCCTTAATATAGTCCCTGACCCATGGCAAGAGATGGTCTTTCTTCCAATGAAGTCCCTTGGGGGGTGTTCAGGAAGCACCTTAGGGCCTTGACTAGGTGTGGGGCTGCTCACCCAGCCCCTTCTCTGGGTTAGCCAGCCCCCAAATGTCTTTCCCCTGTGGGACCCAAGGACCCAATGCCTCACACTCCCTCAGGTGGTGGTGGTGGTCAGGGCACAGCTCAATGGGGTCTCCTCTGCTGGAGCACCTCTCCTGTGTCGCTGGGTTCCTCTCCACCCTGTTCCCTGCTCTGGACACCGAGGTCTCAGCTCCTCTAAGCTGCTGGCTCCTGGGTGCTGGGCCTCACGCTGCAGCACTATTTCCCCGTGTCCTGGCTCAGCACTGAGGGCTCTCTTAGCACAGGTTGAGCCCTTCAGGCTCTGGTCAGCCATTCTCACGCTGGATGGCTAACCCAAGCAGCCTCTGCTGCTCCTGGCTCCCAAGGCTCGGGCCCATGTGCTGCCCTGCGCACCATGGGACCTGGCCGCTTGCTGGGAGATGGGGCCTGAGCTGCCTCACTGCAGTCCCCAAAGCCCTGCTGGGGTTGCAGGCTCAAGCCACCACTTGCACTTCCTAAAGCCTGGGCTTCGTGCGCTGAATTGTGCACCATGATGGGTCCAAGCAGTCTCACACCACTCCCAGGGCTGAGTCTCCATGCACTGTCCCTGTGTGCCATCAACAGCCCGAGCAGTCTCACACCGCTCCCAAGGCTGCTCCTCCAGCGGCAGCTTCAGGAGCCTTAGGCCTATTGCCCTCTGAGGGAGAGCTCCCCAGCTTTTCTCGGCTCCACCCTTCTTGAGTCCCTCGCTGAATCTATATGTTTCAATGTGTGGTGTGAAGCAGAGGCAGGAGAGTGGAGAAGGAGGCTCTCTGCAGCAACTTGTGTTGGGAAGATGAGGTTGCTCATACAGGAAGGTACAAGGCAAGCAAAGGTGGTCATTTCTTAGGATGCTGACTATGTGGGGTTCCATACTTACAGCGATAGGATAGTGAGATATATAACCCAGTCACAACTCGGTATATGCCTGGTTGGTTGGCTTTTTGAATAAACCTGTGGTGTGTTGTTAATCCTCTCTCCCTTTGCCAGCATTGTATATTGTCAGCATTTCACAATAATAAATAACAGTAACTTACCTGCCTAGGAAGCTGCAGGAGAGACAGAAAATGAGAATATATATATATATATATATATATATATATAAAAACTCACTCGGTGTGTTAAGATATGCTGCCCCTCTGACAGTGCTTGAGCCCCATGTTGGAGGCCAGGAAATCCTACCACTGATTTCAGTGGGCTTTGTATCAAGTGCACGCTTCTCTTCTGGGCTTTGAAGTCTTCCCTGGCTGCAGCTCTGACTGAGATGAATATTGTGTATCTGTGTAATGCACAGTGAATAACACAGCACATCCATATTGTCTGTGCATTGGCCAGGGATTTTTCACTTCATACATCATTCTCAGGTTGCTGCAGTGATTTCACAAAGTCAATCCGTATCCATTAACACTCAGGAAAAGTGGCAGAGAAATATACATTTGTGGTATGGGTATTTTTCTGAGAATTCTTTCTAAGCATTTTAGGTGCAGGTTCTTATCCCACTGCAATATCACCAATGGCACTTAATCCTCCAGAGACAAGCTTCCCTTATGTCAAGTTAGGGCAAACAGATCTCTGGCTTTTAATAATGTTCTGTCTAAGCACTGATTTGTTTTTCATCATACTGTGTTGATCAGAATCTCATACATTTTTTTGTAACTTACCTGAATATTTCCCGGTTGAGATGAGGACTCTCCCTGCTTTTCCCAATTCTGAGAATAGTCACACTTCTCTTCATCTAACTCAGGGGTGGGCAAAATATGGCCCGTGGGCTGGATCTGGCCCACCAAGCACTTTTGTTTGGTTCATGGTGCCCACCAAATTGTGCCCCACCCAGCCCTTCTGCCCACGAGGGTGAGCGAGAGGTGCTCGGGTGCACCCCCCCCAAACATACCCTATTGCACCTCGCTCTCACTCTTGTGGGCAGAAGGGCCTGGCCAACACAGCTTCTGGGTGGGACTGTTGCTGTAGCCCCAGGGATCTGCTCTGCTTCTTCAGTCTCCTGCTGGCTTCAGGCAGAAAGTAGGGAAGCAGTGGGGGTGAGGCAGCAGCTGGGCAGGAGTGTAGGTGTGAGGGAGGGTCGGGGGTGTGGACTCCCCCACACTTGCCCCATGGTGCACAGCCCTGGCAGGTGGTGGTGGTGGTGGCAGCAGGCAGGGTGCTCAGGGGGGCAGGCCCGTGGCAGGACACAGCTCCGGCCAGTGCTGCACAGTGTGGTGAGGAGCACAGTCTCTGCCAGGCTGTCTGTATCACTGGCACTCTCTGCACTCACTGGACATGGGAAGGAAGCCCTGGGCAGTGGAGCCAGCTGCTTTTCTTGCTGGGGCTGTGCGACATGGGAGGGAAGCCCCAGGCACCTTCCTTTGCGGGGTGGGCAGAAGCTGTGCCCCTCACTGCAATGTGCAGTGCTGGATGGAGCCATGCCCCGCGAGGCACCAGCTTGAGCGCTCTGAGTGGGGGCCCTGCCTGCTGCTGTGTCACTGGGGCAATGCAGGGTCCCCATGCCCCCCCCACAAACCCCACATACCCACACCCTGCCCCCACAATCCCTGACATGCACACAACCCCCGACCATACCCTATGCCCCCCC
>NW_017729016.1:8810359-8827531 GCF_001723915.1 Gavialis gangeticus
ACAAACCCCCCACCCCCCTAAGCCCTACCATACACACATCATACACACATGCACCTCACACAGACACACACACAAACACGCACTCCACCATCCACACTTGCATGCAGGCACACACATACCACCATATATGCATGTGCTGCACACACAGACACCACCACACACGTACATGCACCATACAGACACCACCATGTGTGCACACCCTCCCCACAATATACAAAACTAAGAGTTTATTTTTGTGGTGTTATGCAATCCCCTCTATATACACTATACAAACACAAATAATGACAAAAATATTTTGTGTAATAAAATTAAAATGCGTTATAGTAGGTGTTTGACTTTTAGTGTATGATATGGTTTTTTTCTGGTTCTAAGATGGCAACCCCTGCCCTCTCAAAAGGAGTATTTTTCAGGGAGCAAGGGGAGGGACTTCCAGTGGTAAAGATCAGGGGTTAGGGGTGGGACTTCTGGTCCCAAGATGGTGACTGGGGGGCGAGGCAACTGTGAAGGGGTGGGGTTCCCCATGCAGCCCTTGACAGTTCACCAAAACTCATTAAGCTCCACCCAAAATTAATTGCCCACCCCATATCTAACTCCTGGCCCCTCTACTTGGACCATTCGGTATTTCATGCTCCAGCATGGATAACGATTCTGAAACCTTTTACACCTATATGTGATCCCTATTACTCTGCAGAGATGCACAGTAGTGGAGTTGGGTTCATGGTCACATGTGAATTAGCAGGACTAAAGGCCTAAATTGTTCATTTTTCTTGTAATGGCAAAAGCCATCTTCCTTTCCCCTCTCCCATGCAAAGTTATTTTCTGTTTTCATGAATGTATTATATCAGCAAACAGTTTAATTTGGTTTGATGTGGACATTTTACAAATTTAAGGTATGATTGTTGTTTGAAGATCATACAAATTTCATATTTAAAAATGATGAAAATGTGCTCTTCTTCCCTTCCCAGACAGAACAAAACAAAACTAATGAATGAAGGTTGTTGCTGTTAGTGGTGTAAATTAGTTTTCTTCCTTGGACAGGTAGGAATAGCATGGGTCAGGAGAAGGGCGATGAGATAGGGCTCCCGATTGTTGAACATGGGATAATGAGCTCTCTTCAGCATTTGAACTACAGGGATGGTAGGCTGTTTCGGCATGGTCATTTCTGCTGCTATCAAAATGAAGCCAAATAAAATACAAAAATATCTTCGAGGCAAACATTAGCTTTCCCCCCAAGGGAGATCCACATCTAGTGGGTCAAGGGGCCAGTAGTTTTTCCTGGATCTTCAGCCTGTACATAGCTCTAGAAGCAAACAGAAGGCCCATTGCGAAAGATATATGTGGGCCTTTCTATGTAGAACTGTTTCATTATCAAAAAACCTGTTGTGACTTTCTAGAATAAGGAGAAGTGCACCTAAATGAGTGAATCTGCACCTTTACTCATTCTGCATGACAAGGACTGTACAGTTGCTCTGAGGATTTTGTGTCTCCTAGACATTGTTCTATTCCTATGCAGAACTGAGGTTTCACTTGTCTGAGAGTCTTTCTTTTGTATTTTGCATCATTTCAGGCTTTTGGTCCTAATTCTTGTCTACTTATATCCTTTCCCTTCACTTGAAAATGACCTTCTTAACTGCAGTGCTGTACTTAGCAGGTCTAGGACATTATGTTATCCATTATCCTGCTATACTCCATCCTGGGACTGACTGATCTCATTTAGTGCTAAAGTAAATTGAGAAGAACTGTAGAGAAACCAGGGGAGTTTCACAAGTGAGAAACTGTTATGAGATCATGTTTCAGGCCAATAATTACCAACTACCTTGTGACGTCACAGTTTTGTGGCCATTGATAGGGCTATATCTTGCTGTATCGCTGTGCTAGTCCTGTTCACCCTTAGGATTCAGACTCAGCGGCAATACCCTTCTTTCAATTTTTAACCCTGAGAGATCATTCCTCCTAACGAGCTGTGCCCTGAAGAAACTTGAAAAGACTGAACAACTGTTTCAGGCAAAATTTTCCTTTCTGTCAGGGAGAAAAGAATACCTCAAGAGAGGATCTGGTTCAGGTCAACACTTTCAAGGTAACAAGGTCATTATATTCACCCTCCTAAGGTCTCCAGAGGGAATCCGGTTTTCTCCCAGGCTTTTAGGGTGTTGGACACAGATTGGCCCTGGTTATACTTCTGAAGTGCCTGATAACATTGTACAGCTCAGTCAGGCAAAGGCAGTTTTGGTCAGAATTGCCTTGAGTTGGAGCAGACAACTGCAGTAGTTGGAGCAGGGAAAAGCTGTTTGACTTCTGCAGCTCTTGCATGCTCTAATGGGTCGGAAAAAAAATCTGTGTGGGAGCTGCAGGCTGCCGTCAACCAGCGTGTTTCCAGCTTTCTCAGCGTTCTTTAGGTTCCCTGTTGGATTTGAACGAGCCAAGACAATGGCACTCAGTAGCATGGAGCCCTCTGGGGCTAATAGCACAGGTGAGAAAGCAAAAGGCAAGAACAGAGAACGCAGTGTAGGACATTTAGCCACAGCCTGTAGTGCTGGCTGGTGTGGCATCAAGAACAGGAATTCATTTTGCCTTCCAGAGCACAATGTCCGTCAGAGCTCCTTGGTTACAGAGTAATCTGTAACCTTCCCTAGGGTGCCCTTTTGAGCAAGTTCCTTCTAGCTGGCACAGAGCAGCTCAGCAGCAGCTCTGGATAGGATCTGCAGCTCTGTTGATGACTTGTGTAGGCTGCAGGAGTGTGGTGTGTATGGAACTGCTTATTCTTGGTCAGCTTGTCCTCCTTCATTTTGCACTAGTACTGTGCTTCAGTGCAGAGGGTGCACGGCATGAGGCCCTAGATACCATAGCGGCTAGGTGATGCAGGACTCTTAAGCAGGATCTCTGAGCTGAAATGTATTTCACCTGTTGCGAACAGCTATGTGACACAAATACACAGAAGCCTTTCTTCTAATATGTTAATGGAGTAAATGGAGAATGTCAATAAGAGAAGAAGGGATGATAATAAGGGTAAGGAGGAGAGAGCCAATTTAACACCATGAGCAGTGTGGTCTTTTTCAGATGGTTGTTAAAATCATAGAAAACCTTAGAGCAGTGATCCTCAAATAGGATGTTGCAAGACCCTTTGAAGGGTGTCATGAGGGATGAGGCAATAAAACAGATAAGTGCAGGCTCAGGTTCAGTCCCTGCCTGGCCACCCTCCTGTCCTCACTGCCTTTCCCTCCTGCAAGGATGTAAGCATTTTAATAAGTTAGTTTTTTAAGTGGGGTGCTGTTCAATTCACAAAGTTATAAAGGGCTCCTTGAAATATTGAGAGGTGCCTGCAGTTGTAAAAAGTTGAGAACCAGTGCCTTAGAGCTGTTTGTAGTATGACCAACCCAAGCATTAAAATAAATCATCAATGTCCTCCCAATACCACAAATTTGACTCAAACTTTGAGATTTGTAAATACAAGTAAGATTTCTTTTTTCTTTTTATTTACTTTTTGGGACTTTTTTTTTTTTTGGAGACTTAAAGGCTCAGATTTGCAAGCTCTTCCCTGTGATCATGAGCACTAGAAACTTCCTTTCCATATCTGTTACATGACACCAAGAGCTGGGCCTTTGAGAATAGGACTAAGCATCATGAGACCTGCAATAACATTTCAAGAGCCATCAACACGGCAGAGGGAAAGACTTCTTTTTCCTTTGCCTCTCATATGAAAATTCTTGGTAAATCATTGTTTCCCATCATGCCTTCAGATGCAGTGGAAACTGAAAGGAGGGCATAGTTCCTGCCCCAAATAGTTTACTCCGTGGGTGATATTCATTCCTGTGCATAGAACTAGAACAATATATATGCACTATATAAGTCCTTTATATGTGGAGTATAATTTTTTGTGTTGCTTTCTGCACAGGAATGAATTTTACCTTGTGTGCATCTGTAATCCACAGGACAGTAGCTTCCCCATGGTGTGTGTGGGCAGTAAGTGGGGGTGTATGGAGCCAAAAATACCAGCAGAAAAGACAGATTTTTCTTCAAAAGAAGAAAAAAAGAAAAACAGCCCAAGCATATTCCTTGTATAATTTTGACTTCAGTGCAGTTTACAGCCATGATGATTTTGGACTAGTGATTTTGAACCCTCTTTAAATTGTACTCTCTTCAGGAGAAAAACAACAGGATGAGTTTGCAGTGATTTCTGCATCTAGATGGCACTCTTACAACACATTTGCTTCAACATGAAGCTCCATAAAGGCTAGAGCAATGTTCAGCAGAAAAGAAAATGCTAAAGGCAAATGCTTATTCTTGGTAAACAGCCTAATCTTTTATCAAATAATTTATTTTATGTAAAGGAAGGATTTTAGTTTGCAAAGCTAATCTGCCTTGTCTAAACCCTTACTTTTATCTTTGAAGCCCAAGCTAGTGTCCAATGTATGGTATTTAGTAGATAGGATTTGGAATTCTTATCAGATGAGAAATCTTGGATTTTGAGTTTCTGGTCACGTTGCAGTGAAATAAATCACCACAAGCAACTGACATTTTTTGACAGTGTATTTTCTTTTCTTTTTCCTGAATGCCTAAAACATTTATGCTTGGGAAGTGTATGTCTTACAATTATCACAAGGCTATAACCGTATTCTAATTTTTTTTTGCAGTTTTTCCTCAGAGTAAATGACTGAAGCAAAAAAAAGTAAGTGAAGTTTTATATTTTTCTGGCTCCGATACTGACAGTTAAATTGTTCCACAAGAGCCAGTAGGTATCTGGTTCTATCAGGGGGTGGAAATCAATGACATGAAGAAAAGAGATTTAAAAAGAGATGCCAACTTTACTTTGAGACCTGTTGCCAGGCTTTTACTTGTAACTACTGGAGAGATTTATACCCAATGAAACCCTCCTTTTGAATGCAAAGTGGGAGCCTGTTTGTTAAAGGTGAATGCATCTCCTGGTGACCCCCATCTGAGGATGGGGATGCTTAGCACTTCTGCCAGTCCAGTTCCAAGCACCATCTTTTTTCTCCATGTGATATTCTTCACCCAGATTTTTGGGTGAAGCCCGGCAAGCCTGCAGCAGGAAAGCGTGGGGTTAGACAGTAATGGCCAGGCTAATATATGAAGGACACTCCAACTGTATCATTGGCATCCTTGCTTTTGAACACAAATGCATTACGTTTAGAAATGTCCAATACAGAAGGTCAATGTGAAAGCAGACAGTTATATATGAATAAACTGTCAGAAAGTTAGTGTACTCTGTATTAGTAGTAGCCTTTTTTTTTTTTTTTTAATAGTGGCATTTATAGTATGCAAGTGAGAATGGGACCCTGTTGTACTAGGTGCTATGCAGTACTCAGACTGATGTGTTGTTATCCTTCTGGCCCTGCAGAACAGGCTAAGAAAATAGAAATATTTCCATGATGCATCTGGAGATTCAGTGCAGATAGTTTCTGCATAGAGGAGCCTGTAGTAGAGCAGGTAATTGAAGCCAGAGATCTGCTTTACTACCTTCAACAGAAAACCACGCTTTCTGTCGGTGTTAGTGATTCTAATTAATTATACAGCTTTATCTCAGCAGGTACAAACCATTGGGCCTGGGTAAAATCTTGTTCTCCTTTTTTTCTTCTTAAACATAGTTACTGTAGATAGCATACCCATTGAAAAAAAATAGGAGCAATCCCATTTTTCATTTCCATCATAGACCTATTCTGTGCCTGCTGTGTCATGGGATATTGATTAAGCAGAGGACAGAAGGATGGTACTGCAGGAAGTCTTTCAAGGTTTTGATGCCAGTACAAATGGTAGTAATTAGTGACCGTTCATCTTTGGAATACAGTGATTTCTCCCCCTGCCTGCCTTTTCCCCTTCTTTGTTATATAAGATCTACTCTTGGATTTTATTATCCAGGGCAGATGTGCTTGGGGGCAGTTACAACAGGGTAAGGTATAAAGAAAGAGTGTATCTGAAGGCTTCAGCATAATTGCAGCTGTCATAATGAGTTCTCCCGTCGAGCAATAGGTACCTCCATGAATGTGATATGATACACTCTGGTGGAGATTCTCTCATTGTGGCTGAATGCTGTGTAAAATGTCTGGCAGCATTAAGATTGATGCTCTTCCTCCATATGTTTAGAGAAAAATGCCTGTGGCCACATTTCATAGCCACACACAAACATGTGGTTGAACAAGCCTATCAAAACGTCAGTGAATAATCCTATCTTTTGGGTAGTCTGGGCTTGAATCTTCTCCCACTTTGATTTCACTTGGGCAAATTCCATTGACACCAGCGAAATTATTCACTCTGGTGTAAGTGACAGGATAATCAGGCTACGTCCTCACAGAATATGCTGCACATTGTTCATCCATCCTATTGCATAGGTCCACAGGGAAAAGTGTGTGTGAATAGGCTTAATGGAAAGCCTTTGGCATAAATTTGGGTTAAAGCAGATACACAGTCAGATCTAGTTTGTCAGCTCTGTAAATCCAGATGTCATAGTAACACTTTGTGCTTGGAACATATGGCAGAAATCAGTGTTCAGTATTATGATGATTTATATCACAGCAGCAATAGGGGTTTCATTGTGCTGGGAGCTGTATGAATATGAAAACAGTCTCCGAAACGAGAGCGGAAATAACAATTATTCTGCTCATTAACTTTTACCTGTTTAAGACTTCATTCTGGCCTGCCTATTCTTCTGTTTAATCTCTTGACCTAGCTGTTTATATAAAGAGGGTCAAGCAACATCAGATCCTGAAACATAGTCAGACCTGAACTGGTCAAGAAACTGATCACCTGGATGCCATGCACACACATCTCTTATTAGCATATGGGTGACTCCCATTAAACTTAATGGCACATTGCGCACGAACTTCATAGAGCAGAATTTAGCTTGGATATACTACAGAAATACATTGCATCAGCTTTACTGTATGAACACTGTGTCACTAAACTCATCTTTTACTTGATACTGGAACTGTTTGGATCCCTTTTCTGAGCATGTGCAGCCAGAGTGGGGACTGGAAAAGAAGCCTGATACACATGAGAGGGCAGGCTAGTGATCTTATGAATGGTTTGCCAATATTTGCTCATTGGCTTAATTGTAATTTGGTTTGCTTAAACTGAGCTATCTGTGACACAATGGCTTTTTTTCGTTCATTCTTTCTCACTGATAGATGCTTATGTGTTACTCATTTATGTACAAAATATTGGTGGTGTCCGTGCTGGTTCTATGCAAAGTTGTGGGTTTATAAAGGTATTCATTGGCATTTTAAAAAAAGATCAAGAGCTCACAAAATACCACTAACTTATCAGCTATAGTGGAAGTAGATGTCATTTTCTACATATCAGTGAATGGAATGGGCTTTATCTTGGTGCATTGAGAATGGTGGGATGGAAGCAGCTATCTTAAACCCTTTTCTCTGAAATCGGTATGTAAACTTGCTGCAGGTATTTTCTTTCATTTGTTGGAGAATCTGACATAACAGATTCCATCCAAAAGCTCTTTGATCACAATTCTGACTTGTAACTCCTTTGCTTTCCAGTCCAGGGAGTTTTTGGGCAGAGACAGCCAAGTATGTTTAATTTTGCGAAATAGGTAAGATTTATTGACAGTGGAAACTGGCTACTAGGTTGAATTAAAATGGAATAACGGAAGCCCAGTGTTATCACTAATGTACTGATTCACATTCTCTTTAAATTTATAGGTCTTTCCCATAGGACTTGGATCAGCAGGGCTTTATTTCTAATGGCTAACTCTAGAATTTAAATTACTCTTGTTCCTTCAATCCAGCAGTGAAGTTCAACATTCATCAAAATTCCAGGCATGCCATGCTGTTCTATAGAATTAAATTGTTCAAATGAACCAATAACTTAGATGGCAGCACCCCAGCATTTAGTTTGTTCTGAGTTAAACTCCTAAACTGTTTGACCCTTTCCTTTTTATTAAGTGTAGTCTCCTTTCGATCTGAACCCAACACTTTAGAGATGACTTTAGAACTGACGTAATATAGCATGTAGCCCTGTCCACTTATCAAAGATATACATTAGAGCTAAAGAGTGCCTGTCATTCTACTTGTGTGAGCTGGGAACTGAAATATTAAAGACACTTCATAGAAGCTGACTTCTTTTAAGAGAATCCTTTAATAGAAAATCTCATTATGCTCCTATATAGAATTTATTTGATATTTTCCAAGAGTCTGTTAGTCATGTTCCCTGTATAACGAATTATAAAAAATGGAAAGACGTTATCAGTAAAAATGCATCTAAAATTGAAATTGTGGCTTGTGACTACCTCAATGATTTAAAAAAAAAAAAAAGATTACTGATGATACGTGTGTGTGTCTGCATTTCTACAGTTTGGTGAGCAGTATTGTTTTTGGGTTATATGTTATTAGGAGATTATTGTCCTTATGATTTGAAATCTAGCTGTAAAAATATTCTTGCTCTCTGCCCTGGAGTTTTCAGAGCTAGCATGAGATCTGCCACTGTGTGACTGCAGTGAGGGAATTCAAGAAGATTTTGCCTGTTGCTGTGGCAGATCACAAATGGCAGTCCCTGTAAAGAGGGACTAGCTTCCTCTGTGGAGAAGGTCTCTCAGACTAGGGACAGAAATTACACACAAACTGGTATAAGTAATCAGAAACTGGTTAGAATCTGTAACACGACAGAAGTTCAGTGTACCTAAACCGCTTTCAAAATGGCTGAAACCAGTTTAAGATAACCCTAGATGGATGTAGTTTCAGACTTAACTGTCTGAGATCCCCTCCAAGTTCAAGTTAACCCACAGTCCCTCCGTATCCCAGGATGCTTTGCACCTCCCCTGCAGCACTCACCTGTTTCCCTCTTGCAGGGTGGGTGGGTTAGCCTTGCCCCAAACTCTCTGTAACAGCCAAGCAGGGAGGTGTGCTCTAGCAACCCTGGCTTCTGGTCTGAGGCACTGCAGGCATGTGCTTGCATTTCCAGAATCAACAGTGAATGTCTGTTCTCTTGCTTATAAATTCAATCTACATAGCTTAGAATAACCTGTGAAGATTGAATTGATTCAGCTTCAGGCTTTTTGTACGTAGTCTCAGAGACTGTGAGGAGAAAAAAGGTCATGTTCTGTGTCTCCCCCACCCCTCTCTCAGGTTGGTACTTGTCTGGAGGCAGTATGGAAGGCATAGCTCAAGCATAACTACCTCAGGAGGTGTGGCATTTCTTAGTACTCCCTTCTAGGCCATGTAGCTGCTGACTACTTCTTCCTTGTAATAGGCATCGTCTTGTTTGCAAGGGAATAGTTAGAGTAGTAAATGTCAGCCAGCACCATTGGGAAGGTCTGCACTCCTGCATGCTGTGAATATTCACTTGGTTCATAGGAAAAACACAGGTTACACTTGTAAAGCATGTTGCCTCCTTTGTAGCTGCTCTTCCCAGTGTGCATCAAAAGGACCTTTTCTGATGAGAAGCATACTGTCAGCACTTGCAACAAATGCAAGGGAAGAATGATAATGTAGAATAGGGCTGTCCAGCTTCTAAGTGGCTGGGGGCCAAATGCCCTGTGGGCCACACCTGTGGGGACCACATACTGGTCAGCTACACTAGTGCAAGCCACAGGTGTCCTGAGCTGCATAGATGCCCTTCCCCCCCTCCCAGCACTGTCCCAATGCACCACTTGCCTTTATGGGTGTGCCCCCCATGCTGTAGCACTGCATATCTGTATTGCCTTGGCCTCATTCTTAGGTCTCTGTGCCATGCTACACTGCTCCCTGGAGTGGAGGCTGGGAAGCTGAAGCAGGAGGACAGTGGGGAGCAAGGAGGAGGAGCTGTGGAAGCTTCAGCTTGCCTGCTGGGTGGGAGCTTGGGGCCACAACCAACCTCTCATGGGGGAGAAAGGGGTCCATGAGATGCCAGTTGGACAGCCTTGCTGTAGGTGACAATGCAGGACTGAAGGCACGTAGATGCCACTACTATCTCCCTCTAGGGTGATCACCTTTTAAAAAATATAAAGGCCTGCCTTCTCTCTCCCCACCTCCACTGGAGGCATGGCTGGAGCAGAGCCAAGTGGAGCAGGGCTGGATGCAGGCTGCCTGCTGTGGGCTTGGGACTCCCTTCCCTGCTGTCTTTCCCTCAGGAGTTCTGTGCTGGTTGCACACCCTCTGCCTGCCTGGCAGCAGTGGGGGGCACAACTCCACACTGCTGCCACCCTCACTGTGCTGGGCTGGCAAAAGGTGCCTTGCTATGGGGGTACATGGCTCCTGGGGGGAGGGCAGCAGGGTGCAGGAGCCCCAAGCCTGTATCAGGCAACCTGCATCTGCCCCCACCCCACAGCACAAATTTGGGGGAGCATGTGCCTCCCATGCTCCCCTGGGGGGTGCGCATAGTGGTGGGGAGCCACAGCCCCCATGCCCTGCGCCCCCTGGATGAGCCACCTATAGCTCCTTCCTGCTCCAGGCCCTGGCCCTATGCACTGCCCTGGCTGGGCAGAACCCCAAGCCCCTACCCCACCCCCTCCCTTACTGTGGGGGGCCTCGATCTGCCCCCCCCAATCATGCCTCTTCCCCCCCCATAGACTTACCTGCAGGGAGCTGCTCTCCAAGATGCCCTGCCCAGCTGTATTCCAGGCCATATGCAAGGGACATGTGCACTTGGCACCCACTGCATCTTGCTCCCAGCAGCCCCAGGCTGGAATGCTGCTAACCTGCAAGGGGAAACCCACCATTTCCCGCAGATCCCCATGTGATTCTGTGAGTCTGGGACAAATGTTGTCCTGAAGTCATGCAGCCTGGGACCGGGACTTGAGGTTCCCAATCTGGGACTGTCCTGCCCAATTAGGGACAGGTGGTCCCACCCTGCTGTGTTCACAGTTTTTGAAAAAAAACAAAACAAAGCATGAAAGAAATGAAGAGCTGCTCTAAGAGTTAGTTAAGGTATAAGCATGACAGTCTGTGTCCAGCCTGCCAAATATGAATTTGATGATAATAATAATAGGGGCTGACTGAAACCCTGGATACAAACTTCTCTCCCGCCACACAATACTGGAGTACCAAAAATCCAAATCCAGATCAGGATTGGACTTTCATAAATGTTCCACATCATTTTAACATTCTAAACCCAAAGCCCCAGCTCTGAGCACTGAGTTTCTAGGGTGCTTGGAAACCCGATTTGGAACTGAATTTTTGTGGATTGGGCCTTTCTTTATGATTTACCTTCATAACTTCAGATGCCTTTCATAATGTGTATGTGAGAGCGCTAAACCACATTACTACCATTTGCATGGTAATGAAGGTGCTTTCTTAGTCATTAGCATTACAGCAGAGGCTAATGGACAAGTATACAATACTTGGGGGAAATGAATGTTTTCAGATAATATAATCTGAAATGGCTATGTATGGATGTAATAACTGGAGACCTTGTTTATAATCGAAAGGGAATATATCAGTTCAGTGTTAATAAGAGGACATAACCCCCCCAGTGATAGCTCTGCCTGAAGGAGGTGCATCTCTCCTGGAGGTTTGGGATTACCATGCAGACACATCACCTGCGAAGTATCTTTCAGAAGCAGGCAAGCTGCAGCTAGAAGCAAGTAGCCAGTAGGACCATGTGAAATTTCACCAGCTAATTCATTTAAAAACAGTGAAATCAAAATGAAATGAAAGGCTTCGAAACAGCCTTGAAATGAAACGAGGGCAGTCAAAACATTGCAACAGTTTTGAAATGTTATGAATTTCGAAGCTGGGCTTGCTTGCAGCTAAAGAGAAACTAAGGAGAGGGAGAGGGAGGGGGAAGGGAGAAGGACTGCGCTGATATTGACTGTGTAGCTGGCCAGTGACTGTGATCCTTCCCTGAGGTCCCTTCCAATCCTGGTGCTCTCAGGGAAGGATGGGAAAACAGCAGGAAAAGCATTGTTTGAACTGAGCTTTCTCTGTGCCTTCACACTTACAAGTGACACAAGTTTTGCTCTGAACAGTTTGAGGTGCAGTTTCCCAGAAACCCCTGCACCTATCTCCTTGAACTTTGGCAGGCTTCATGGCCTCAGAAGGGGCTAGTATCCCTGCAAGTTTCTTCTGAATCAGGCAAGAAGTGACAATGTTATAGGCAGTTTTATGCTTCCCTATTATAGCGTATGGGTGAAATGTTGAAACAGCATTGAAACAGCAAAACAGTTTTGACGAAACAAAACGGAACAGTGCTTTCAAAATGAAACAAAACTCAAAATGAAACGCTGTCCCGTTGAAGCAGCAAAACAGAAGTTGAAATGAAATGGTGCTGTTTCACATAGTCCTAGTAGCCAGGTTGGGATCTGTGAGTTAATGCAGTTCTTTATGCTTGGTTTATTCAGGAATGCAGATTACCTTAATTCCAATGCTTTCCATAGCATTCTGTTGGCTTCTCTATTCTTTAAATTATATTTTATTGGAAAATTGCTGTAAGTGTTGAGTTGAACTGATTGAACTGGCCATTGTGTAGGGCTAGATGTTATGCTTATGGAATTCCAAGGTCAGGAGAAGCAGATCAATAGATAAGTAACTGCCTGAGAGCCATCATCCTAAGCACAGAGACATCTGAAATCTTCCTCTGTATCAGTTCTAGCAGAAGGCCTAGTGAGGCCCCCTTATTTTGATTTGAGCTAGTAAGGAAGTTCAGTATATTGGAGAAAGCAGGAAAAGCATCTAAAGTCAGATGTCAAACGCAAGACAATCTTTGAAAACGATCAAAAATGATGAGTAGCACCAGGATGTGGCAGAGGGAAAGGAATAGAGAATAATGTAGCAGAGGATAATTGATGGCGACAGTGTCCAACAGAAAAGCACACTTACCCTTGATGGTGACTGTGGTCTTAAAAATCACTCCTGCCCTCCCTTGCCTGGAGCCATTTCAGTTTTATAACACAAGCAAGCCATGCTAAGGCTTCTCTTTGGTTGCTTTCTTTTAGGCAACATCTGTATTTGCAAATGATCAAGATGATTATATTCAGCAGTAGGGATAAAAAACTTAGATTAGCTGAGCCCTCTTGCTTTTTATTTTTTAGTGAACAAATGACCAAGACATTTTATGGTTTAAAAATCTGTAGTTAATGATGCAGTTTTACAGATTCAGTCATAGTCGAGGAATAAGCTTGTTTTCTGATACCTCTCGCTGTCAGGAAATGGCCTTTTCAAGCCGGCACAAAGCAGTGTGCAGTAGTGGGAAATGTAGGCGTTAATGGCAGCAGATGAAGGGACTTGTGGGTATTGATTTGATTTGTCAGTATTCAGTGAAGGATACTGCTCCTCCACGTTATTTCCTTTTAGCTGAGGAAGTCAAACATCTGATTCTATGGCATAACCAGCAAATGCAAAACCAAGACACTTCTGCTGCATGTGTGTGTGCCTTTGCTAATGCAGTGCCCACTGAGTGGCTGCTGTGTGGATTTGGGACTTTGTGGTAACTGCTAGGGGCATTGTGGAAAATAGTCCACAGCACAAACAAATTATTGGACTCATCAATGGCATCACCTGTGTACAGGTGACTTCTCTGTACACACTGCTTTGTACATCATTAAAGCATACAGATCAACTACTTTCTGGTTGCCAAGATATTGAAAAGTGATTGGTCTGGGAATGTATTTTCATTTGATACAGTCAGGTATAAACCAACAGAAGATGCATGTCTTTTTCTCCTTCTATTCTTCCAATTTCCAGCTCAATTAATTAGGAGAACATTTCTTCATGCACTGCTATGCATTTAGCTTTCTCTGATTTTTCCAGCTATGTTGAAACTCATGTGTTGAATGTGAATGAGTTAGGGTCAGAGTTATGAAGGTATTTAGTTACTTAAATCTAATTTAAAACCAGTGATAACTAGGCACCTAAACATCTTTGTGGATCTGAGCCTTAATCTAAGGTCTGTACACAGACAGTTGTTTTTGTGTGATATTAACTGGGTACTTAGGATGTTACAATACACATTTAACAATAGGTATTTCAGTCATAGATTCATAGATGTAGGGTTGGAAGGGACCGAAGTAGATCTTCAAGTCTGACCCCCTGCCCTGGGCAGGAGAGAATACTGGGCTCATTTGACCCCAGCTAGGTAATTATCACGCCTCCTCTTAAAGACCCCCAAGGTAGGAGCCAGCACAACTTCCCTTGGAAGTTGGTTCCAGATCCTAGCCACCCTGACAGTGAAGTAGTGCCTTCTAATGTCCAGCCTGGACCTACTCTCAAACAACTTATGGCCATTATTCCTTGTCAAACCTGTGATTGCTTATCTGAGTTGGGATTGTCACTACATATCCATTTTTCTCCTGTTTCTGATTTTGCTCTGTAGAAAAGGTACCCTACTTTGCTCCACTGGTCAATAGGGAAAGTTCTCAGCTGTGGTCAAGATCCATTCAGCATAAAGAGAAGTAGCCTGGGGGCTGCTCTAAACTATGCTAGCAGGTAATGGCCTGCAGGGAACTCACTAACAGGCAGGAATATCCAGAGTACAGTGTGTTCAGACTCCACCTCGGTCTCTTCCAGTTGGCCACAATTACAGGAAGAGATTGTATAGAAGCCTCCTAGGTTGACTATGCCCACTGAGTGTAAATTGAGGGTAGCATGGCAGTGAGCTTCCCCACAAATCTTATCTGTTTGCATGTAAGAAGAGATGGACTAAAGGCAAGATCCTTCCTCTGAAGAGACGGCCATTGACTGAAGTGGAAACTTTCTCTGAATAAGTTGGCACAACCAGTTATTAATAAGCTAAAACAAAGTCTCCCCTGTGCATGCAGCAGATGCAAAATCTCTCACAACTGCCAGGCCAGCATTGGCCGTGACCTCCCTGAGATCCGGGTTTGCTGTCGGCACTTCCAGTTTTGTTGCCAGCACTTCCACTGGTGGTGGTGATTGGCTGCTGGGGACCCCCTCCCCAGTTGGTGATCAGCTGCTGGTGTCCCCCCAATATTAGGAGGCACTAGTCACTCATGCAACCTAGTGTGCATGACTTGGACTTGAAGGGGACTACCTCTATGGGTTAAAAATTGGGCAGGGATTCCCCGCAGTGAAGGCTTAACATTTAGGGGTTTGTTATCAACAGCTGTTCCAGGAGAAACATAGGCTCTGGCCAGTGATCAGAGGATGAACTCATTCTAAAAGCTGCAACAGAATATAAATGTATAATCTTTATGGCTGCATTTTTAATCTATTTATTTACTCACTCTAAAAAGAGTTATCTCTATAGCAGGCCAAACCAAAACCCTGGACTGAATGCCTTTTGGAGAGGAATTTGTTTCCAATTTGGAGTGGAATTTAGGAGTTCAGTCTTTATCTTTTATAAATATGGGATGGGTCATTTAGGGGGAGGTTCATTCCTGTACAAAATGCCAGCAGAAGACCTACATAGGACTCAAGAGACACTGAGGTCTGTGATAGCTTCTGTCAGGGCGGGGGGCTCACCCTAATAGGAGACTGAAATGGAACTACTGGCAAACTCACCATCTGAAATAATAGCATCAGAGTAGGTCTATAGGGCTGTGTAAACTAAATCTGAAGTATGGTTGTAATGAGTGAGAGTATAATGCAGAAGAGAGTGTCAGGTATGTGCACTAGGTGCATTAATGCAAATTCGTATTGCTGTTTTGAGCCTGATGTTAATGAGTTTTGCCATAACACAGTCCGCACCTTGGAAAGAGTTAAAGCAATTTAACAGCAAACTTGGTATAATTAGTAGTTAATAGCCAGAGCCAGTGCTCCTACAGCGTAAATTGTTTCTGCATTGATCTGAGCCTGCATTGTCAGCACTCTGTAGAGGCTGAACTTTAAGTGCTTAATTCAGCCGTACTCAACCAATAATTTTGTTTCTATCCTCCAAACAGAAGTGCCCTTGTTTATTCTATTTTTTCTGCAAGTATTAAAATCAATTAAACTATTTTTCCCCAAATGCTGCCCTCTGTAATCAATAGATTTTAAATGTCAGTTTGTTCAAAGAAATTTGTTTTAATGTATAGTGATGGGACTAGGGGCTCATTAAGAAAATGGAAAACTTGTGGTGAGTTAACTTCGTAGCTGTGGCTAAGGCATCTGTTATGATATTTCCATTATTGGAAACTCCTGTACGACTACTGTGAGCCATCATGAAGTTCTCTTTCCACTCCATTTCTAACTTTCAGTTTTGTATAACACTTGCCATGCACAGAGGACGGTGCATCTAGTCAATTCAATTTTAATTTAAAAATGTGAACAAACACTGGTTTTACAGTGTTTCCCCAGCTGAGTTTATGGTTAGTCATGCCCAAAGGTTGTAGCTTCAGGTAGGACATGTAACCCAAGTTATGGATGCTCAGAGCTCCAGAGACTGAGCATTTGGGATAAAATTTGGTTTCAATGAATTCCACATGTGTCAGGAGGATAATTTGGTGAAGCCCATTTTTTTTGCCTGGCTTTCTTTCTGTTTCCCTGGCTACAAGTTTTTCTGCAGGATGGGGCAACCTGTCAAAAGAAGGGAGTAGAATATTTTATTTTCCAGTGATGAATCTGGTAGGGAGGAGCTTGTAGACATTAGCATGGGTCAACTACTTTGTGTGATAATGTAAACCAGTGGTGCCCAAACTTTTCCACTTATGGGCCAGATGAGCATTGCCAGGTCGGTTTGCAGGCTGCATCACCATGGGCTTGACCTAGCGTGTGGTGCTAAGCCAAGTAGGGCCCAATCCAGTTACTTCAAAATGGTTTAAGCCAAGACCTGATGCAGCCACTTGGTGAGGGCATGACCAATACTGGCTGTCTACTTGCTGGACAAAGATGGTCTCTGCCCTAAAGAAGGTAGGGCATCAAACTGAGAAAAGTATGGCCACATAGAAAGTGATTTGGGAGGGGAGGTAGTAAAAACCAAAAAAGATTGAAAGATCACGTGTTCCTCATCCTTACGTTATGGCTCCCAAGGAGTCACACAGCCACCTGGTGAATCTTCCAGTGCAAAAGATTTTACCAGTTGCAGAATTCTTCTACCAGTGGGACCACTGGAGCTACTGGTGCAGGAGATATTCAACCTGGTAGGCTGTCCTAACCCATTCCAGTAGTCAGCCTTGTCTCTACAAAGTCCAGAATAATACAGGTACAAAGCAAAACGGAGCATATGTAAATTTGAAATGGTCTGAAACATCAGGCCGATCCTGTTGGCATGGGTGATTTCCCCCCCCCCCCCCCCCCCCCCCCCCCCCCCCCACAGATGTTGTGGTTGTTTTTGTGTTTGTGGGGTGGTTTTGTT
>NW_017729016.1:8827607-8878026 GCF_001723915.1 Gavialis gangeticus
TTCCCCCCCCCCCCCCCCCCACCTATACCCCGATGACTGAATGTGTTGGTTGCTTTGTGTTTAGACTGGAGATCTATTGGAAAGTCCACAGAGCAATTAAGAAACAGGTTGAGGGTTTTTTTTCTTTATTTTATTCCACTTTTAATTTTCCCAACTGACTTTAATGAAGAATATAATGAGGCTCTACTTAGGCTTGTGGGCTTTTTTTGTTTCTTTTGCCCTAAAGCAAGAGCTCCTGTGCTTTTACTTGCTTATTTACTTAATTTTCATTACCCTGTTAGGCAGACTTTTCCCAAACTGTCCATCTTTTTAAGCTCCTATTTGGCTGCAAACATAGATATGTGTGTTTATAAATATATCGTATTATATATTTTAAATGAATTTGCATAACATCTTCCCTGGGATAAAGAATGATCCTCTGATTTCAGCAGGAATTAGTGCCTGAAAAGGAGTTACATGGCTAATTACCTCCAGGGCTCTGCCTGTTGTGTTTTCTGTGCCCCAGCTGCCATCTGTAAAACAAGGATGATAACACATTTTTGAAGTAGGAAAGTATTGTGAGGGAATCACAGTAAGGACGGGTAGGGAAATACTGTAATGGGGTTCATATACTGTTAAGTCCCTGAATGGATAGGCCTCCAAAGGCCTCATCAGGCTTTCAGTTATTACAAGCTGATTGAAAAATTATCTATGCATAGGGACACTTTTCCCTGTTCAGTTTTTTTTAGAGTGAAACATGGCTGCTATTTAGCAGTTCACTCAACCCTACACGGCAGACTGGGGCAGATGTTTTCTGTTTAAAACTGAGGAAAGAATTCATGAAGTCAGGCTATAATTAATGGAGTTGGAATTCATGGAGTATAGAGGAGACAGCACCAGACTGCCCTGGAAGGTGCCCATAGGGGCTCCAATGACCTAATCAAGGTACATCGTTGATATGCAGAGATAATCAGCTGCATCTTTCAGCCCAGCCATGTTTCAAGGACAGCTGTGAGCATCTGGAAAAACAAAAGTACCCATCAATAATTTAAAAGAACACCAGACCTTCAGACCTTTAGAAAAATCAATTAAACTTCACAGGCGATCACATTTTGCCACCAGCAGGAATGCTGGCATGAGAATGAAAGGCCCCAATTAACCTGTTGTTCAATTCTGCAGTTCTCTGGGGAAACTTCCTTGGCAAACATACTCACCTTTTTATTTTTGACAACATTGATATGTTCATATTTATTTTGGTTATTTTTTTGCACCCTTCCAGCAACAAGCTGCATGTTGTACCCTCTGCTTCCCAAACATAAGTCAACAATTGCTTATGAAGAATGAACAAGTATACTTTGGACTTTTTCACCAAATAAATAAAATAAATGGATAAATAGTCGCTGTATTGTTGGTCAGATTTCCTGCTACTCACAGGTATATTGTCTTAGTATTTGAAATGCACACTTCTCAAGACTGATAGGAGAGTGATGGAGAAATCCTTAAGAGGAGAGAGCGAGATATACAGAGAAATATTATGGATTAGGGCAGAAAAAAGTCAAAGGACCCTAAAATCAGACTGTCTGATGCAGAAGCATTGATGCAGATTCCCAGTGAAGTTTTAGTGTGTGACTGCAGTAGAATCCATGGTCCATTATAATCTCCCCATATGATGGTTGAGAAAAACACATCTCGGTATTGGATTCACAAGTTGGTGTACTAACAGAGAAACCACCTAAGCCAGCAGTTATCGTCCTTTTGAGGTTCCACACTGGAATGACTCAGCTCGCATCAGAGGCAGGTGGGTAGGTGCTCTTACCCAGCTGCCACTGTTGTCGCTTCTCTCCTTGGTGGCCCCTGTGATGGGATGGGGAGAGCTTGTGCTGCTGAAGCCCCATATCTGCAAGGCATCGGTTGCTGACGCTTGACCCAACTTATCAACAGAAAATGTATGTATTAATCTGTGGAGAGAGGTGACAATTGGGTATCCAACCCTGGACTACAGGGAGAAGTGACTGGTATTCACGATTCAGAAGACCCTCCTGGAATTGGGCATGATGGGCATGCTTTAGAGCACACCTAGTTGATTGGGTTCCACCTACTTGATTGTGCTACTCAGGCGAGGTAGGCAGAGAAGCATCTAGTGTGAGGATCTGGATGGGCTGAGATTTGAGAAAAGTTCCCAGCTATTTCACTTTGACAAAGATGAAGGCAGAACTGGTATCTGCAGGGGAACTTTAGGTGTCTAGGGGACTTGACTGGCAAACATTTCTGCATCAGTGGACATGAGGCAGGAGTTCTAAGGATTATACTCTTGGGTGTCAGTAGAATTAAGGTGCCTCAGTCTTTTTGTGGATCCGGTCCTCTACTTCTGCAGGAGGTGAGTAACTCCTGCCGACACCCCTTTACCATATTTAAGTTAATGAAAGATATTTGTCGTCTTTTGGAGGACAAGAGAACCCTTGAGCTCTCGTAGTGGTCAATCCTCTATTGATATCTGGAGGAGCTATTTTTTGTGGCCCCTGGGAAATAGTGATAGGGGCCTGAGGACATAATTTTCAGCCCAAAGTAGGGGGAATCATATGCCAAAGACCGCAAGTCTTATTCAGGAAACTTAAAATGCTGTGAGGTTTAGGTTTTTTGTTTTGTTTTGTTTTTGCTTTAGTGCCAATAACACTTTCTGCAACCTTAGTTCATGATTCCAGTAGGTAACCTTGGAACCAAAATAAGTGAATTGAATTGAAATGAGGGACATTTGGGAGTTAAAGTTGGAAAAAACAACAACAGAAAGACAAGCAAAGGGACTCCTAGTTACTTGTACAACGAAAACAGCCAAAGCTGCAGGCCATGGTTTCTGAAACTATAAATACAGAAGTTTTCCATAGCACTGAATGTTTGTTTCTTCTGTGATCGTAATCCATAAGAAGTGGCATCGCTGTTTGTAGATTTTAAAGGATGACTAATCAAAGTGAGGTGTGTCATGTCTTTTCTTCTCCTTATGTCAACATATTGAGACTTGAACTGCTTTTGAAGGAAGTGATAACACAAAAAGGTCTTCAAAGGGCAGGAGATGTATTGTGCTCCACTGAAGCTGCTTTTGCTGTGAGTTGTTTAATCTTCTCTTCACCACCTGCTAGTTAGATCAGGATGTTCACCTTTTGTATTGTCACTACAACCATATGTATACGGCTGTTCCACTCTATTTTGGGATTTTTGTGTGCAATTTTCTTTTCCTTCTGTATCTTGTCTCAAATGTACTTTTTATTGGAGAAAAATGATTTTATTAGAGCTGGATGTTTGCAATGTGGCCAAGCAGCTTGCCAAATAAGTAATACAATTCTCTGTAAAAGAAATGGGTGAGAATTGCATTCAAAGGACCGTGTTCTTTTTTTAACCGTATACTTGCCATTCTGCTTGTTGCAAAACAGAGGATTTAGTAGCTCTGGATAAACAGCTTAATGAAATGGGTTGTAACCCATACAGCTTCTGTTAATAACGAGACCAAAACCTGTGTCCCCTGTTTGCCCATAAATTACTGAAAGTCTTAACTGAATGGGACCCAAAACAATACATGTATCCATATAAGCTGTATGTAAACAGCTTGGCAAGTTAGAAAAAGAGCATTTACTAGTTTATAGCTGAAGAATTTATTTTGTTTTTGAATTGGCCAGTAAACAGATGTGTTTACTGTTCTGATAGTCCCAAACAGCTTGTTTTTGTTAGTTCCTTGAGTTTGAAACCTAGCAAATCCATCCATGTATTTATGGAAAAAAAATCCTTCTGCTTGATGTCCTCCAAGAGAAACAGCCCTGTCCTTCTGAGGATGGAGGGTTATTAAACTGGTGTTTAAAATGTCGCTTTATTGTGAATCATATTGAAAACTGAACTCATGTTAATCCAACAGGTAGTATATAACCACTCTTTCAGTATTGGACATCTCAGATATTCAACAGTGAGTAAATGCTGTTATGAACAGACTGCATGCACTAGCTTAGATCAGCGGTTCTTGACCTTTTCAGACTCAAGGCACCCCCTATAACTTTGTGAATCGAGCAGCACCCCATTTAATCAACTAATTTATTACAGTGCTTACCTCCTTGCAGAGGGGTCAGGCGAGGGTTGGGGAGTGGCCTGGCAAGGAGACCCTGAGCCTACCCTTATCTGTTTTGGAGCCTGAGCCTGCTTTTCTCCTTACACTTCCTGCAGCACCCTTCAAAGGCTCTCACAGCATCCCTGGGTACCCTGGCACCCTAGCTGAAGATCACTGGCTTGGATGGATGTTTACTGTTGCCCTGTGTTAACAGCACTTATTCTTGAAAGATAGATATGATGCAGATTATAAACCCAGTGCCCCTCATGACATATTTTATCTCACAGCTTTAGAGTCAAATTCTGCCAGCAGGCCCAAATTCAGCAGTCCTGTCCATTCCTCTTCAGAAAAGCTCTGAAGCATGTGGTTTTGGCACATGCGTCAGTCCTACGCTAAAATGGAGCCTCAGCTACACTCCGTTGATTTTTAGTAGAATTACTTTAGGCCTTTTCTCAAGCTTTTTCTCAAGTAACTGAGACTAGGATTTGATCCAAGGATTTAGGGACTTCACTATTGCTTTTGATTTTTACACGGAAGGTGCTCAGATATGAGAGTGATGGCCAGCTGTAAAACTACCCCATAAACTAAGGAATTACAAACAAATGTAGCCACCTAGACAAAAACCACATACAATTCTGTGAAAACTTTGACAGCACATTCAATAGTAAAGTGAAAGTTAAATCAATAATGAAGATTATAAAAGACCTGACAGACCTGTCTAAGGTGGAGGTGGTGGTGGCGATGGTTGTTCAGTGATAGACTTCGTAGCAAAAACATATTTCTGCTACTTTGTCAGCTAAACAAATTCTGACTTCTCATCTGATAAGAGTTCTAGCAAGCAATAAAAGATAAGTTCTGGTTCATTTATTCCCAGAAGCCTAGTCCAATCCAAGAGTCGTTTGAGTTAATGATGTATGACCAAAGAGTACAATGTAGATTTAGCCAACATGAAAGTCTTGTGCCTACATAAAAGGTAGTATGCAGTCTCGCCAGCCACATTGCTTAAGGGGTGTTACAGAATGCAATGTCACAAGCTGCTCAAAGACTGTATTTCACGCTTTCCATGTGTTTCCATATGCTCTTTAGAAAAGAGCATACACTAACGAGAGAATTCTCCCATTAGAGCCAAGGACCCTTGGGTAATTTACTTTTCATGCTTGCTGGAAAATGAGGACACACATTTTTTGCAAATATATTTACAATTCTTTATATTTTTGTAAAGAATTTTTACCAATTTTTTTACCAAATTGGTAATTTTTTTTTTTTTTAACCAAATTTTGTTTCAAAAGAAATTTTAATCCAGTTCTTAGTAGCAATGGCATTTTGGAGAGATCAGCCCATGGTCTCAATCCTTGCAGCCTTTCTTACTCTGTGAATAATTTCATTTCAGATTGGGGGTTAGTTCACTAATGAGTCTAATCCCCTGCCCACTGAAGCAGGGCATGAATCCTTCCACTGACAACAAGGCAAATCCTTCCACTGCATCAGACCCTATGTAAACAGCTCTTCCCTGCAGAGCATGGAGATACTGTGTTCCTGGCAGAATTTGACCCAGAGCTCATAAATATAAAGGGAAACTATGCCTGCTGATGCACAGGCTCCCCTCTGCTACTTGGAGTTGATTTTGCAAGCCAGTACTGGAATACAGAGGAATGCCCATTTTTTCTGATCCCTGTTAGGCTTACAGGTACATAAGGATGTGAATGAGCACAAGAACTGCAACTGTAACTCCTCGTGTCCACATAGATCTGTGTGGTCCAGCCCATGCAGTAAACATTACTCTCAGGGCGAAGTATTTACAGTGTGGTTCTTTTCATCAGCAGTTCCACCAGAACCACTTTCATTTATAACACACTTCTCAGATGTGTTATACTTGCGCACGCACACCCATTTTAAACAATATTCTCAAGTGTTGGTATTTTGTGAAGCCTACCCAACCCAAAATTTCGTGTTACGCAGATTCTACCCAGTGAGAATTGAAGGGGGAAGTGCTGATAACAGAGAACTAAAAGCAGCAATTTGGCTCTCAACAATAGCATTTTACATGCTGATTAGTAAACAGTATTTGTATTTGCATACAAAGGGACTTAATGCTGCCTTACCCATTTTCCTAGTTAATACTGAATACATCTATCTCCATACGAATCAGACTTCTTTCTCATAAATGTATCATAAAAGCTGCTTTATTAATTGTGTGATGTATGACCAGTTAAACTGCTTTAATTCTTTCAGTATATTCATTTATCACTTTAACTCAATTATAGTGATAATGCTGTTGAGTTCAATAATACTATGAAAGAACTGGCATAGTCTGCTAATCCAGGGGACTCAGTATGTGTTCAACTCATGACTTTGCCACTGACTTGCTGTTTGACCTTTAGTAAGTTCCTTATCTTTTCCATGCCTGTCCCTAATCTCTCCATTGTTAAAATGAGGTTAAAAATATTGAAATGCCTTTTGTAATGTGAGAACCTTGCACTCAGTGTGCTTCACTACCATACTGCCATGTTTGGACGAGACTGGATTTGAATTCATGTATCATAAATGAACAGGTCTCAGATCACAGGTACACATGGTTCTTTGGGTAGAGGTGATAACTTTTATTAGACTAGCTAAATAGTTGGAAAAATTGTTCTTTGCAAGCTTTTGGGCACAAACACCCTTCTTCAGGCATATAGAGAATCTGCCAGTGAAATGTGTGCTTTCCTGGGTAGAACAGAAGCCAAAATACAAAATGCAGGTCTGTGAAAATGCGAATATGTGTTAGTGAGGATCAGAGAGGAAGAAGACAATAGATGTGAGACAAGTGGTGTGGGAGGGGAGGGGAAATGTTAATCTGGTGGTAGAAGAATGTAGCTGGTAAAATGTGGATGGGTTTCCTGGTGTTATCAGATGTTAGGCAGGTTATAATGTGCCATAAATCCAATGTCTATATTTAGTCCATGATTTTTGATATCCTGTAGAGTTAGGAAGTGAAGTTCATAGGCTTATCTACAAAAGGTGTCTTGTAAATTAACTTTTGAGGATTAGAACTGAGAGATTGAGAGAGAGTGGTATTCTCGTGAGAAATGTGTACCCACAGGTAATTGAGTATTTGTCTTTGATAGATTTCCAGTGTGAGTTCATTCTGGTTCACAGTTGTTGTTTGGTTTCTCTTAGATATTTTCCATCAGGGCATTTAGTGCACAGGATGGGATATATTACATTTCTGGGGGTGCAGCTGTAAGATCTGCTTCCTTGGTTTGCCCATTTGGAGTTCCACAGTACCATAGCTAGACTGTCCTGTCATGTAGAAAGCACAGTGTTGTGTAGATATACCCAAGCTAGCCAAGGAAGCATTTTTTATGCAGTGTAGACAGAACCTAAGACTTGATGCCTTCCTCTCGGTCCATAAATAGTGCCAATTTGTTAACTCTAAAATATGTGGGGATTTGTAGGGGAGATGTTGCATGAGGTGGTAACACTGAAAAGGGTGCTGCTTAATGACAACACTCCTGTTTTTTTTCACACTGTTAATATCTGAAGTTGATGTTATGCCTCCTCAAATAGATCCCAAAGGGTATTCTTGTTCCCTATGGTGTAAGTTACCTGCAGTGTGGAAGCACATTACATGGTCCTACACCCCAGAACATGACTGCATAGTGTTTGCACTGGTGAACAGAGGGCTAAGGAATCCCATTCAGGGCCTGCCAGCCACAGAAAAGGAACAAATGGACAGGCAGAGAGAGTTGTGCTGGGCAGACAGTGGGATGGATCATAGGATCTGCCTTTGCATAAATCCAGTGGTCAAAAGGCTTTCTGTAACTGCTCCAGGGAGTGGGCTGGAATAGCAGGTGTTGGAGAGGGAAACCTGCAGTTTGATCAGAGATGAAGGTTGGTTCGCTTTGGACTCCACAAACCATGATTTCTTCACCTGCATGGTATTCTAGGTTTATGTGGATGAAACAGATGGTCTCAGAATAGCAAATCTGCTTTGAAGTGCTGTGGTTAGCTGAAACCTCCTCAGGTTCTAGATGTACTATGGAAGTAGCTCTGTTCACTCACAGACCCCCATAGCCTCCTTTTTAAAAAAAATGTCATTGATTTGTTATGTTTTTCTTTTGAAACTGTAAGCTGTTTGGGTCTAAACTCTCTCTATGTTTGTACTGTGCCATGCACAATGGAATTCCTCTCTGGCTGGACTCTAGGCAACAATGCATATGACTTAATAATACTGTAAAACAGAACAAAATCCACAAGCAAAACATAAATCCCTTGCTACAGGTAAAATTGTGCCGTGTCTGAATAGTTCCAGAGGCTCTGACCATCAGTAATCTAGCGGTACTTGGTTATTATGCAATAAAATTAGCTTTTATGAGAATAACTGTGGTGACTATATTGATTGAGATCATTGACATGTGGATTTCAATCATATTTATGCTAATATTTTATATCATAGTAGTTTAAATGAAGTGTTACCAAGGAAAGCATAACATTAGATGTAGAGTAAAATGAATAGAGACAACCCTAAAATTAACTGCAGGATATCAATATTGTAATGAAACAAATAATGTACCCAAGTTATTGATTATGAGTACCTCGCATTATTTCTCATTTTGTTCACTCCCCCTTCATCCACCCCTCCACCCCCCTGCATCAGATGACTGTATTTGTGACATTCAGTTTACATCTTCCCTTGTTTCCTGAGATGATTTCATTGGCAGGTGAGAGATTTTACTGCCTGCGTGGGGGACATCAAATGCATACCTCTCTGTATGTTACTGAAAGAAACTTTTACCTGCACTTGAATCCACATAATTACAAAAGATTATTCCACAGTGAGTTATACCAGTGTGATACTGGATGATGCAACAGATCCCTTATATTTAGGATTAATCATAATAAATAATTGGACATTTTCTTTCAGGAACTAAGATTGGCAATAAATAAAGATTAGAACTGAGGTACGAATATTGCATGGTTCTCCTTTTGTAAGCCACAGCAAGGAGTTGTGTTTCATAACAACACCGAGGAGGATGTACAGACAGGACAGGTGCTGAGAAGGCAAGAGAACAGGTGTTGTGGATAAGAAAGCTGCTCTTCAGATCAGAAGACTGGACATACAGAACAGTGTTAGGTTCCTAAGTGTTAGGCCCTTGTGTTTGTAGAAGAAAGTTAGAAAAAGGAACACAAGTGTGTTCTAAAGACTCAAAAAAACTGCCCCCAAAACTCAGAAGGGAAACAGCTATAACTCTCTTTTGCTTTTAAAATCTCACGATTATCATGCGAGTATAATGGGCTTTGGAATCTGAGTGCATAGGGTTAGCGATACTGAATTTGTTTCTGTGCAAAGGGCTAGTATACACTGGGTGCGTCTACAGGTGCAAATGCTCTGGGGTCGGTTTACTCTAGAGTAATATAGTTGGACAGGTGTCTACGCATGTGAGGAAGTGGGACCAAATTTGCTGCTCATGGCAGCAGTCTGCTCCTACCCCCACTGGCCCTGCACCGGCCCCCTGCAGCAGCCAGGGAGCACAGGGGCAGGAGACAGCTGTCTCCTGGCAGGGGCTGGGACATTGCTCCCTGCCTGCAGGAGCTGCATGCTGCCAGGGTGGGCTCTACCACCAGAGCCCCGGCTAAGATAATGTCCCCCTGCCCTGGCACCAGGGAGCTCCCAGCTCCTTGCTCTGTGATGGCAACTGCAGAGCCAGGGCTGGGAGATTCTGATCTCCTAGCCTCAGCACTGGGACCATGGAGGCAGAGCTGAGACATTCTTATCTCCCAACTATGGCTACACTACTTTGGAGCCAGGGCTGAGAGAGTTGTATCTCCCAGCCCTGGCTCTGCGACTGTGGAGCTGGGGTTGGGAGCTCCTTGCTGCTGGGGCAGGGGGACATTTTCCCCTGCCAGGGTCCAGTGGCAGAGCCTACCAGAGCTCCCAGGGGCAGGAAGCAATCTCCTGCACCCTGCCACCTGACTGACCCAGAGCACATTTGCTCCCGATGAGCTGTCCGCACATGTCCTATGGTGCAGTAAGTAATTTTGAGTAAATTTGTTACTTGTATTTACAGGTAGCAAATTTACTTATGATTAGAACAAATTACTGTGCAGTAAGCATCTGCACTTGTAGATGGTGATGCTTACTGTGAAGTAATTTGCTCTAATCTTGAGTAAAGCATCCCATGCAGATTCACCCAGTGTTTACACTACTCCAGTCACATTTAAACTCTGTTTAGAGAGGCTAAGTATGAATCAAGTGCTGTGTGAAACTTATGCTGGTCTTATACACATGCAAGCTTTATGGTTAAATATAGTCCTGATCATTCATTGCATTTCCCAGACCTGCTCACTTGTTATTGTTCCTGTGAATGTCATATAACCCCTTTGGCAAAAGAAGAGCTACAATAATTTGCTGGCCTGTTCTGCACTACACTTTATGTAGACCTATTACCATATTTTCTGGCATATAATCCACACCTTTTCCTCAAAACTAGCAGGTGAAAGTTGGGATGCCCATAATGCATGAGAAAAATGGATTCTCAAGGGTCCAGCAGTTGGTGGCTGAAGAGCAGTGGCAGCATTAGTTATCATGGCTCTAGGAGCCATGGCAATTAATGCTACTACCACTCCCCTGTCACCAAGTTTATCGACCCATGGGGAATCCCCTGGCCAGATGAATTGGCCCCACATGCTGGATGAGGCCAGCACACAGGGTTGGTCCATGATTGGACCAGGTGCAAGGCCCCGGACCCTGTGTGCTATATGTAGGGGTGTGTTGCATGTTTTGCATATTTTGTAGCATACTAATAGAATTTGGCCCGTTATGCATAAGTTACAGAATGAATGCCACAAACCACCCCCCTGGGCAGTGCAGAACAGTGTTTTTTTGGAGTTCTCTTTATGATTGCTAAAAGGAAAACTCACAAACTTCATGGAAGTTCAGATTTTGAACCCTCCTTACATGCATTGTCAGTCATAGGACACTCTATAGGATTCTGGGGTTTTGTGTCTTTGGTACAGGGCAATGCACAGTACAGCAGATATAAACTCTTTAGGCAGGAAGAGGGTCATATATTAGTCACTCAGCATTGTTCCCCAAGCCTACCCTCTATGCTGGTGCTGACAGAAGCATTAGGAAGAAGAGTTCCTTGGTGTGGAGTTTCCTTTTAGCATGGCTCTGAAAACTGGATCGCCCCCTTCATGGGAGAAGAGTAGACATTTGGCTATAGTCAGGACCCTTACTCCTATCGGTGGATGTGAGGTATGGAGTGCATTGTGGTGCATAAACCAGCAATGCTCAATCCTCTTACTAGCAACAGATACATGGCAGTTGGCCAATAGGTTAATTAATGTTTGTGAAGCGTTCTCCAAGAGCTAAGAATTGTTGCTAATGTTCAATCAGTGTCAGAATGGAAAAGAAGAGCCATCTTTATAGCTGGATATATACTGTACCATCTGTCATTCTGGGAATGCATCTTCTAGTGCAGGTTCCTTTAAGTTAGGAAAGGTAAATATTTTTGTACAGTCTGCACTGATAATGAAAAAAAAAATCAGACTTATGTGATTTATGGGGATATGGGAAAATCAACATTCAAGCCCCTCAACAGCCTGGTAGGAAAACCCAATTCAAACCACTTCCACAGTAACATGCAATGATGAGTGACATGCAGTAATTTCACAGATATGGGAATTATTAGGAATTCTCCTGAGATTTTCTGTAACATCTCAGCACAACTTCATTTCACTTAATGGAACAAAATGATGTGATGGCAAAATATCATGGTATCTGCAATTATGGTGTGTCACTGTTGCAGTAAACAACAATTCAGGCATTTCCACACCAATTCTGAAGAAGCCTATTCAAGCACATCCATAAGTAAAGAAGAAAAATCCTATTTAAGAATAGCCTCAGTAGCAAAGGAAAATGTGACGTTCACGTCCCTCAGAAGTAATGAGTTAAGATCCCCTTGAATCACTTTTGCTGTAATAGAGTAGCCAACTCGGGCAACACTAAGCAAAAGTAGAAGACGACTATTTGAGCACTTCCATAACAATAAATATATAAAGTGGCTCAAAAGTAATAAAGGTTAGTGCTTTTCAAACGGTCCCAGAGGATTATATGAAAATCTTATGCACTTCTCTAACAGTGAAAGGGGCAACAGAATGCAAATATGCTGAAATAAGAAATTATACTTGTAATTAAAAGACGAGGGATCAGTAAGTATTATTGTTTTCTTGCAAATATGGATTATTATTTCCATTTTATGGGTGGGGGACCTGAGGCACAGAAAGAGGTCCAGTGGCTTGCCAAAGGTTACCCAATCAATAGAATTAGGAGTCAAAGTAACAGGTTTTGTAAGTCTCAGTGGATACCTATCTACATTTTTAGGTGCTTAAACACCTTTGTAAATTTGACTCTCTTTCTTCACATTTAAAGAGCTGAGCTAAAAAAAGATGCCATTTTTTCTTCTTGACTTTCAAAGCAGAGACATATCCATTGTGTCATGCTGCCAGTCCTACTAGTAACAGCTTGCCTCATTGTCTCCCTATTGCTGCAGGATTCTTTCCATTGGGTACTTGATCCATCTTACTTTTATACCAGCAATTTCTCACCTTAAGTTATTTGCTTTCATGGAATTAGCAGCCTTTCTGCTTGATGAAAATATTTCAAGGCAGAATCCTATTCTTTTTCTCCTTAAAATTCAGTGTTCCCATTAATGGGATGACTGTCCAGGTAGACTCATTGATAATGATCGTATCCTTTTATGGGACAACCTCCCAGATTGATTGTAGAATTGATTCTATGCCCAATAGAATCCTTTTTGTGGTATTATTATCTTATTTTAATACAGTCAGTGAAGAGAGGAACTGATTTCCAAGGAGCACTGCTCTAGTGTCCCGTGAATTTAGAACCTTCTGGTATTTATGAAAAATTAATTTCCCAGCTGTGCGGCGTTCAAAGGCACAACTTCATTGCTATGAAGACAGATAGATAGCAAGGTAATAGATTTGGTCCTCAGTTTGTGTTAATTATAGGAGTGAGATTCTTAATCCCTTGCAGTTGTGCTGAAAAGTGGCCACTTTGTGGCAATCAGTTTCTTTTCTTTCTTTTCTTCCTTTTCAAGAATTTAGGATCAGATTTTATAGTGCTCAGATTTTCTCATTTTCAAGAGCTGAGCTCTTACATAAGGCTACATGAGGCATGGATTTTCTAAAGCATCTAGTGTGGTGAGCTTTTGAAAGGGTGCCTCATACTACTTGCCCATTGAGCTGTATACGTGCTTTTTAAGTATTGCCAGTCTGTTGGCTGTTTGGTGGGGGTTTAACCGACTTGCCAAAATCATGGGGCTTCAAATTCGACCTTTGTATTTATTTCTTTGCAGTCTGTATTGTTATTAAAAAGACTGAAGTACTGTTGTAGGAAAACTCTACCTTTCAGTAATGTCATTCACCTATGCGATGAATTCTGCCCTGTTACACTTACGTGAATAAAGCCACTCAAACATGCAGGTTTGGTGAATTCTTCCAGGGGGATGGACTTTCAATATGTGATAATGAATTAATAGCCAGAGAAGGCATCAGATAAATACATTTTTTTTGCCCCTCCTTCTTTCCACATCCATTTTCCACTCTCTAGTCACAATAATATTTTTACAATATAGCATCAGTACTCAAGAGAAGATGTTCTCCCAGCCAGAGTGTAACCATTTATTGAGCAGGATTCATTCTTACATAATAATCTCTCTATTGTATCATAAGTATAATTGTATCTCTGCCTGTTTTTCTAAACTGTTTAAAGGAAATCCAGAAACTAGTAAAAGAAAGGCACTGGATGGATTGGCATCCTTCAGTCTTTATCGAGGTAAATCCCTATGACTGGAACTGTAAGCTGCACTGTTTCAGGTGAATCAAAGTCCCTGTCTCATCTGCTGATGAAAGTATTCAGTCTATTATAATGTGCACGTGTCAGATAGGGATGGAGGATGCTCTGCTTCCATAGTGATTCTTACAGGAAATGCTTGCATGGATGCTGAGGCTCCTAAATCCATATTTTGTATGTGCTTAAACTATAGCTTGCCTTTAGAGAGGGAAAATGAAAAAAGAAAATAGGCAGCCCAATTAACATCACTCAAACAGGAAAGGATTTTAAGTTGTATAGTATTCTCATGTGGATACAAGAAAATCTAGTACTCTGAACTGCAATGAGGGCTAGTGAGTCTGAACCTGTGAAATCATGGCCAGGTACACTTTATTACGTCAATGGCCACTTTACAAAAGTGTAAAAATTACACTTTTACTAGTATAAGTAACCAGAAACTGGTCTATACTTGTAACAGAAGTTTGGTACACATTGACTGGTTTAGAAATGGCAGAACCTGGTCTAAGATTCCCCAAAGTGTGAATGCGCGCTCTGTTTGCTACCAATCTAAACCAGGCTTCTTACAGAAAACTATAACTTAGATCAATTCTGCCTCAGGCTTTTTGAATGTTTGTACCTAGCCCATGTGACTAAATAAAATCTATTCACATTAAATTCCAGTTGCTGACGTATAGAAAGCATAGGGGAAACCCACATTTTAGAAACTTAATTCTATGTTTAGTGCAAGGGGGTGCCTGTTGGGCCCAGCTGTGCATATGGAGTACTGAAGACTTATGCTGCTTAAGGCAGTTTGCAAAAAGGATTGTGCTTCAGGCTCTTAGTACACGGGGGCAGGTAGGTTTTCCCATTCTTTGGTATGGTGCAATTTTCTTGACAGGCTAATTGAAGTGGAATATGGACTCTTCCATTTGGGCTTGTGCATGACCCCACACAATGTGCAGTTCCTGAGGACTCTGGAGTAGAGTGCTGCAACGGTTCTTGGCTTTTATGCCATTACCAACAGAGAAGAGAGCCTCATTTTTACATGCCATTTTCCTTGTTCAGGGTTTAGAGATGATCAGATGCTTTGAGCCTAATGCATTTACCCATGTCCAGAATTCCTGCAGAGGAAGGAAAGCCCAGAAACTCAGCTCAGCGACTGAATATGGATGCAGCTCTGTAGCAATTCAAGTATTCCAGGTTGGCCTAAGGATGGCTGGGCCAACCACTCAGCAAGCTCAAAGAGAAGCTTACTTGAATAAAAACAGTGGCATCATGCCTTGATTTTGACTCATTTGTAAGCAACAAGGGAAATAATTTGTAGCACTTATTGCATAAGCCAAATACATATATACATATAGCCTATCCTTATATTTGTGTATCTAGCCTTACATATCTTCTAAAGGAGACATCTACTGTTTAAATGCATCACGGAGCACATTCCAAAAGAAGACTCAGCAATGATCATTTAACATAAAAATAAGACATTGCTTAAATACGTGTAGGAAGCAGTTAGCAGTCACAGCTGGTCGGCCCATCCTGTGGGGTAATCAGATAGTACACCTGCGCTGACTGTTTCCTAATTGAGTGAGTCTTTTTGAGTGAAATTAATCTTATGATAATTAGTTTATTTTACTGATAAGAAAAATGGCTTCAGACAAATCAGAGTGTACACATTGTTGAAAGAAATATTCTCTGCAAATTAATTTAGCATTGACAGAGCAATTCTCCATAACTAGATGGCAGCATTAGGAATGTGATTAGGAATTTCCATTTGTTTTCTCTGTTTTCGTTTCACAATCGATACTGCAATGAATGAGTGAGAAATATGTTGCAGTTACATTACTTGGAACATAGCAAGGCAAAAGCATAATTTATTATTGATTAGCCTAACATAGTGTGCAGGGGCCAAACACAAAAGGAAACTGTGCTTCAAATGCTAAGATGAAGAGTGCAGAATGAAAAATGTGCTTAGTTAAAAAGGTATAATCAATGTATTGAATTTCTAAAAGTGTTTGTGCTCTGTTTAAAAATGCACCATAAGTTCTTGCTGATTTGATTGACTAAACTTTTTTTTTGCCACTTTTATGTTATCACTCAGATTAGGCAAAGGAGCCAAACACAGAACTGCGCAGCAATAATGAAAGCTGTAGGTGGAATGAAAAGGATGGTTTGGATGCATGTGACCTATCAACATTTTAATTTTCTTTCTTGTAACACAGTGGATTCCCTGCCCTGGCCCAGCAAAAGGGAGCTGACTTTATTAACAAAACTTTATTCAAACTAAGCATAATCTAAATTCCAACTCCAGGGTTCTGTTGTGTCTTTGTTGTCTATACAATGTCAACATGAGGAACCCATACAGACAAAGATGGATTCCAAAACTATACTTACAAATATCTAAGACTTGCATATACATATGTTGCTGCTCTTTTAGGTTCAAGCTGCTGCTGCAATCAGGGTCAAGGATGACCTTTAGGAGGCTCCCAAGCTATTTAAACATATAATCCCCAGTTCTTGTTTCCTAGGTTCATACCTGTGGACTGATCTATCCCAGAATCCAGCCTCCTCTCTGCAAAGCTATACCATCTTCCTTTCTGTTTTGCAGTGAGCCAGCAGACAGTAACCTTCCACTCTATGCAGTCTCCATTCAAAAGGTAGGGTAACAGAAAGGTCCTACTACCCTTTTACTCCATGAGTTCTGCTAGCTTTGGACCTGTCACATTGATCTCTTTTGATAGGTAATACCAGCCTATGGAGGAGTAAATGTACAGCCCTGCCCATTGATATTACAAGTGCTGAACTCTATTAACTTTCAGTGCACAGTAACTGGTGGGAGGTTTCTATTGCGGGATCTGTGTTGCCAAAATACCGCACTGCACTCCACTACAAATGTCTGAAGCCCCTGTGATAACTTCATGGGAGAAAAAAATCCTTCCTGACCCCAGTGATATAATCAACATGTTAAGGGCAATGAAGTGTAGTAGGCAACTGTTGATCTTCTGCATCATGGTGCCTGATGAATCCACTTGTATGGAGTCCTGTGACCATCACATGAAAACCTTCATGGGCAAGAGTGAGGAGGAGTAGAGAAGGTATCCAAAACCTACTATCCCCTCCCTAACCTACTGAGACAGAATCCAAAGGCCAAATCTAGACATCCAGTGCCTCAATGGTTGTAGCTTCTGCCAGAGAGCAACCGATAAAAACTGCTGCTAACTGCCTAATGCCCCAGTGAGGGCATATTACTGTCAGGGTGATGTCTCTTAGCCTTTCTCCAATCAAGGAGTACCCCACAAGACAGTGGGGGCTAGAGTTTTGAGCTGTCCTATACTTGCCTTACTCTGGAGGTTGCAACATTGTGGTATTTTATTGGAGCTACCCTGCCACAAGTAGCCCCACCATGTTGCTACCAGGCCCTCCAGTAGGATGCAGTTTAAGGACAGTGCAAGTATAACAGCTATACTGGGCTGTAACAGAACTGCCTACTTCAAAGAAAAAGAATACCATGCTGTAATTTGATAGGCATACGTTCTGATGGATTTTAAATAGTTTTGGTCATGGTAAAATTGGGAGAGGCTGTATGATTACCAGGCTTTTGTTTACTCCAAGTTGAGCTAGGCATCACCAATGAAAAGAGAAATCTATATTATATAAACCTCAATACAAATTTCACCTGGAGCCACCCCAGTCATTGGTCTAAGCCTGATCAGAGTCTGTAGGTGAGCCATTGCCACCAAAATCCTGTTCATTGGTATTCAGGGGCCACAGTATTCTCCCAACATGCCTCTTACCATATTTTTGTGAGCAGCGTGGAAGCAGATCAGTCCCCAAGGAAAGTGAGGGAGAGATAGAAAAGGAAGCTAATTCCCTGTGCCACAAAGTGACATGAACAATAGTTGAACAGATGAATGTAGCAGATGGAAGATGGCACCAGTGCAAGCCTGACATTCATCTCAGTGATCAAGAACTAGGAGGCTTCTTAGAAAGAAATGCAAAAGTCAAGTAACAAAACTGGGGTTGAATATTCAAATTATGTTACAGCGATGAAGCAGGTTTGCATTTAGACTTATCAAGAACCTGTAGCTAAGCAAGTTCTTATCATTGGGATGAAACATGAAAACGTGAGTGAAACCTGGCTGCTCCTTGTGTGGTTCACCAGTGAAACTGGTGTCTCAGTGGTCCCTTTCCACCAGTGGGGGAGAGCATGAGTGAACCACAGATCTTTGAAAATGTTAAAAGGCCGCTCCGCTATTACAGTGATAAAACTAATCTTACTTGGAAAAGAAAAAATTGAGACACTGAGTGAAGTTTTAGAAAGGAAGGGTCATGTAGCCAAACAAAAATGAACTGACTTATTTTCACTGAAAGGCACTACATATAATTAGTAACTCCCATGTCAGGTAATCTAGTGAATCTGTCTTGTCACCAAAAGAGGTTCAACATCAAGTTTCATTGCCCAGATCACTAAGCCCAAAGTGTTTGTGACAGAATTGGACTGATTTTTTTTGCCAGATCTTTAACTGGTGTGAACTCTTATCTCTCTCCTTACTTCAGCTAAGCCATCTGATACAAATGGGGATTGCTCTTAGTCTTCCTATAAACTTCTACTTCACTAACATTACTGGGGCCAGGCCCCAAACCCCTTTGAATCTTTGTTACAACCTAGTGGAGTAAAATATTCCAGATACAAACCAGTGGGAGAACAAACATGATCAGCATGTAAAGATATTGAGATCTATATGGAAATTATATAATATTTCCATACTGTAACTCTGACAATTTCCCTCATTATTGATCTCAGTTTTGTAGCTGGCATGTGACAGTTTCAGAAAATGAATGAGCACTGGAGTCAGACTCTATCATTTGGTGAAACCCTGCACACTGGCTGTGGAGATAAATATTTTTGTTGACAGAGGTAAAACCTTCGCATTGAAAAATTGTAAGTAGTTCGCCTATGATAAGTGCTTATAATCTTCACTGCTTTTTTATATCAGCTCCATCCTCCAAGATGCTAGTTATAGATGTATTGAGAACTTTTCCAAGTCATCCAATTAGACTCTGAAACTTTCAGGCATTTATTTTTTGTACAGGAATGAAATTTCACGATCACTTAATTTCATCTTTTTTGTGAGACTCTATTAAATTTCTAGTCAGGATACAAATTATCTACAAGTTGGAGAAGTTTTTTACCTTCGTATTTCGCAGGTAGCAAGGCCAGGCACTGCTGGGTTATTATTGCATTCTTTTCTTTTGATGCTTTGAATTTGTCTCTCTCTCACTGGTCTGAGTCTAAATTAGACCAAAACTCTTAGCTCATGAAATAGCACTTAGTGCTTCAGAGAGATGGCAGTGGTCACTATCTTGAATGAACAGAGTATTACAAAACAGCCTCCCCTGTACCATATGTACCAAAATTATCCTGCCATTCTGTCTGCTGTGCTAATTGTCACCTCCATCGCAGCTTTGTACAGTCAGTTTCTACTTTAGACTCTTTTCCATGACCAGGACAGATGTGAGCAGATCATCATAAAACAGTCATTTATAGGTACATAGAGAACGATCTTTGGGTGGAAAATAACCTCGTGTTGGCCTTGTTCTTAGGTACGGCACTGGATGGTTAAAAAGTGGCTTGGAGACCAGTGGTGGGTTTAAACCATCTTTTGAATTTTGTCTATTTTGGCTTGTTTTAGCTAATTCTGGGAAAAAGTTCCCTGCAGCTGTTTATTTCACTTATGTTCAGCTTCCTTTATTTCCACTCTCTGCTCCCTGCTATCTGTTCCCAGGTTTGTAAACACAGCTAGTGTATGGTTGCTCCACTGGCTTTGTGCCAGTGTAGGACTGTTTTTGTCCCTTGTGGTCCTGGGGATGTTTGCAACTCTGAGAGCCCATTAAGCCTCCAGAACTGGATCATTAGCTACTTTCTGGGCAGGTGATGTTCTATGTTAAATGCTGCTTGATAGAAGGAAGAAATGGCAGAACCCACCTGCAATCTGAAATAGCATATTGCTGTTAGGACTGTGCAAAGCTTTGGATGGTGATTCAATCTGGGGGAGATTTGGCCTGATTCAGTTGCCGAATCTCCAAATCTGAATTGAATCAGGGGACCAATTTAAGGGTCTGAATCCATTCAAAGCTCTCTGAATGTTTGGAAAAGATTTAGAGAGCTTTGATGATTCGGGCAGTCCCCAGTGGCTGCAGCAGGGAGCTTCAGCCTACTCCAACCTCGTAAGAACTAGGGGAGGGGACCCCTGCATCTCCCTCCACTCCCCCAATCCCCCCATGGTTGCTCCCCTCTCCAGTTCCCAGCCCTTTAAAAAAAAAGCCACGGGGTGCTGCCAGGTTGGGGGCGATCCCAGCTGTCCCCCACTGCCCAACATTGCACAGGGGGCTCTGCCATGAGCCCCCCCCCCACTCCCCCCATGGGTGCCCCACTTGGCCCAGCCTCTGGCCTTTTAAGAAAAAAAAACCCAGAGAAAAGACCTGGGACTCGCTGCTCCTGTGGCCTCAGGGCTTCAGGGGCTCATGCAGAGTCCCCCGTGTGATGTAGGGGAGTGGGGGGCAGTGCGGATAGCCCCCTGCTGGCAGGAGTGGTGTGTGTGGGTGTTGGGGGGCTCATGTAGAGCCCCCCATACAGCTTGGGGCACTGGGGAGCAGCTGGGATTGCTCCCCTGACGCGCAGGACTCGGTGAGCTGGGGCTTTTTTTTCCAAGTGCCGGGAGCTGGGGCAGGTGGGGCAGCCATTGCCGGGCTGGGGGCATAGGCCTGGCTGTTTCAGAGATTTGGCAGCAGCCAAATCTCTGAATCAGATTCGGCCGAATTGAATCAGGACAGTGATTTGAATTGCCAAATCACTGTCCCCTGAATTGGCTGAATCCAAAGTGAATACTAGCCACTTTGCACAGGCCTAATTGCTATGGACCTACTTAAATTGCACCAAGACAAGGGTTTTTTTTGTGGTCTGCTCATGGCATACAGAGCTGATTTTCACTGGCATTTACCACTGGCAGTGGCCCTTGGTGCTGATTGGCAGAAATGCAAAGCCCATTGATGGGAGGCCCCAGCCCTCAGCATTGATTGACAGAGAGGCCTGGGGGAGGGGGCTGGAGACAGGAGGAGATGATTGCCATCTCGATTGCTAGCTACCCTTCATGTAGCCCAGCCTCTTGGCACTGATTGGTGGAGAGGCCCGGAGTGTGGGGGGGGAGGAGGGGAAGAAGGGGTAGCCATCATTTTGTGTGCTGTCCTTTATGTCGTCCCACCAGCTCGCACCTTCCCCTCCTGGCTGTGAGGACTGTGGCTCGCACTGGGGAGCCAGCATTTTATTTTTATTAAGATTTTTATTTTTTGTTGATTTTGCAGACAGTCTCAGATTTTGTGGTGTCCATAAAGTCTGCAAAACCTTGAATTAAGTAGGTCCCTACATATTGCTGGTTGTCTTGTTTGAGCAGTGCAGATGAAGGTGTAGTAAATCTGGCAGTATTTTTAGTTGGGATTGAGAGTACTCATATTTATCACCAGTGTAAACGAGAGTTTGAACAGCGGTAAAGAGATGTAACTGAGACTTGAGCATTTCTTCTGTTACTCTGTCCGTTTTGATACAGTGATTGCAAAATGAACAAGAATGTAGAGGACTTCTGTTGTCAAGCCTGTACTAATTTAGTTAACATATTACTTTTTTCTAGAAGCTGTAAGAATCACAAAGTCTGAAATATGGTGTTCTTTCCACTGTTGTAAACATAGAGAACATTACATCCCCTTTATGAATCGAGTTTGGCAGTTCAAGGCAAGAACACTAACTGAGCCAAGAAGATTTAGTAATTTTTTAGAGGGAAAAAAAAAATCTTCCTTTGGGTGACAGAATAAAACAGAACAATTGAATATGGATTAAGCCTGTTCTGTGGGCCTGATCTTGCGCACACAGGAATCCATAGCAAAGCTGCCATTGATGTCAATGGTTCACAGTCAGGCTCTGTTGTTCTGATTCAGGAAATCACTTTCAGCAGGTGATGACGTGCCATTACCTTTAATAGAACAAAAGGATTTGTAGAAGGCCATCGTTCTGAATCACGGTCTATTCAGGGTGAAATACTGTCATCCTTATTTAACAAGATGCCCAGTGAAAAGCCAGTGAAGGTTTTTTGCCTCGGGTAAAATTTAAATATGGACTTCAGGCTCTGTGGAAAATAATGAAACATTTATCTGAGGAAAACATGAGTCTGCTGGAACAGGCCCTTAACTACTGAATTAAGTTTTCTGTTAATCAGTGGGACTGCCTTAACATTGGAGCTGCTCAAATAATAGCAATGAATAGTTGGTACTGCTATTTTCATCAGTTGATGAGTACACTGTAACTAAGACTTTCAAAACCATCTAGGAATTTGAACAGCTATTTTCTATTGGAATTTTAGTACCCAACTCCCCAGTTTGTTCAGATATTTTTGGCCTATGGGTGGTGTATATTTTTCAGAATTCAGACAGTTCTACAGGTGATCAAATAATATTTATCAACCAGGTTATTTTTAGATTAGTCGTCATCTTTCCGTGCTTTTTCATATTATTGTATGATCTATTTAGTAGAAAATACCCATGTGTGTTAAGCAGACTTATAAAGCTTCGTATCTACCTTGACCTTCACCTTGCCCTTGCCCTTTTGTTTGCTTTGAGGTTTGACAAGCAATTGCTGGATAAGGGCTTGAATACTTCTGACGAGGGTAGGCACTAATGCTGTTTAAGATCTGAGTTGGTGTCACAGAGCACTGTGCCTGCTTCTTTAAGGGCAGAAGCAGCCTTGCTAGAGAGCTCTTCCAGCAAGGCAGATCCCCACAGCTGCAGGTTGCTGTGGCAACAGGCTAATGAGGGAATTAGCCAGCACCTGCAGGCAGTCAGCTGACCAGAAGGAGGCAGGCCCTGGGCATATATAAGCCCCAGGGCTGGGGCTGGTGGGGGTTAGTTCTTTTGCAGCCGCCAGGGGAAGGAGCTGCTGCATGAAAGAGCTACTCAAGGACATTCGGTTGCCTGTAAGACTATTACAGGCAGCAGATCAGGCAACCAAACGTCCCCAAGTAGCTCTTTCATGCAGGAGCTCCTTCCCCTGGTTCTTTCATGCATAGGGCTCCAGGAGCTCCAGGCCTAGGAGCCACACAAGACTCGGGGAGAAGTTTGTCTTCTTAAAGGGATGGAGTGTGGCCTCCATTGTTATTGTTATGTTATAGCCCAGCGGCATATGTTTATGTTGTCATTTGCACTAGAGGTTTGGGATGAGGCTTGAAGGGGAGCCTTGGAGGCCTCATTAGTGTCTAGAGTAGGGCACACAATTCTGGAGAGCCCAGTGCCAGAGGAGCACAGTGGACAAGGGCCAGGGGTCCAGTGACAAGACGAGATTGATTAAAGCTAGTGCCTCAAAGCTGGGCCTAACACAGTAGGTCTAGGCTAAAAGGCTTAGCTACACAACAGGGGTGGAGGCCGAAAAGGCTGCGACCCCAACAGAGGGAACAATATTCATGTACCATTTGCAAGGCATGGGGAAGGCTTTGGAGTCATGCATTTAGCCTATAAGGTGTCCTGTGAGGCCCCAACTTGGAGCGGGACCCAGCAAGGGGTCCAAGAACCTGCAGGATCTAGTGTGGTTCCACAGGACTGTGACCATACAAACTCATGGGCAACCTCCCTACTTATTTTCTAAACCAACAAGACTTGACAGGAAAAATTAGAAGGTGCCTGCAAGGTGAAACTGGTATAGTCATGGAGTCCTAGGGGTATCATGGCCATCCCTGGGGACCCCGTGCTGTTACAGCTGGTTAATTTTGGCTGTGGTAATGAAGTCACATTGTTAAACCTGTTGTTTGTATAGATAGAAAATGAAATTGGGCAGCTAGCTCCTCTCAAAAGTCACCTAATTCCCTCTGGTGCCTGTGAAAACTTCTCTGTTGTATTTTAAGGGGTTAATCAAAGATGCTTTGAGTTTTGAGATTTGAGCCTTTTCACTGTTGTCCATAAATTAATTTGTGAATCAGATTGAGAATCTTTGCCCTCACCCCAGTGAGTAGAAGAGCAATCCCTTTTGATTTGCATAGTCTGACCCTAAATAAATATAATAATATTACACAATGGAGAACATAGGTCTGACTTTTGTTTGGAATTGATGTCCAACATATATTTTTTTTATCTTTAGTGCTCGCCTGGCTATGTTTGCAAGATGCTACACATATACATAATGAAATGCAATGTGGATATATCTTTATGTTCTTCTCTATTTAAAAAATGGAAACAAAATTTCAGACCACAAAGTAGTTTATGAACCACTTTTACAAGAGACATTTGCTCACAGGCACACTTCTACTTTTCCATAGTTGACTTGCTATCTAGTCGGTCTAAGGAAATGTGACATAGTAATGTAGTACCAGTCAGTGCTATGAAGTTTTTGTAGCCCCTCCCCCTCCAAATTATTACTAAATCTTACATTCTCTCTCTCTCTCTCTCTCCCCCCATCTTCGCAAAGGAATAGAAGTGTCACCCCAATGGGGTGGTGAATTACTTCTTTAAAAAAAAAGTTACTATATGCAATCTGCTTTTGGGATTAAACTGTGGTTTGGGGCTAGGCAAAGATTTTGGAGTAGAAAGCACAAGCGTGCATCTTTGGATCTTTTTGATTCCTCTGTGAAATCCTATGAAATATTAACTTTAATTTCTACCCAGGAGACCTTTTACAATCTTTTCTCCAATGCCTGTTGAAGGGTGTTTGTGCCCAAAAGCTTGCAATCATGAATGACTCGTGCCCCTGGCAGCTGCGGGGGCATGGTGGTGGTGGGAGCATGGCAGTGGAGAATGGTGGGAGCATGGTGGCAGTAAGCAGGGGAGCTCCTACAGATGCCGCCGGTGCTGTCAGAGGTGGGGGAAAGGAGGGGGCGAGCACTGACCAAGGGTCAGTGGTCACCTGCAGCCACCGCCAGCAGTGTTGATGGTGGCCAGCAGGGATCGCGGACTGCCTGCCATGCTGCCAGCGGAGTAGGCCGTGGGGCGGCGAGCAGCAACCACCCGCAGGTGCCGCCGACACCATCAGTGGTGTTTTTTTGGAGGGGGTGCACCGCAATGCTCAGGGAGTGTACATGCACCCACGTGCACCCCCTACACATTGCCCCTGCTTGCCATTGAAGAATTTTTTTTGCAACAATCTTGTTGGTCTAATAAAAGATATTATCTCTACTATGAGTCCTGATCATCTTTGTATCTGGCTTCTCACAGACCTGTGAGGCTGACTCCTGTGAGCCAAGAAGAAGCATAGTCCATACGCTTAATCTGACACATGCTTCATCTGCCTATTATAACAGTGCTCAATATCTATATTCATCTCCACCAATACAAATTAGTGATTCTGAGTCAGCTGCATACTAGCTGCCATGTGCAAGATGCATCTCAAACCCTTTAGGAAGGAAAATGTGTTAAGTGAAATGGAATTTGTCCTTGGTTGTTTGGAAGACAGACTTACTCCCATTTCTGTTCATTAGAAGAAGTTCTGGGAGCATGATGGAGCATTGAAGATGATGTAAGCAAGGTTGGGCTGTGTCTTAAGTATTTGATTATCAAAACAGGTTGTAACCCAAAGCTCTGTTCCAAACTGCATTTCACTCTTCACAGTTGTTATTTCAGGTGGCAGAGACATAATTTGACAGGATATCACAAATAATGTACTCTAATATATTCAGACAATGAACACTTGGAGTTTCCAGCTCTACTTCATAATGAGGAAAAATGCAGCCTAATAGGCTCTCACCATTTCCAAAGGAAGTCTGAAGGTGCAACGTTTTCACTGATATATGTAATATACTATTAACATTTCAATCTTGTATAAGAATCATTTGAAGCTCTTTATTTTGTGACTTATTTTGAAAGGTATTTAATGTTATTCCAAGTAATGGCTCCAGGACTGGATTTTAGCACCTTCATTTTAATAAAGTTTTACCTCTGGTGGTGGACAAAAAGATAATACTATTGCTAAGCTTTTTCAAAGGGATGTTAGCATCCGAACCCTGGGGAAGTTCAACAGGAGAAATAGGGGTCTGTTCTGTATAGATTTCATCCTTCAGCGCACAGCTCTTCTAGATTCACTTCTTACCCAATTTATCCCAAGATGACCTCAAATTTAAGACAACTACCCAGGAATTAGAGTCTACATATGGAAAATTTATAAATTTGTTATAATTTTGCATGTATAGGATCTCTAACTATTGGTTGATTGTCCTCAACCACAAGGTGGGGCAGGCAACTTGACCCCCATTCCTTGTTCCTCTGCCACTTGCCGCCCTGTGCTTGCATCTTTGCTGCATGTTTTCCCACCTGATCACCAACACTCATTGCTGCCTGATTCCCCCCACCCCCCATTTGCACTGTTGCCCCATCCCCTGCCTGATCCCACACAGACCCTCCTGCTGCATCCCATAACCTACACTTCTGATCAGCAGCAGTGTGGGTCAGAGTATGGGGCAACAACACGCTGCTGTCCCTTGACCCATACTGCTGCCCCATCCTCCCACTTGCACTGCTGCCCCATCCCTTGACCTGTGCTGCTGCCCCATGTCCTAAGATGCTGCTGCCCCATCTCCTGACCTGTACACTGCTATCCGATTCCCTTGCCTGATCCCTGGCTCAATCCCTATGCTCCATGCCATGCTGTCCCCCACCTGATCCCTGATCTGAACCCCCATCAGTGCTGAGACCCATCCCCTGCCTGTCCCTAACCCAGGCTGCCACCTTAGCATTGGCTCCCAACCTTCACTCACCAGATTTTCGCTGGCTGCAAGCAGCAGAGACAGCAGTAGCACCACCCGCAGCTTTGGCTCAGGCTCCAGACTGAGAGTGGGGCTGGGGTAGAGCAGAAGCACTGGTACCCTAACCTCCTGCTGTTGATGAAGGGAAAGGGCTTGTCCTGGATTCAAGTAAATATGGCGATTTCCCCTTACCCCTTGATGGCCTAAAGAATGGCTACCACATCTGACTGGTTTGACATAGACTGAACTTGTAAGACTTAGAGAAGACATAGGGATGGCTCATTCAAACAGTAGCTCCAAGAAGGAATAGTGATGCAGAGTCAAAATGCCTCTTCTGTTTTCTGGAACAAAATAATGTACTGGATATAACTAACTTCTTCCAGTCATATTGGCTCAGTTCTGTTTGCTGACTAAGGCTATGCTCACATTTGACCAATGCTTTTCAGCTTTCTCTGCGCTCAGCTACTCAGTGTGAGAGTAGCTTTACACAGTCCGTATACTAGAGTATGATTTGGGGAATGCTTTCGCTGCAGTGCAGGTGGGAGGAGCGGCCTCTAGCTTTCTTCTTTTCAAAATTCTTAACAGCTAGAAATTTGTCCCAAACACTGAATGACACTGAATATGGCATAATAGATGTAAAGAAGTTCGGTTTCCAGTTTGGTAATATTAGATACCGTTCTTTGCTGGAGATCAGACTTAATTCATCAAACAGCTTTATTAATCTAACAGAATCATTCAGAGAGACATTTGATCATGTAAGTTGAGTCATAAGACATCCTAACTATTTCTGAAATCATCAGAAAATCTATTCCTGTCGCAGAGATGGTAACGAGATTGTAAATTTGAAATGAAATAGAAAGGCTGATAATTGGATCAATGGTTTGTTAATGATGACATTGAACAGCTACTTCACCATTGTTCTACGATAAAATGGAAATGGATGGTGCTAGCTTTGCTTCCAAATCTGACATTGCCACATCCACAGTGTCTCTAATGATATGATGACATGGCTCTAAATACTGATATGATGACATTACTCTAAGGACTCTCTTTCGCTGTGCCAGGAAGTGAGAGCATTGGCTCAGCACATGGCTGAGTAGCTATTCAGAACTCCATCCTCACTCAAGTGGGGGTCATTTTGTTTTCCTGCGCACAGCTTTTTTCTTTCAGGGGATGAAATGGAGTAATCACTCTTGTTTTTTTTCCTTTTCAGTATACTATGAGACTCACAAGACCTAAACCTTTTTTTTATAGTGGGCCTACCTCTCCCTTGTTTTGACTCTCCTTTTGTTTTGATCCTTTCCCAGCATCAAGGCAGCTCCATATTTCAATACAGCTGCAGCCTGCTTTAGAAGAAAGGCCAATTATGGCTGCTTTGCACATCTATAACAGCTTTTGATATTAAAAATGAAAATCATGGGTATGTTTCAAGCAGCAGCAGTGGATGTATGGTAATTTCTACTTTTCAAGCAACAGTTTTCTTCTGATGTAATAGAATGGGCTATCGACAGAAACATGCTATTTAAAGCAACTAAACTGGGTGACTGATGTGGAGATTTGGTACAGCCCTTTCACCTATGAGCTACAAATCTTAATTTACACGCTTAATATATATTAGATAAGCATTACAGCTGTATGACTGGGAGATGTGAAATGAATGTGCAGTCTCAGCCCATTTCTTAATGTATATGTGCTATAATTAACTTTGTAGCATGGAGAGTGAAAGCGGAAAGAGTCATATTTCCGGAGAGGATACGTGTTGTTATTGTAGTGGCTTAGGAATACAGGCTTGGATATTGTTCCTGTGTGTGGAGTAGAGAGAGTCAGCTGAATCGCCTTTGCAACCTAGCCTGCTTGCTGCAGTCCTTTCCAGCAATGAGGTCAATTAGCAGTAAATATCTGAGGCCAAGAGAATTTAGATTACATTAGATCCTTCTATGGCAAATGAAAATCATTCAGTGACTACCCCTATGCCTCAAAGCAAATACTAATAGTTCTGATTCTGTTGGCCAACAGTAAGATAAAATATTCCTATCCCATTTTTATTGTTAGTCATTGGTTATCAGCAGGGATCATTTTCCATGCTAAAAAGAACAAAATTCTCCAATTAAAAAAAAAATTTAAATCCACATTTTTTGCAACTCCCCCCATAATGCTGATTGATTGCGGTACCCTGGTGGCAGTCCTGCCTCTTGCTGTTGATTGGCCAAGAGAGCTGCCTTTCAAGCAGCCCCACCCCTCACTGCTGATTGATGGAGGGGTGGGGTGGTGGAGCTGCATGATGGGCATCCCCTTTGGCCAATCAGCAGCGGAGGGAGAGGGGGTGGCTACTATCCTGGCTGCTTCCCTGTGTACTGGCTTTCCCACCCCCCTCACCTGCAGGCTGTTGCAGTGGCTGTAACAACTGCTAGCAACCCCTGGGGAGCCAAAATTTTATTTTCAGTAAGTTGTTTTTTCCCTGGCAATTGTAAAGTGTCTCTGTAAAAAATGCAAATTCCATGTTTTTCCATAGCAAACAACTTTCTAGGATTCTTGGCTATCGGGGATGCATGTACTTTCCAAGCAAGAGAAGGCGGCAGTTTCCTTCCTGTGAAGAAAGGAAATAAGACACAAAACCATAAAGACAGACGGGCAGAAGCTTCTTTTGTGGCAATGCCTGTTATGTCAGGTTCAGCTCTGGCCCCCTCTAGTGCCAGCCCATATTTTTTTTTTTAACAGAAATGTTGGTTTCAGACCATGCAGCTTGTTCCTCTTGCATGTACATCTCTAAGGAGAAGGCTAATGGTAACTTTCTAATGCACTGTTGCTCTGTGACATCATTGTTTATTGATGGAAATAAAATATGGGAAAGAACAATAGACAATATCAAAATATACTGTTACTGTTAGATTTCAGCTTAAAATGTCAGGTATCAAATCTATAGAGCTAATCTATTACCTGCGTACAAGGATTTATGCCATGTTCATTCCCTTTGCTAGTCAAACTCCTTAATTTTCTGTAATTTAATGACTGGTTGTCAGTAATAACTGTCAGCGCAAAGTAACTCCAGAGAGATTTCATAGTTGCATAAACCCCTTGTCCTCACCAGTGTTCGTTCTTTTCTTGTTTTCTTGCAGCTGTCATCTTGTACTGTAAAGCAGATCCCAAATCTCTCTCAGGACTGTGCTTACCTGGTTTCATAAGGATCATATGCCAGATAGCACCCTTTTGATGATAAAGCTGAAAAGCTTACATTCCAGGAGCTCTGTTACTCACCTGTAAAGGGGTGGGGGGGATTTTATAATCCGATTAGGTGATCATTCATTCTGCCTTTCCCTATAGCTGTGTAATAATCAGCATGTCAGTAACTGAATGCTTGTAATATTAAAAGCCTAACTTTTTAATACTGCAGGAGACGCCTGCTAATGAGGGAAATTCACAAGTCAGGCAACACTAGAGTTGTCAGACATCTTCACAGTTTCCTTAACCCTGCTAGGAAGTTGGGGGTTTTTTGTGTTGTTGTTTTGTTTTCGTTTGGTTTCTTTTTTAAACTTTTTTTCATAAACTCTTCTTTAAAAGCTGCCATTGGGCACCTTATTCTATTGCTGCCTTGGTAAACAAATTTTCCGCCAGTGATTCACACTGGATCTGCCAAAGGGGGCAAGGAAGTGCTAAGAATGGCAAAAACACAGTATAGGAATGCAGGTCAGAAAAAAGGAGGGATGAGCATTAAGGATGGTATTTAAAAGGAGTGTAAGGGAGATATGTTCCTAACTCTCACTGCCTTTCAGTACTTGGTTCCCTTTAAATTCCAAATCCCAGCATGTCCCATTATAAACAACACAGTGGAGCAAGGTGCATTTTGGAGCAGTCAGTAGGGCATCAACCCCCTTCCTTTTAAGAAGATTCCAATATTCTTAAAAGCAATAACATTAAAAAACCCCTCTCTTTTACTCAAAGAGGAAAGTTCAATAGATGCCTCCTGCCTTGTTGTGGCATCTGTGTACAGCACATCCTCTGAAATGATGTTATGATAAATCTTAGCTTGAGAATTCCCGGTGCAGAGGATGTGTTCTCCACAAAGCTTGTGAATTCTAGTGGCAGCTGTCTAGTTAAAACAACAGTGGTTACCTTTGAAAGCCTTGACTCTGGTTTATATTTAAATATTTGACTAGTTTAATTCAGTCTTCTAAAAACTCATTTACAGTGAATTTTAAGATTTTTTTTTTTCTCTGAATGGTTTTTCCATTTCTGAGGCATCAGGGTAGCAGAGGGAAAGAAGACAGATAAGTGGAAAAAAGTAGATGGGGAGAAGATGATTAGATGCGTGTAGCTCATAGGTTTGAGCATATCTTTGCAGCTAAACCTTATATGAATACATTTAAAATAATCACTTTAAAAGTCAAAGGCAAGTGAGGTAGTTCAAATTCTTCCCAGTATTTTTCCCCATCCTTCACAAAATGGAACAGTCATAGGGACATATATTTGGAGTGATGAAGTATCGAGTGCATCAACAAAAGGCTGAAGCAGCCCTTCAGATCACAGCATTGAAAACTTACTGCCCTGATGTGCTGTTATTAGTCTTAATGGTAAGGAAAATAATTGTGCTGTGGATTTAAATTTGATTTCTCTGCCTTTACCTGCAGTCCCTGGCTGGAATGGGGCAGGAACAGCTCTAGAGCTCCCACTGTTCCCAGGTCAGTGGTAGGAGCAGCTGGAGGAGAGGAGGGAATGAGAGGGGCGGGGAAGAGGCAGGTGCTGAGAGCTGGAGAGGTGGGGATTCTTGCCTGATTCAGGGGTTTAAGTTCCTGACTGCCATTCATGTGGCACAGTTTGGCCCACTTGGTGGAGGTTGGGAAGTTGGAAATGGGGTTCAGCTTCTCCTGCAATGCTGATCGTTGCTCCTGAACCTCCCTTGGCCGAATGCTGGTTTTTCCCGTGCCAACATGTCTATGTTGCTGCTAGAATGCTATTCACAATTTCTTCCCTTCCAAAGGAGATGCATGTTGTAGGGAAGCATACCAAAAAGAGATGCATCCTCAGTGATAGCTGTGAATTCTTAATTAAGAAAGTAAAGATAATGCAATGCAAGTATTATTGAACAGTTGTAAGTGCTACAACTTGAATCACCATGAGCCTAAAATTGCAGCTGTTTAGACTGAGACTTTTTAATAAGAGGCAATAGTAAGGCAGCTAATTGGGCCCTGGTGTGAACCATGAATACTGAGTGACCAGCAAAGTAACCCTGTTATACCTCGAAACAAAACAATAGGGTTATACTTACCTGGTATAATTTAGTACTGTTCAGGAATATTTGAGTTAACTGTGGCACAGAAAATAGTATGGTTGCAATAGCATGGCACTGCCTGTGCTAATTGGCCCTGTTGAAAAGCAGGTCCTATTAGCACTGTGCTCAACCTAAGGAAAATACAGCTACTCTGCTTCCTGTTGCCACTTGATCTTGTTTGGTCTTAGTTCTGGCATCTCTGCCTTATGTGCAGTGGGAGGACATAGTCATGGGCAGACTGCCCTTTGTACTCCTTCTACGCCCATTTGAAGCCACAAGTGTAGCCACAGGGACACACTGATATCAGTAGCAATATCAATAACCCCCCTCTGGGAGACATTGCTTTCATTGCCTTCACTGCCCCTGTATAAAACTTTGCCTCCTACCTGCCCTGGGCTGCAAACTCCCTGCGTACTAGTGATGTTAGCATGGCTGTGTTGGGTACCTAGATAGGCCTCTTTCTCCCAAGGTTTATGACTAGTAAGCTGATTAAAGTTTCCAGAACAGTTTCTTCAAAACCAAGCATTCCTTTTCTGCCCACAGACTTATGTCACAGAGAGCTGGGAAGTCAAGACAAGATCCGCACCGAATTTGCAAGTTTCTTAAGTAGAGTAGATTTACTTAAGAGAATTTTGGCACAACATGTTATCACCTGTGATTACTGAATCATAATACTTATCGGCTAGAGCAGGCCCAGGTAACAATCTATTACCCAGTCCTGGAGTACAAGTAGGCTGTCTCACTTATTACTGGAGCCATGATTGTCACTATTCTTGGGGCGGGGGGGGGGGGGGGGGGGGGGGGGGGGGGGGGGGGGGGGGGGGGGGGGGGGGGGGGGGGGGGGGGGGGGGGGGGGGGGGGGGGGGGGGGGGGGGGGGGGGGGGGGGGGGGGGGGGGGGGGGGGGGGGGGGGGGGGGGGGGAGGGTCCTGCGTTGCTCCAGTTACTTTCATTTTGCTTTTTCCCTGTACATACCCATTGCTTCTTAAATAACCATTTATTTGGATCCAATCAAGGCCCTTTGTGCTATACAAGCTATGCAGTTATTTTCTGGTCAGTGCTTATTTCTTTTTACACAATTCTAAGAAATGAGTTGATGGTTCCTTTTCCCAGGAACCACACATTTGTATACAGTCTGGGCAATATTCTTCTGCTTATCTTTGTTTTGTAGAATATGCGCACCATCTATAAGGGGTAAATGGGCCTCCCAAAAAGTTTTCTGTTACTATATCATGTAAGCCTAAAGCTTAGTTGCATCTCTTGCTATGAGCATCTAGCCATTCTGAGTATTTTGTTCAGCTTAATATAGCTACCTTTGAAGCACTACACAAACATAAATGCATCCACACTGCACATATTAAACATATTAGTTCACATGACCCTTGATCACGTGTTATCCAACAAGCAATGGGTCAAAGCAATAAAATCCTGTACACGCACTTCCCGTTACCTGAACCTATATGTTTCCTTGGAAGCTTTTGTAGATGATGTCCAATTCAGTTCAGTCTCTGGGTTGAGACATGCAGCCTCCTTGGTGCAGTTTCTAGGTCTTCTTGCCAGTGTTCCCTTCCTGTGCAGTTGCCGACAGGTCAGATCAATCCTCCTCTTTCCCCAGCCAGTCTCTCCAAGTATCCCCTTTGATAGGAGGTTTGCCCAGGAAAGAGGAAGCTGTGATAGTGTAATGGAGCCAAACCAGGAGTATTCTCCAATTTTTAATAACTTTCCCAGGGTTTGCCCAGGGACCGTTTTCAATGATAGTATCTTATCTTTGCCATCTTTGTTTCTTGTTTTACCTCTTGCAGCTGCAGTGGATTAACTCTGCATTCAGGCAGGATAGTAGATAGATAAACTGAGGTGCATGTGATCATTTGTTTTTTAAAAAAACCCAAATCCTAAAACTGTCTTGCTTTCCTTTCTCTTAAGGACTGCTACCTTCTGGGGAGAATTCAGAAGTAAACTGAAGCCTGCTCAGTCTATCTTTGGTAACAATTCAGTTATTGCTGAATAATAATGAGGATGCACAGAATACTTAATATATTTGAGAGGCTGATGGCCCTAGCTTATTAAAGGCATGGTGTGGAATGCATTTATAGAAGGAATAGAAAATGAGAAAAAATTGGATTTAGCTACAGGTTTGACATAATGGATATCAACTGGACACCCAAAGAGGTTGTGGAATTTCTGTCCTTAAATATATTTAAGAGCAGATTAGACAGACACTTGACTGGGATGGTTTAGTCAGGAACAGTCCTCCCTTGAGTGGAGGGCTGGACTGGATAACTTCTGAGATCCTTTCCAACTCTGCTATTCCATGATTCTACAACAAAAATACAACATTTCTCAGCTGAAGACTATCTTCAGGGTAGGAAGAGGAATCTGACTTGATGACAACGATGTTTTGTTTCAGTAGTTTTTATGAGAGACTTGTTTGGACCAAAACTGAAAATGAACAGTTCCTGCCTGACAGGGCTTGTAAGTACCATGTTCTTATCAGTCACCTTGCTGCTCTCATCGCATGCTTCCCCAAAGCATCTCTGCATTTCACATTTTTTAACAATATTTTCTGTATAGAATAATAAACCATAGTCCTACAGCATTCATATGATCTGACTGGCATCACTTAGACCTTCGTGGGACAGCTTTTAGGGCTGTAAAGTCAACACTGAGGGTTACACTCTGTTTTGGAAAGTTGGGTTTGGGGGGAAAAGGTGGTGGTGTTGCCTTGTATGTCAAAAACGCATATGGTTGTTCCATGGTTCAGGAGGTAGACGACAGTAAAGCAGAATGCATTTGGGTTAAGATGAAAGGTGAAAGATGCAGCAATAATATAATGGTGGTGATTTATTATAGGCCACCAAATCAGGAAGAGAAGGTAGATGAGACACTTTTCAAGCAGGTGACAAATCTGTCCAAAAGCTATGGGATATAGTACTGATGGGAGACTTCAATTTTCCAGACATCTCCTAGAAGAACAATGCAGCCAAACATAAAATGTCAAACCAGTTCCTAACTTGTGTGGAGAACAACTTTCTTTTCCAGAAGTGGAGGATACAACTAGAGGATTGTCTGTCCTGGATCTTGTCCTGACCAACAGGGAGGAACTGGTGGAGAATGGGAAGGTGATGGGTAACTTAGGAGGAAGCAATCATGATATGAGAGAATTCAAGATCCTGAGCTAGGGAAAGCATGAGAATTGGCAATGTGTAGGAGGTGCACATGTACCCTCTGAGCGTGGCGGTGCACCCCCTATTAACAGGCGCCACTGACACTGTCAGTGGCACCTGCAGGCAGTCGCCACTCACCACCTTTCCCCCACCTTGCCACTGATACTACCAGCAGCATCTGTAGGTGGTCAGCAATCACCACTGGCCACTACTGACATTACAGACGGCATCTGTGGGTGGTCGCTGACCCCTGGTCGGTACTTGCTACCTCCTCCTCCGCCACCACTGACAGCACCGGCGGCATCTGTGGGAGCTCCCTGTTTACCACTGTTGTGCTCCCGCCACTGCAGTGCCCCCTCAGCTGCCAGGGGCACATGTTGTTCATGAGCAGGAGGTTAACAAAATGAGGATGCTAGATTTCAAGAAGGCAGATTTCATTTGACTCAGGAAGTTAAAGGTCATGGTGTCCTGGGAGGACAGACTGAAGGATAAAGGTGTGTAGGAGGGCTGGGAGCTTCGAAAGGGCGCAGTATTAGAAGACCAACAAGAAACTGTCCTGACATGATGGAAGCATAAGAAAAAATGGCAAGAGACCAATGTGGCTGCACAAGGAGCTTCTAAAATGCCTCAAATGCAAAAGGAAAGCATACAGGCAATTGAAGAATGGGCAGGTCGCCAAGGAAGTGTACTAGGAAATAGCAAGAACCTGCAGGGACAAAATCAGGAAGTGAAAGATAAAGAATGGACTGCCCCGGCAAAGGAGGTTAAGGGCAAAAAGAAGAGGTTTTGTATGTATGTTGGCCAGAAAAGAAGGCCTAAGGAAACTGTGGGTCCTCTGTTAAAAAGTCAGGAGGATCCCTTAACTGAAGATGCAAAGAAGGCTGATCCACACTACCAGGAACCTTATAAGGATTATCTGGATACAGAAGGGGCAAGCTGAGGGAGGAGATAACAAAAGCAGTCAGAGAGCTTTTGATGGGTCTAAATGAATTCAAGTCAGCAGGGCCAAATTAATTTTATCCCAGGGTACTGAAGGAACTGGCATAGATCTCTGAGCCCTTGGAAATGATTGCTGTGAAGTCATGGGAGATGGCCCAGGTATCAGAGGACTGGAAAAGGGCCAACACAGTACTCCTCTTAATAAAGGCAAAAAGGAGGACCCAGGGAACTACAGACTAGTTAGTCTCCCTTCAATACTTGGGAGCACTAAACCAGAACCAGGGAGTACTGAAGGATGTCCTAAGGAAAGCCATTTGCAAGCATCTGAAGGAGAAAAGGCTAATCACAAGCAGCCAGCATGGATTAATGAAAAGCAAGTCATGTCAAACAAACCTGATGTTCTTTGACAAAGTAACTACTTGAGTGGATGAAGGAAATGCTGTGGATGTAGTGTATCTGGAATTCAGCAAAACTTTGACAAGGTCCCACATGACCTTCCCAAACAGGTGGGAGAAATATGGGCTAGATAAAACTACTACAAGGTGGATAGTTAACTGGCTCAATAACAACAAACAAAGGGTAATTATCAGGGATCCAGGTTTTCTGTTTGCTGCAAAAAAATGTGGATTTTTTCCTTTAAAGGAGAAAATCATGCATTTTCTACTTTGAAGGAGAAAAACTGGCAAAACTGTGGGTTTCTCCTTGAAAGCTGGCAGAGTTCCAGCCTGCAAGGGGCTGCTTGGGGCTGGTGGGAAGTGGGACACAGGGTGCAGGGGGTTCCATGTGCATGTGTACACGTACACATGACAGCCAGGCAGTGTGGTCGAGAGCAGCTCTCTCCAGGTAAGTCTGTGGGGGGCACAGGTGATGAGTTGGGAGGGGGGAGGAAGCCACAGGTAATATGTTGTGGGGAGGGGGGAAGGTGATACATCGGGGTGGGGAGGCATGTGCCCTCCAAGATTTCTGCACCCACAGTAGGGCACAGGACTGCAGCCTGGCTGGATCAGCTCTGGGCAGGAGCTACTTCTGCAGCCCAGCAGGCTGGATCTGGAGTGGGAGGGAGTGCCGTGCCACCGTGGCTGCCAAGGTGAGGCATGGCTGTGGTGTGGAGTTGTGCCCCCACTGCTGCTGGGTGGGCAGGGGGTACCTCACCTTGGTGGCCATGACAGCATGGTGCTCCCTCCCTTGCAGGATCCTGCCTTCTGGGCTGGAGAGGCGACTTCTGCCCGGAGCTGGTCTGGCCTAGCTGCAGTCCTGCATCCCACTGTGAGTGCAGAAATCTCAGGGGGCATGTGCCCCCCACCCCTAATGCATCACTTGCGCCCTCCCACCCCTTCATGCATCATCTGTACCCACACCCACTCTTCTCCACACACCCACTCCCTTCCTTACCCTGGGGGGCTGGAGATGGGAGGCAGGGGGCAGCAGGTCTGAAGTGAGGAGCATCATCAAGGCTGGGGGGACTGTGAGTCATGAGAGAGGGGCACCAACAAGGCCAGGGGGTTATGTGTTGGGAGTGAGGGGCACTGACATGACCAGGGGGTTATGTGGCATGAGTAAGGGGCCCCGATGGGGTGAACCTAAAATTGCAGGGGGGGCTCTGGTGGCCAGGGGGCTGTGGGTTGTGAGTGAGGGGCACTGGCATGGGCAGGGCCAGCACACCAGCATATTAAGACTGCTCAACACCACAAAGCAGCCAGGGGAATAGCTGCAGCTGGATCTGTGTCCTGGTGAGTGAAGGAGGCAACGGAAGCTCTGATTTTCCATGGTAAAAAAACCAAAATCAAACATCAAAATACATAGGTATTTAGAATTGATTTTATTATAATGTTTGAGGCACTGGTAGGTTTCCAAATTGCTTTAAAATACTAATATATCAATAAAACATTGTGTTCAACTAATACCTATTTATATACTAACTGGAATTTCATTTTAATCATGGAAAAATATGGAATTTGTAGTTTTTAATTGGAAAATGTAGGATTTTTTTTATCAGGGAAAACCAGGATCCCTGACAATTATTACCGAGTCCATGTCAGTATGGCAGGAGGTTTGGAGTGGTGTCCCCCAGGGGTTTGTCCTGGGCCTAGTGCCATTCAGTGTATTTATTAACAATTTGGATGCTGGCATAGGAAACTTCTTGAGTGAGTCTGCAGATTACATGAAACTGGGAAGGACTGTGAACACATTGGAGGATGCAAGTGCAATTCAGAAGGATCTCAACAGATTGGAAAGTTGGGCTAGAGCTAACAGAATGATGTTCAGTGAAAAAGTTGGTCTACAGTGTTAGAATATTGAGGCAGTGGAATAGACGGCCCAGGGAAGTTGTGGACTCTCCATCACTGGATGTGTTCAAAAAGGTTGGATGTTGAGGTGTGATCTGATCAGGGATGATCTCGATATAGCTATATCTATATTCTACTATGGGTGTTTCCCATGCTTCTGGCTTTACTGGTCTGTTCTCTCCCCCATACCCCCTTTCTGCTACATATATCAAGGTGTTTTTAAATCTTCCTCAGGGGCATTGGGTGTTGGCTACAACCAAGGCTGGGGATTTTGACTGGGGCATGCCAAAGTTCCTGCTTGGTCCAATATTTTAGTGGAAATATTCATTAGAGTTAATACTTCTGTGTTTTGTGCTCTGAGAAACCCCAGAGGAAGTTCCTTCCCTACTTCAATGCAGGGGTGTAAAAGCTGAATGAAATATGATGCTTTGACAGTTTTGCCCCAGTGATAGACTATGTGGGGGTTTTTGAAGGGCACTTCTTTTGTCCAGACTTGCACTCTGTAAAACTGATGCTGCTCAGTAGGGCTGTGTGAAGCTCTGGTCCCCGATTTGATTTGGCCCAATTCAGTGGCCAGATCTCCAAATCTGAATCTAATCAGAGGACCCTTTAATCACTCTGAATTGAATTGGAACCCTCCAAATCGATTCAGAGAATTTTGGAAAGCGTCAGACATAGACACTAGGGGTGTGCAAAGCTTTGGTCCCTGATTCAATTTGGCAGAGATTCGGCCCAATTTAGTGTCCAAATGTCTGAATCCAAATTGAATCAGAACCCTCCTAATTGATTTGGACAGATTCAGAGATTCAGACATAGACACAGCTTTAAATGTTTTTTCTACAGACCTCTAGGTAGCAGGCGGCTCGTGAATGCTGTGATGCTGGGGCACATGGAGTGTCCTGCAGAAGCGCGGGGGGCTCCCCAGATTGCTTGGCAGCAGACCCAGAAGTGGACCAGAAGCACTTCTGGTTCACTTCTGGATCTCGAGGGGGGTACCTGGGGTCCCCCTGTGGCTGATCACTGAACCAGGAGGGAGCACGGGGGTGGGCCCAACACACTCCCAGGTGGAACTGGATGTGGACCGGAAGCACTTCTGGTCTACTTCTGGGTTCACCACCGAACACGTGGAGGGTCCCCCTGCACTCCTGTGGGACGCTCCATCTGCCCCAGCATCACAGCGTTTGCAAGCCGTGCTGGTGCCTTGAGGTATGTAGAAAAAATATTTAAAGCTGTGTCTATGTTTGAGCTCCATTGAATCTTCAGATTCAGATTTGGCCAAATTGAATCAGGGACAGTGATCTGAATCAACAGATCAAATCACTGTCCCTGATTCGGACTGAATCCGAATCAAATAGGGCCCGCTTCACACACCCCTACTGCTCAGGTCTTTTCATTTAAACCAATAAAACGTGTCTACAGCCAGTACAGATCCCATGTCTTCTGTTGCTATTAGCATTCCATTTTGTACACAGCTTTCTGAGTTCTGCTTTATAACATGTGCCCTGCTATTTCCAGCAAGTTTTCTGGTCTATGGTTTGCTGGTGTCTGGACTGTCTCCAGGTGAAGTTGTGGGAATGGCACGTTTGCACCACTCCGGAGAGAGTTGTGCAGTGGGCTGTCTCAGGAAATTTCCTTAGAATGGATGCAGTATGCTCCCCTTTGGCTGCAGCTTCACAGGGTTGAACAGAATTGATGCAGGGCCATGGCCTGATGGCTAATTGGTGTGCTCTCTAGGGTAGTGATTGCACTTTCTCTACAGGCCAACCATGTATGGAAAGGACCCTTTAACTAAGACTTCAACTCAGTGAGTTGACATCATCCATAGCAGTGTTTACATTTACATTTGGAGAGACTTGTATTGGACATAAGTCATTTTTGTGTCAAAAATTTGGCAAGTAATAACTTTAAAATCCTATTTTTATTGATAGCTCCAGGTTTAATGTGATTTGCAATATAAATGGGAGGAAAAGAGATTGGTGCATGTCTGCACCTCCCCTCAGTGGTTTCATCTCAACTTTTTATCTCTTCAACTCTTCTGTCACCCATTTCTCTCTCTGTGTCTCTTTTATTTTTAACTAGCAGAGAGAATAAGGAAGTGGAATAATTATATATTACACTCTCTTCTTTCCCACGCCCAGCTTCTAATTTGAGCACTGATCATTATCTTTCTCAAATATTGTGAGCTTCCTGTAGTTTAAATTAGAATTTTTTCTGCACACCATTCTGTTCTATTTAGTGCATTAAAAAGCATTCAGAGTTTTGTGTCTTACACTTGATATCAGTTCATTGAACCGTACATTAGGTTTTTAGCCGGCATTCACATCTGGCTTGCAAATATGGACAGATTGACTAAGAAAAGGCAGCCATCTAAATCAGTGTTTGTAATGCTTCTGCAGCAAGCCATGGTTTTATGAGAAGAGAAATGTCATAAATCCAAAAGGAAACTGTACCGAAGGAGTGTAGACATTAGATATGTCAGCTAGAGGAGATATAGCTGAATGGCAAGCATTAATTACAAGTGTCAGACAGAAGTTGCACAGTACGGGCCCATATGAAATTAAGTCTTTGATTTAGCACACAGCTTTTATTTCCCATATGCCAAAGAATAAGGTTTGCTTTTACTCTTGAATTTATAAATTGCTCGACCAATGTCTTTTTAAAACATTGTCTGATTTGATTCAAAGATTAACTTTTCTTCTAGAAGAGTGGAGAACATTAAAAGGGAAAAATTACCATGCTACAAACCACTTAGAGGCTCATCAAAAAACTTGGAAAATAATCAGATGATGATAAATTTTAGATAAAGGGTGTAATTTAGCAATGTAGCCCTGTTGATGCTGGAAGAAGCTGCCTAAATGAAAACCTTTCTGATGTGCACACGTGTAACTCACGCTTTCTAACAAATTACAAGTCCTACCCGTACTGATACATAGAGAATGAGTTGCTGCAGTCACTGGCTAGACAGCCTTGGTTCTATAAATGAAGATATAGCAGCACATGCATTTTATCTCTGTTGGTCTATAGCTCATTCCTCTGTCTGTACACCAAGAGCATGGCCATCTCATGCATAGCACACCAAGAGCAAAATACATCTACCTTAAACCAGTGACATGTCTTTCAAGTCAAGTGCAGCTGAAGGAGAATTTGGCCCTTAATTTACAGCTGGTATATAAAATAAGAATTAGAGCTGGCCATGTTTTCCTTTTTTTAAACTGATGATTATTTTGGTCAGAATTCTGAATTTCTGTGAAAAAAGAAGTCATAAATCTAACACAATTTATATGAAGTGTCTGTGTTTTTGCAACCAATCCAATCCATACACGCTGAACAAAAATCGAGCTAATTTTTGCTTTTAGTTCTTCCTATGTCACTTTAGAATATCTCTACTTGTTTTAACAGAGGGCAGAATTTGACTCTAGGAGTCCATCTCAATATACATCTCCTATGCATATCAACAGGAGACTTGATAATTGAAACTGGCTACTTTTCTGGGCAAGGAGAACAGTGCAATCTGTAAAGGTAAATGTTTCAGGTGAAATGACAATGATGAGAACATCACAGGTTTGAACAGAACATAAGCTCTGGAGAAGGAGCTTGTTCGTCAGTCATCTTTGGACAGGTGAATGACGAAGGTCTCAAAAAGAATGTAAGAAGAAAGGCCTCTTGCAAGTACGACAGTAGTCATTTCAGGAATGCTTGTACATGATAACAGCAGCTGCTGAATGAATTAGATTGAAGAAAAGAGGTGTCTGGATAGTTTGACTGTCCTAGCAAGAGACAGGAAAATGCCACGGTTCTAGCAGTATGTGTTGACATACTCAACAGTATGCCTAAGATGCTAAAAGCACTTCCTGTTGTCTTAGCAATACAGCATTATATTGTGAGGATTAGTTGGTGTTTGTCAAGTACTTTGAAAATGAAAAGTCGTAAATGAGCTCTAAGTATGACAAGTTTTTTATATAAATCCTCCAGATGAAAGGAAGAGTAATTAAATGTTAATGCATTAATGCATAATCAAAGTAGCAGTAAAAACCACAACATAAATATTTTAATAATAATAAAGTTACAAAGAGAAGTGACTATGGAATAGAATTGGGAGGTTTGTTTCCTTTTAGCTGTCAGCACTGCAAACTTATGAGATGACCTACGGATGCTGACAGATGTGCAGCAACCTAGTCTAACTCATGATGCTTTGCAGAAAGCATCATGAGTTAGATCAGCCCTCCAGATCCAACAGATATTCACTGTTAGATTGGGAGGGTGTGTGATCCAGCTCCCCTTTGGAGCTGATTGGGGAGAGAGGGCACATGTCTGCAGTGTCTGTTGCCTAGCCTAGGCCCCCTCACCAAGCTCCCATGCTGGTGGGTAGTGGGGAAGGCAGGGGAGTGAGCTTGGTCTGGGGTTTCTCCAGCTGCCCTGAAGTGGAGGTGGGGTGTGGATTGGAGCTCACCACCTTGGGGCGGGGGGAGGGCCCAATCCATCCACCCTACCCTTCAGAGTTGGCTGGGGAATCCACAGACCGAACTCACTCCCCTGCCCTCCCCCACCTCCATCCTGAAGACAGTGTGTGGAGCAGGGCTGGGCTGTATCAGCCAAGCCCTGCTCCTGCCGTGCTGACGGACATTAATGAAGGCGCTCTGCTTTGGAGCACCTTCATCTGAACTTTCATGCAATGAGGGCTCATATTGCCTCAAGCTCGGCAATAAGTGCTCTGCAGCCATGCACTTCTGTCACTGAATGGTTGTAGAGACTGCTTTCAGTGGCCGATCACGCAACAAACCATCATGTCTGTCAGTGCCCTAAATGTCACGGTATATTCTTTCAAACAACTATAGGGATACATGGCTGTGTATGAGATAAGAACCTGTCTGCAGGTGGCAATTAGTCAATTGTACTTAAGATGAGATATTATTGGGGATAAACACGAGCTTGGCTCCCCAGAAGGAAAACAAGTCTATAAATCTAAACTTTGATTAGGAGGTGTGACTCTGAAGATGCTTTCAGCCTGACTTTGGCATCACTGAAACCATTCGCTAATGTATCATACGCAAGCTTTACAAAGTTCTCCTATTTTATACCAGCATAAGTGGGATCTGAAACAACCCAACAGATCAATTGCTTAGGAAGTTACCATTTTTCTTACGAATGGTGCTTTGGCCTCGGCCCAGTAAAACATTTGATGCACGCACTTAATGCTAATCAATGAAATTGGGTTAAACAAGTGTTAACTGCTTTGCTCGACTGGGGCTGTAGCTTGGGATGGATCCACGTGGAGTAGCTGAGCAGGTTACTTTCAAGAGAGTTAATTGGGTTACTTTCAAGAGAGTAAATGAATAAGTGAAATGGCTAGAGATGAAGACAGTTTATTGCTTCTTTGGTTCTTACACTGCATAGTTTGCCCTGGTGTCTAACAAAGTTGTATGCTATTTCCATGTAATTATGGTGAGTGGTATGAGCCAGGTCACAAGTCAATCAAAGAGGAAGTTTGGTCAACAGGGAAAATAACATTTCAAGGTCTTTGGCCAAAAAAGGAGTAGGCAAATCCAAAAGTGCTTTAAAGGCAATAATGATTTAAGCTTCAGACCACTTCAGTGAAGCAGGTAAGTATTGTCCTGATTTTGTCAGTCAGGAAAAGGACTTGAATTCTTCATTTGCAAGGCAGGCCTTAATCATGGTATGGGGATAAAGTGATACTTAGAATATGTTTCCAGGGTGATAGCTGAAGGGGGAGGTACTTAAAATTGGACTTTGATTCATTATCCCTTTTATAGTGAAGAACCAACGTTCATTGTTAGAAGCATAAAGAGAAATAAACTAACTAAAATATCAGGACAGCTAGAGATGGAAAACCAAAAACCAAAATGCCACTTATTCTGTCCAGAATATCTAGTAATCCTTTATCTTTTACTAAATCCCAACTTGCTGTATAGTACAGCTTGATGTTTCCTCCAAAGTAATATAAAACTGATGTCAAGATGCACCTCTTTTCTGGCAGCTGTGAAGATAAACATTTGCAGAGCTATTATAGACATTGGCATTTATAGTGATCAGTATTGTAGATTATTGGGTAATGGCTGTTTTTTTGGTCACTTCTTTTCTAGTTTTCCCTGGCAAATCCCTGATATGTGTACATGGGAGGCAAGAGTGGGGGCAGGAGAGGAAGATAATTAGGAAAGCTTTTAATCTGCTGCAAAACTTCCTCTGTTTGTAGCAGAAATCTTCAGTGATTAGCTAGGATGCAAGCAGCCTGGTCTCCATAGCAGCAGTTTCCACAGTTAAAAGGTGACTTGAGGCCAGTTTTATGAAACAAGGCAGGTAAATTACAAGCTCCCAGTAGAAATGCAGTTAACTCTGAACCAAACCTTTATCGGGAAGTTATACCTAGACAAACAGCTTGTCTGCTCTTTGAACTCAATATGAAGTGGAAAGCATATTCCCAGAAAATGTGGACATGCTTCATACTGCTGGTATCTCCTAAAACTCAGCATCATTGAACTGAGACTGATAGGTCTCAGTTTTGTTTTAGGAGGAGGTGGGTGGTTTCACCATAGATAAAATGAGTGGAGATATGCTTAGAGCAGCGCAATCCTTGAAGAGTTTGTAACAATTGAGCCTTGGAACCCAGAAAACCACCCTCATTGGGCCTCCTTTCAATTCAGTAGTGTACAAATGTCCTGGCTAAACACAGATTTCATATAGGGCAAGTCAGTCTCCAGCCCCTCTTGCTATGGTCTCTCAGAACGAAAGCATTTCATTTTTTTGGAAAAGCTGGGGGTGAGTCACAGCTTGTGTCTGCCAGGGCCAGCTTTAGGGGCCCACACGCCTCACAGACCAGTGGTTTTTAGCCTGTTCTGCACAACCCTGAGTTTCCACAAAGAGACTGAGAGTAATGGTGGGATGGCCTGGGAGGCGATGTGCCACCATTGCCAGGCTGAGTCACCTGGCTTCACATCAGTTCACATGGCCCATGGAGCCAGGGGTAGAGGTTCCATGGCAAAAGTGACACGAAAAGGTCCCATGACCTAGCAAAGTTTGAAACCACTGTCATAGACAAAGCCAGAAGGGAAACATGAAGCAGCTCCCTGGAGGGTACTAATTCTGCTCATTGAAAGCTATTTCATTATCAGACTGTAACTGAGTCAGTTCCTCTGTTGAGCCATTGCTGACAATGAATTGCTTTGAAACCCGTTTCATAGGCCACTTTTATAAAAGGGACTCCTTCCAGGTATCTCCAAGCACTTTTACAATCATTTTAAAAAAATCCAGGTACAGACATTACACTTTTACTGGTATAAGTGATCAGAAACCAGTCTATACCAGTAACAGAACTGTAGTTCACACAAAACTGGTCTATACCCAGAACACAACAGAAATTCGGTACACTCAGACCGGTTTAATAATGGTGGAACCTGGTCTAAGACTTGCTCTCCCCACCCAGCTCTCCTCCCTACCAAAGGGTGAATATGTATTCTGTTTGCTACCTATCTAAACTATGCCGCTTACAGATTAGTTCTGCCTCAGGCTTTTAAATGTCTGTACCTAGCCACAGAGCTCTCCAAGAATACATTTCAACACCTTCACTTAGGGGACTAGCTCAGCTTTGGGGAGTTTATTCCAAATAAGGTGGAGGAGGTACCAGCACTGCACAATTCTGCATTCATAAACCACATTGTACAGGATTAATGTCAAGCGCAGACTCAAGGTCCATCTAATCCAGCATCCTGTCTAATATGGTAGATGCTGAGATGCTAAACTGCACGGCCAAGGTATTATCCAGTGTCAGCTTGCCCAATGCCTGGTGTTTTACTACTGAGATCTTTTTTGCAGGATTTTGTTAAATCCTCCAGTCGTCCCTACCCAGACAAAACCTGGTTATGAACTAAATGGAGGAGCCTTATGTGAATAATGACTGGAGGAACTGACTGTGAGAAAGGAAAAGAAGGAGCATGATGATAAAGAAGGAAGAGAAGAATGACTGTGGTCTCTTGCTATTTTTTTTGACAATAAAAATATTCTTCCAATAGTGTATTATTTTGGGGTACTTTTTCCTTTAAAGCAGTCTCTCTGACTGCTGTGAATGTGCAGAGATTTATTGGTAAGTCTGAGAATATGCTGCCACATGCAGCTGGGCACAGAGCAGGAACATCTGCTGCTGTATTTTTTTTTAAATAGCTGGAGGCTTCTATTTTTAAACAGTCGGTGCGTTCACAAATTATTATCGTGTTTGTCCATAACCAGCACTAACAGAAAATGGTAATAAAAGATTCCTAAAGGGATAGAGGCTCTAGTTCAGAAAAAAGTAGAAAAATTTCAAAACAAACTAGGAACTATATAATCTGAAAGATATAGATGTATCTGAAAACTTTTTTGGTCTTTTTATTGCAAGGGGAGATAATGCTGTTTGTCACAGTGGTGTTCTGTTGTGTTCATCTGACCAAGACTGGCATAGCTTTTCCAATGCTGATACTAACTTAGATGGTTGACCTGAGGTCGTATCCAGCTAAATTGATCTGGAATATAGCCACTGAATGGTATCATACCAGAAATGGGTTTGATGCAACATGCCAAATTACCTCCATCCTCTTTCGTAAGTTAATATTCTTTCTCTCCCTCTCCAAATCTTTCTTCTTCTTGTGGACTGTGAAGTGAAGAGTCTATCAACTTATTAGTATCAAGATTCTGAGAAGGGGCTCAGGAAGGCCGTACTAGAAGAAGCGCTGGCTGTAGATGGTCATTGGGGCCCATGATGTAGGGGGAGATACTTTCTGAAATACGCAGTCAGTGTCAGAGTCATGAAGGAACTATGAGGAGAGATCAAAAAAGCATAAGACTTGCAAGAGTATAACTGCAGGAATAACACATCCCATTTATATTCTCAAGTTCTCATCATTGTTGCACTGGCTGAGCATTTTCAATTAGACTGCTGCTGTAGCTGTGTGCAACTTTCTTAAAGTGCATTCCACTTAATTAATCCAAGCGTTGATTCTTGCAAGACCTAAGTAGCATCATATACCTTCCCATGGGATTATGTGATTTATGGTGGCTGATTTGTATGACACGTTCCTGATTGTATTTGTAAATGGGATAATGATGAGTCGCATCTTCTTTATTGAAGACCACAGAGTGCTGTGGCATCTAAATTGGAAGCAGTGTTTTAAACAACCTCCAAGAGCTGCATTCTTCTTTCAACCTTGAGGGAATGTTCTAGGGTCATTTAAACCAAAGTCAGCCTTATTTAGGAGCAAAACTCGCCAAAAGGAGCACTATTTTGTCATCCTTTCTCTCAGTGTTGTAATTCTTGTGTTACCCTTGATCTCTGCTACCATTTCTCTCAGATGGACAGAATTAATTTTGGAATTTAATCTGTCAAACATATATCCACAGGTTGGTTTGTACGTTTCTTAATGGAGAATCAGTGTTCATCAACTTTTGCTATGTTGGTTCTTGAAGGGCCATAGTCCAATCATTATACTCCTATGAGAATTTCCTTTGAACCCTGCTTGTAACAAAAGTGATTGAAACTTGGGCCGGTGTGCCAGGTGCCATGCATATTTCAGTTTGACAGAGGATTAATTAACTCTTTGCCTTTAATTGGACTGAACTAAGGGAAAGAAAATGGATGTAGGATGGGGATTTTCAAAAGTATGCAAGGTCTTTAATGTATGTGTAATTCTTTCACCAGCCACCAGTCGGCAGCAAGATGGGCCGAGTTCACATTTTGGGGTACCCAGTGAATTATACCAGTGGCTTAAGCCCCCACTCTGAAATCTGGGAACGCTAAATTTGACTGGGGTATTCCACACAGAAAAATCCCCATTGCTGCAAGCAGTATAAACCAACAAATACAAATCTATTAGCAAAACACAAATAAAAAACAAAACCTTAAACAAAAATATAAATGTTATCTCTACACCTATAGTTCATAGGTTGAAATTCTGTAGAGAGACTTCAGCCCAGCCCAGGCCATTCTGGGACTTCGGGCTCACCGAAGGGTTAGTTTCAGGGTTCACACTGGAGCTGTCTTAAGATTAGGATTCACCACACATCGGGAAACTGCTTGTGGTTGGCAGTTTGGTTGTGGTGCAAAGGCCCCCTCGTTGCTCCTAAAGAAGTGGTAGAGCACTGATCTTCAATTCCACGGAGAGGCTGTGGGTGCATGGGGGAGGGGGGGTGACTGGCTCCAGTCAGCACACACCCCCCCAAAAAATGTCTTGGCTAGAACACATGACCTGCTGAAACAGAAACTGCAGGACAAACTCAAAAGGAGCCAGGTTGATCACTGTCTACAACTGGCCTAACCACACAGCTAGGCTGGAGCAAATGACCATCAAAAGAAGTAACAGGGGAAAGCCAGGCCTACCCTCAAGACCTGGTCTGGGTCACACAGCTCCACTGGGAGCAGAAGGCTACAAACCTCAACCCCAGCCCAAAGCTGGCAGGATTAGAAACTCCCAGGTTTCAACCCTGTTTAAAACTGCCAGTCCTGATTCTTGGCCAACCAGCCCAAGGACTCAATACCCTCCTTCCTGGTATTAATCCCGTAAAACCTCAGAACAGGAGAAGAGAGGAGTTCCCTGACACTGGGACAAGTGTCCCTCCCTCTCTCCTCTATCTGAGTTTCCCCTTTCAATGCAGATTCCTTCTCCCCTTGAAGGAGACTTCACTCTTCAGCAGCCCCTAGCAGCTTCTCTCTCCTCCAGACCAGCCTAGCTGACCTTATATTCCTCAGCATGACATCACCTTAGTTTCGTCCAGTCAGAGAGTGCCACACTCCAGTCTTTCTCTTAACCAACGTGCCAAAAAAGTCTTTGCTCCCCTTGGCCATTCGGGCCAAAGAATTTTACGGATTTTGCTCAGATACAAGGCCCCAGCTTTCCATGTGCAAAGCACAAGGCCAAAACAACAGGGGCCATCTTGCCCACATGGCTAGGGTGCATGTTTTCTCAGACCAGAGGAGAAAAGGAAAGGGGAAAGAGGTAAATACAGAACTGCTCCTCCCCACAATAGGCATGTCTAAATGTTGCCTTACGTCGCCATACAATGCACTACGGTAACATAGCAATCATATGAGTCAACACATGATCGGCAGCTACTTCGCTGTAGCAGCGTGCTCCCTTGTTTTAGTGCATCGCTATGGTGAAATAGCAGTGAAAACTAACTGTGCGCCGCATATGCCGCAGTACAGGCAGTTACTGCGCCAAAAGGAAGTACTAAAGCACAGTGCAGTAACAACGTCGCTGTAGAGTGACATGTAGGCGCACCCAATATAAAGCAACCAAAGGCACACACTCTGCCATACACAGCACAAGTGTGTGTAGGTGTTACATATATACGTGTTAAAATCTTCATAGAACGCAAGGCAATTGCAGTTTAATATGTAAGAGCCGGTTAATATTTTCCTAAACCAGCTCGTGTTACAACTGCAACTGCTTTGTCGTCACTAGGATTTTAGTACATGTTCACTAACCATGTTTAAAATGATCTTCCTCCCCTCGCCTCTTCTGCCCCAGTACAGGTATTAAGTAAATAATAACCAATAAAACTTCTACTCCTAAGTTGCTTACTGTTTTTGGACACCATTACCTCTAGGTTAATTAGCACCTTTTAAATGTACAGAGAAGCCTCTATTATTCAAAACCATTAAAACTATTATTTAAAGAGTTATTTTCCCATTCTTTAATAACACAAAATTATATATATCCCCAAATATTCAGTATCTTTTATGATGTAAGAGTAATCATCGTTCTAGAGTATCCTATTTTGACACATTATTATATGTGGGTATCTTAGATGCTTTATTTAAGTAGGGAATGTACCTTAAAAGTATGTCCCTACTTTTTTTTTATTATTTCATTTTTCTCATTTTATTGGCACGTGCACCCAGTCCTACATAACCCAGCTGGTCTGTCCTTGGCATTTTTGCAATGGTATCAAGGCATGGTAACTGGCAATTAAAGATAAAGCACAACCCCATCACATAGAAATTGTCATCCAAATAGAAGGACTGAGGTCATTTTATAAGCTGATAATAGAAACTGCTTTCAGTGTCTGCAATGAGAAGAGTGCCAGTTCAAAAAAAAAAAAAAAAAAAAAAAA
>NW_017729016.1:8883026-8894513 GCF_001723915.1 Gavialis gangeticus
ATACTCTAGAACCAGTCCATTTAAATTCTCATATCTCCTGGAAGGGTGTTTTATATTTTTGGGTAGAATAAGTACACAGCTCTACTCCAGCACATCTCATGGTAACACAGCCCAAAGATCTTGCCTATAATTTTTAACTTAGATGTGTAGTTGATCATGCAATTGATTGCATAATCCCCTTTGGAAATGCAGTATGTGACCAGATTTTTTGGCGCAAACGCTCTAATTATAGAGCGCAAGGCAGAATGACCACTGGTTTTGTGAAGAACAAAAGGAAAGTAAAAGTTGACATCTTACCTCAAAGCTATCTCAAGTGTATCTTCAGTAGAGAATTCTCCTGGCCATCTGTGATGGCTTAGGAAGACCCGCTGAGCCAGACTTACCTCAGACAACCCATGTGCAATAAGCTGGTGGCCTTTTTTGTGGGTAAACAATAACCAGAATCACACATTGCCTTTTTCTTGAAGTATATAAATGTAGCTGCAGAGGATTTCACCTGACATGGGAAACCTTAATTTTACTGTGATCCGCTTCCATGCTGCCTTGTCACTCAGATGGGGAGAATTAACATTAGAATTAAACTGCTGAACATGTACCCACAAAGTAGATTGTACATTACTTTGTAAAAAAAAATAAATCAGTGGTCACACTCTTTATCATCTTTTTACTGCCATGGCTTTTTAACAAAAATAGAACTACAAACGAGTTAGGAAATCTCTTTCAGATTATCATATACATACCATTGATGGGGATGTACATGTGGTCACACCGGTATTTGCCTAAAAAAAAATCTTACTAGCCCCCATAGTTCCTGAATATACATTCCCCTTACACTTAGCTATTTAATGATAACCTTGACTGCTTGGAAGAAATCAATGTAATCATAAATACTGCATGTTAGAGTTATAACAAAAAAGATGAAACAGTTTCAGAGTATTTGTTCAACACAAATCTGTTGAGACATATTTTATTATTATTATTGTACAATATACCTATATTTAAGCCTCTTGAAATGAAGAATGGCTAAAGGATGGATTTGCCTTTCCGGAGGGGAAAGGACCTTGAGAAAATTGGCCTTGTAAGGTTAGATAATATGTTCTAGTCATGGAATGCAAGTCCAGTGGGCCGAACCCGGATACAGTAAGTGATGAAGAAGAAAATAAAAGAAAACAATTTTGCTTGAGTGATTGGATCTTATATAAGAAAGGAAAGCAGGAAAGATTACTTTTTAAAGGCTTGCTTGAAGCAAAATAAAGCAGGTTAGGATTTCTGGGTTACAAGCACGGAGAGATCTAAGGACCCTAAAAAACTAAGACACTGCATTTGAAGTGGGGTATCTATAAATAATGCGAAAACAGGTTTCATCCCCTTTACTTACCATTATACAAGGCAGATAAAAATAAAAGTGTGCATCACTTAAACTTCTCACTGACAACATAATCATCTCTTAGAGCTGTTTAAATTCAAATCTAAAATTATATTTGTTCCTAATTTCAACTGGCAAAAATGCTCGTATGATTAAATTATTAGTTTAAACACCCACGTAAATAAAATCTCTTATGAAGTCAATGCGAGTAGCAGTAACCCTATTTATTCAATTGTAAGGATAGTGAATAAAATAATGAATTTCTCTGATGTAGCTGAACACAGAAGTTAAATCACTGCTTATTATTATGCCTATTGCATCCAGAGTCCGCAAGAGCAGAGTCCCTGTATTTTACGTGTCAAACCAACATATAGCAGGAAGCAATCTCTGCTTTGAAAAGTCTATTATATAAATAGAAAAAGACATACAAAGGGCAGAAGAAGGAAATAACTAAATCTCAGTTGTACACACTGAGCACATCTACATGACCCATTTACTGCCGAGTTGCTTAATTAGCTCCACAGTAAAGTCTCAGCATCTATACATGCTCTCTATTAGGCCTCAGTAAACTAATAAATACCAGCATAGAATAGTACTTGTTAACACAAGTATTATCCTGCAGCGATGTTAGTGTAGACGTTGACAAAGCTGGCTGGGGCACGAGGGTGTTTTGGTGCAGGGGCTGCCTGCTGGATAGCGTGTTGTGCCAGGTTGGAGCAGCCCGAGGCCATGCCAGCCGAGGCTCCACTGGTGCACCTCAGTGTGCTGCAGTCCAGGGCACATGTGTAATCATGGTGCCTGGGAGTAATAAATTCTGGCGTAAACTGTGCCAGAGTTTATTTAGCCAAATTAACAGCATGTGTATCGGTGCCCATTGGGAACTTAGGCAGGAGTGAGTTTACCCCTGAAATTCAGGGCGGATTTGAGATCTAAATCTACATTTCTTCAGACCTAATCTGAAAACATTTACATTGCAACTTTATTTTTTATAGAGGAGGTGAACAAAAGGTAATTAAATCCATTGATGCATTTACAGGAGGTGGGAATGTTTTGCAAAGAAACCCAGCTACAGTGGCAAGCACCATCATGGTACCACGCAGTTGGGCAGGAGAAAGTATTGGAGTCTTTTGGTCCTTGAGCAGCAGAGGTCTGTGGGCATAGGGTGCCAGTCTGAATCTACTCTCTGTCATCTTTTTCACCCGACTACATTTAGAGGCACAAGCACTACAGAAGCCACTGGCCTGCTTGCTTAAATGTGAATGGGGAGTAATCTTTTGCTGCTTTTCAGGTTAAGAGGAGTTCCTTAGCATCCAGCTCACTGAGGTCGGGAATTGGCACGTAAGAAATGGGACCGTAATTGCAGTATGGTATATTTCCAAATAAATTGCTGAGAAAACGATGTGTTTTGTACAGGGTAATTCTTAACAACTTGGCTTTTTATCTTAAGCAACTGAACAAACGTGGTCAAAATCATATAACATTATTTGGACGAAGTATAATTTTATTGTATTAAAAGAAAATCATGTCCTGTTTTTATTCAAGGCAAAAGCAAAAAAAGGCAAGATGAATCAACATCTGCTGCCTTCAGGTTATTGCACAGTCACAGGCCTCTGGGTTTTGAGAGAGAGAAATGGGCCTCAACGCAATTAGAAGGAAGGTGCTGTTGGGATCTGAAAACCTGGCACTTGTGAGACCAATTACCTGAATACTTTGAAGGTCACACTTACAAGAACATTTCTTAAATGTATGCCATATCCTAATAAGAGCTCAGAATGCACATCATAAAATCATCTGCATTCAAAGAGAATAAGAATACAGATCTGATGCAAACAGTGGTTTGTCAGAATCTTACATCACCTCTAAATTAGGTCCATAATTTGAAAACAAATACCTAATTCAGATGCATTCAGAAATGTTGCTCTTTCATTAGGGGTTTGTCTTCTGAACACTTATCTTTATTTAATGTACATTAAAGGTCAACAGAATTTTCAGGGCAAATGGTGGTAAGGGAATGTAAAATTCTTTGTCTGTAAAGTAGTTTTGATTATGAAGATTCCTGTTGTGAGGCAGGCAAGGGAGGTGTTTTCCTTTAAGCAACTTGAAGTCCCTATTTATCCTATTAATGAACTCTAGGAATATTTTGTATCAATAACATTGTCTAATCCCTTTTTGAACTCTGCTAAATTCTTCATCTGAATGATACCTAAGGCCATAAGTTGCATGTTACAGGGATTCCTTTTTTCAGTCATAAATTTGTTGCTTTTCAGTTTGTTGAATGCCCCATTGCTTTCACAAGAAAGGATAATTGGAACACTCTGTCTACTTTCTCTAAATCATTTGTTATCTTGTATACTTATTATATGATCTTTTCTTTAAATATTCTAAACCTTTTCCTTCTCTCTTGATACAAACACTTTTCCATACCTCTGATCATTTTTTGCGCATCTCCAAGTCTTTTCTTCTTGTTTCCTGTGTTTTGATGATGTGATGGTGAAACCTGAACATAACATCCCAGGTCAGCATACCACTGATTTATATATTGGTATTATAGTATTTCCTCTCTTAATGTATATCCTGCTTCTTTGCAGCGTGCTGTCATGTTTTCTGTGCATGGAGTAATTTTCCTAGGTCTGTACAGAATATCGACATTTTTGGCAGGGTGAGTTGGTCAGCTTAGAACTTAGAAATGTGTATAAGTATTTAAAATGCATGTTACTGTAGCAGGGCACTTGATGTGCCTGCCACTTAAGAGGTCAGGCAGCCTCCTGAGCCACTGGCAGGTGTGGGGTCAGGGCTAATTGCAGAGTCAGCTGACCCAGGGGGTTGGCAGGTGAAGGGAGTGACCTGATCAGAAGAGGGCTAGGTTTAGGCAAGGTATAAGCCCAGACCCTAAGAGCAGGGCTGGCAGTAACATCTTAGGAGCTGGAGAAGGAACATCACCCACCAGGAAGGCTGCCACTACTGGATGCAAGGAGAATAACATCTGGGTAGGAACTAAGGGGATGGAGAAGGTTCCTGGGGACCCTGTGTGGGGTCCAAAGCCCTGAAAAGGGGGCTGAGTGCCTGGGGCCTATTGAGAAGCCAGATGAGCCCAGAAAGAGAGGGGTTGAGTGCACAGGGGCCTGTTGAGAGGCCAGCTGAGCCCCAGAGAGGGGTTGAGAATCTGTGGGCCCATTGAGAGGCCAAGTGAGCCTTGAGAGAGGGTGTTTGGAAGACCTAGACCTAGTGAAGGGTCTGGGTGAGTGGGGCAGAGTGTAGCAGCCTATTGAGAGGTCTGGATGAGCCCCAAAGAAGAAATGGGCTGCATTAAGGAAGATCTATGAAGGACTCTGAGCAAGCTCAGAGAGAGGAAGCAATCTATGGAGGGGCCCGAGAGGGCAGACCCACAGAGATGAGTGGGCTGACAGCTGGAGGACTGATCCTGGGAATCTCAACTGGCCTGTGCAGGGTCAGGACCCAGGAGGGGCTGAAGGGTGAAACAGACCACAGCAGAGCCAGGGGAGCCTGGAGTTCTCAACTGGCCTGAGGTGGAGCCAGGGCCTATGAGAGGCTGAAGGTCCTTGTGTGGCCACAGCCAAGAGGAAGGGGTCAAGGGCAGTGCATCCCAGGATGATGATGCCTAGTGCTAGGCCATCTGAGGAAGAGGGATCAAGGAAAGGGATCTGAGTTTGAGCTGGGCCAGAGATGGAGGACTTGGATGGGAAGTAGAGCCAGAGCTAGGGGGCCTGATCGTTAGCAGCCCAGGAGGGGTATAGGACATCTAGGGGGAGCCCAGCAAGAGACAAGTAAGATCAGGAAGGCCTGAAGATTGGTCCTGGGTAAGACTTAAAACTGCATCCTATTGGGGCTGGTTAGCATTGTGGGGCTGCCTGTGGTGGGGCACCATCTATGAAATGCATATGGCCATGCATAGGCCACTCCAGGGAAAGGCAAGGATAGGGCACTGGAAAGTCTCAACTCCCATTGTCTTGTGAGTTACCCCATGGAGGGGGAAAGCTAGGTGAGCACACCCCAACAGAAGAGCACTTGGCAAGGATGACTGGGACTACATGGGTCCAGAGACCCAGAGAGGGGCCAGGGATGACCAGGACTGTGTGGGTCCAGAGCCCCAAAGAGGAGCCTGGGGATACAGTACAAAACCCGATGGATCCAAGGGCCTGGATAGTGAGACCCAGTGAGGGGCCTGAGGAGTACAGTAAAGCCCAGCAAGTGTAGTGGGTCCAATGACCCAGTGAGGAGCCGGGAATAGTGTGTAGGACTGGACGGGTCTGAGGACCTGGAGTGTGCCTGAGAAAGGGGAGAACTAAAAGGGTTCAGGACAAGGGACTGTAAGAGGCTGTGCAGAGAGACCAAGAGGTCTGACAGCCCCAAGTGGGGCTGAGAGAGGCCGAGAGGTTGGAAGGCCCAGACAGGGGCTTCACCAGCAAATGGTAGAACTTCTGTAAGGATGCCATCTGTGAGCCATAGGGCATGGTGTAAGGGAGGTACAGAGCCATGCAATTGGCCCATAAGGCCAGGATCACAATCTGGGTGGTCATTCTAATAAGACCAGGGCAGCTTCCCATATTCTGAATAACAACTAACATCAAGGCATGGTGGGAGAGAGCTGGGCAGACTGCCCATAGAGCAGGGTATGTCGAAAATTGTTTTGGGTACTCTATGACAGTTACCCATAGATTTACTACCAGTTGCCACCATTGTGACTGCACACCTGGTTTTCTTAGATCCCTTTGAATTATCACAGTCTTCTCTGGTTTTGACTGTCTTAAATAATTTTGTGTTATCTGCAAATGTTGAAGCATCAGCATTCACCCTTTCTTCTGGATTATTAATGAATGCATTAAACACCAGAAGATTGACAACAGAACCTTTGGATATCTTACTGCTAACTTTTTTCCTTGCTGAAAATAGATAATTTATTCCAAAGCTTTTTTGGCTCCTGGTTTCTAAGATATGACACAACTTGACCTTTCAGCATGATAACTTTGTTTCCTTAATAAGGGATTTGTAAAGTCAAATATTGACTTGCTCAAAGAATGATTGTCAGGTGGAGAAGTTTGATTTTCTTTTACAGAAGCTGTGTATTGCATCCTGTTCACTTTCCTGTTTTTTCTGCTCTGCCTTTGATTACCATCACAACCAACTGAATGATAATGAAATAAGGCTCCCTTAGGATCATCCCTAGCACTTTTTAGGAGAATAAGAACAAAGATTGCTATTCTTTAGTGCTACAGTAGCTGTTGGTATATTTTTATTAAAGCACTGAAGTATTTTTGTTTGGCTAGAAGTAACTGAGAACTGATGTTTCAGGTTGCGAGGTACCTAATACAGTATAATGTGACCTGAGAGGAATAGAGTTTAGTGGTCAAATGAGTGAAAAGACTTCAAAAGCCTGTGAGAATTTCTTTGCTAGCAAATTTTGCTGTAAGAAGTTTAATTTCTGTGCAGTCACAGGTAACTTGGCTAACGTGAGAAGTTCACTTCATCAAAGTAAATTCAGAGCTGTATTATAGACCGGTATATAAAATGGTTGCTTCCTTTGGGGACAGGCGGAGCAACTCTATAGGCTATCCACACACATGCATGGAAATAGCTATAGAAACGTATGCAAAAGCAAAGGAGCCGGCCAGCAGAAGAAGAGTGAAGATATAAATAAGAGACTCTGGGCAGAATACAGGTCAGGCAATGAGGCCTTGCCTAGGTACGGAGACCCTGCAGCAGACCACTTAGAGGCGGTTGCAATACCAGCAGTTTCAGTCAGTCCTTAACAGGACCGTAGCAATTGTTCAGACAACTTCATTGGAGTGGTTAGTTTCTACAGGGGCTACCCTTTGTCAAAACATCAAAGACAGCTCCAAGTTTCCATCGTGGGCAGAAAGGGAGTGAAGGGCCGAGTCTTCGATCTAGAATGTTCTGAGACTTGTTTGTAGTCAACTTCTCTGTTAAATAGAAGCTTCCCCCTCCTCTTGGGTAAGGCTTGTGGACATCTAAGTGTAAGGCTGTGGACCTAGTCTGAAGTAGAAAAATACCTGGGTGCCATGTGGGAGTTACCTGTACGAGTGCCATGTGCAAGTGTGAGGGCAGCGTGCAGAGGGAATATAAAAGGAATTTTTCTCCTCGGAGTCAGTGTGCGCCTGGGAGGTAGTTGTGAGAGCTCCTGAGTAGGTTGTTCGAGTGTGGCGTGTGTGGGCTCGATTGGAGGGAATCTGGAGTGCCTGGGAGGTGGTAGATCGAGTGTATGTCTGTTTGCGAGACGTTGATTTGACCCTGCAGTCCCTCTAGGTAACTATCACCCCTCTTCCCTGTGTTTTATGTCTGCATGTACCCGTGTGTTACATCGTGTTGTAAACAGCACGTAACTCAATTGTATCTATATTAAATATACAACAGTGTTCTTTTAGGATAAGGTATTGGTATTTTATAGCAACTGGTTGTTACATCTTAAATAAACCGTTTGATTAATTTATTCTGAAATAGTGCATATAGTCCCTCATTTAGGAAGGGTCCGAGTATCTAGTTGACAGATGCCAGAGCTGGGGTCTGCTCCCCAGCTCTTCCCTGCCAATTGTTCCTGAGGTGGCCAACATTGGATAAAAACATTAAGGTTTCTTGTGGTTTTGGCCCCCAACAGAAGCAGTGGTTCTTGTTTTATTGCAGTATGAATTAAATGTATAAAATTTAAGATTGTTGCTTAACCCAAGGCATTGAAATCTTGTGAGTTAAGCCCCCCATCCAAATTGTGAGACTACCTTAAAAAGTACGTGTGTTAATAATGTTGTTGTATGATTTTAGGTTGTGCTTAGGTTATGTGCTCAACTTTTTTTCTCCATCTCCAACTGATGGGTTATGTACAAATTATATGGGACTGCTGATGGGTCTCTGAAGGCCTGTTCCTCACCCGCTGCACTGGTCCTGAATTCATAAATAGACAAAGTTATTGTCTACAGTTTTCCCTCACTTTATGCAGGTCCTGTATGTGTGAATTTGCTCTTATGTCATGACCCTTTTTATACCAAAAATTTGGTCACCTAGAGAATTGGGGAGATACTTGCTGTGGATGGCCAGCCCTTCTCCTTCATTGGGTGGCCAGGGCTTAGGCGGTTCATGGCACTTATGGCCCCATTGTACAAACTGCCCTCACACAACCTTCAACAGGACAGTGGTGCCCTCCCTGTATGAGGCATCCAGGGAGTATTTGAGGGAGGAGCTGTGCAAGAAATTACAAAGTTATAGGCATTTTTGTGATTCCCCATTATAGCCTATGGGCAAAACATGTCGAAACAGCGAAACAGTTTCGGCAAAATGAAACAGTGTCCCTTCGAAATGTGAATCTGAAATTGAAACGAAATGTTGCTGTTTTGCACAGCCCTAGTGGCAAGGAACTGTCTATCTGCTTAGAAAGCTGAGTGAGCAGTTGTAGGATGGAAGTGAAGCATGTATTTGGAAGACTGAAAGGGGCATTGGCATTGTTTAATGACAAGGCTTGAGGTTGCTAAGCAATACCTGTTTTGGTTGTGCTAGCTTGCTGTAGTTGAGCAATATCTGTGAGAGTGAGAGAGATGCTTGTTGCTGAGTAGGAGGCAGAAGTGCAGACTTTCAGAAAGCTGTGAGCAGGCATGTACCTTTGTGTTAGCACTTTGAAACTAGAGGGCTGAATATGTTATTGCTGGTTGGTGTTTACAAATATATCTGATAGCTTTGTTTTTTTAATGCTTTGTTCTAGGTTTTATCAAAAGGACAATTTACTTTCTGCATGGGAAGCATGCTTTCATGAAAAGGGAAGTGCAGTTATATATCGGAATACATTACACTTTCATTAAACAGGAGAGATGCACTTATTTATGTACTTGTGAATTGCCCGTCAAGAATGACAGGAGGGGGTAGGGGGGAAGCTTGCCCTGCTGTCCCCTCTGTCCCCCTCCACCAGCACCCCATGCCACTATCACCTCCAAGGAGTTGGTCTTACCCCCACCATCCCCGCTGTCACGGTGGCATTCTGCTGCCTCCAGGAAGCAGGACCAGTGGGGAAGGGAGTGAGCCCAGCAGTGCTAGGCTTGTTTCCCTGCATCATCCCCTCTGTCCCCGCCATCACAGCGGTGTGCTGCCGCTACCGCCTCCTGTCCGTAACGCTCTTGGAGCACTCTAGTTGGTTGTTTCAGTAACCAGAGTGCTCCAAGAGCATTACGGAAAGACAGACACACACACAGACTAAGCCCTTTATTATATTAGAATAAGACAATGATCTTATTTAAAGGGCAATGTATTGCATGTATGGGGGAAGTATTTTGTGTGTGTGGATTTTTCTTTTATGGAACAATAATCTTTTAACAAAGATAGTTTGTATTAAATAAAGCAAATAACTGGATTTAATGCAAACAGAATGAACAAACCTGCACACATTAACAAATGGCACAGTGAGAACACAGGGCTTAGACAGAAGTGCAGGTCGCGGATCTAACTCATGGCAATTTATAGAAAGTACCATGAGTTAGACCGCTCCTCCCGACCCAACAGACATTAGATGTTGGATTGGGAGGGTGGCGGATCGGCTCCAATTTGGAGCCAATCCAGGGAGGGAGGCTGTGTCTGTGCAGCCTCTGCCCCTCACCTCTGCACAGCTCTGCTGCTTTCCCTGGATGGGAGTGGGGAGAAGGGCTCCAATCCACTCATCCTCCTACTCCAGCGGGGCTGAGAACCCCAGAACTGACCTCCCTCCCCTGTCATCTTCCCCTTCCATACAGAGACAGCAGCTGGGGCTGGGCTGGGCTAGACTGTGCTGAAGCCAGCTGGAGTAGACAGAAATTAATGAAGGCTTGAGAGTGTCTTCATTTGAACCCTTATAGAATGAGGGTTAATTTGTCGCATAATTAGAGTGCTCTGCAGCTGTGCTCTTTTGTTTGGCATGACTTTAGAGTGCTTTCAGGGGGCTGATGGCATGACAAATGTCATTTCTGTCTGTGCCCAAGATGAACATTGTAACATACAGTGCAGCAACATAAACATCACGAAATGCAAGGTAAGTACCCATATGTTTGAGCCGTGATGATCACAGTCTAGTGTAGCTGCAAGTTTTCTGCTTAGGGAGTTTTTCCTTATGAGATCCAATAGCATGGGGAAAAGCTGTTGTTTGGGTTGAATGGTCAAAGGTAGGCTTCCACATCCTGTTGTTCTGGGTGCCATGGGGTATGGTGAGGGTTGGGGCCTCAGGTCATAGGCTGCATGAGAACTGCTGCTCCACAGAAGTGCCATTGTCTGTGTATGGACTGGAAGGTGGTGTGATTTGCAACTACTGTGGTTTGTGAGAATCTTGCAGCAGTATATTCTGCAGCCCAGCTGTGTGGGCCATATTATCTCCATGGTCTTACTTCTGCATGTCCCTATCCTTTTTCAGTGCTCTCCTACCTCATAGTGAGACTTTGCTGATTCAGCTCTGGTCACTTTGTGCCTTTTTCTTTCCTCCCAGTATAATCCCACTTTAGTTCTCAGTTGTTTTAAATCTCTTCTGAGAGGCAGTCAGCATCCTCTGAATGTTTCTTCCTTTGTCTTGGGTCTCTTCCGCTGCAGATATGGTTCAGGTGTTCAGTAGTTAAACACTGCCTTTGAGTGTACTGTGGATTTGGTGCAGTAACTGTGGAAACTAGAAGAATCATCAGGTAGTTTCATAGATTTCATAGACATTATGGCTGGAAGGGACCTCAGAAGATCATTGAGTCCAGCCCCTGCCCCAGGGGCAGGAAGTCAGCTGGGGTCATAGGATCCCAGCAAGATAAACATCCAATTTTCTCTTGAAGGCGTTCAAAGTAGGTGCTTGAACTACCTCCGATGGCAGGCTATTCCAGACCTTGCGGGGCTTGGACAGTAAAGAAAGTCTTCCTTATGTCCAGCTTGAAATGGTCTTGCAGAAGTTTATAACCGTTCGACCTTGTCATCCCTTGGGGCACTCTGGTGAACAAACGTTCCCCCAAATCCTGGTCAACACCCCTAATAAATGTATAGGTGGTCATCAGATTGCCCCTGAGCCTGTGCTTTTCTAGGCTGAAGAGTCCCAGAGCTCTCAGCCTGTTGTCATAAGGTCTGTTTTCCTGACCTATGATCATGCATGTGGCTCTTCTCTGGACTCT
>NW_017729016.1:8899513-8907465 GCF_001723915.1 Gavialis gangeticus
TTTTTATGTTATAGCCCAGGGGCTTGTGTTTTTGTGTTCGCTGTTTACAGAGGACTGGGTGAGGCTATTAGGGGTTGGAGGAGGCCTCATAGGGGCTCCACGGTAGCGTGGGGACCCTGGCACCAGAGAGGGCGCAGCATTCGGGGGTGCACTGACCCCAACCCTGAAAGGGGAGTGAAGAATCAGAGGCCAGGTAAGGCTAAGGCTGCCTGAGTCCTGCAGGGGGTTCAGGACCCCGAGGAGGAGATTTGGGGCCAGGCACGGCGATGGCCACCTGAGCCCCTGGGTGGCGGTAGCCCCAGAGAGTGGGCAGCGATTGACGGGTGCCAGGTAGCATAGTGGCAAGACAAACCAGACCACTGGTGAGGCACAGGGTGCGAGAAAAACCAGAGCACCGGTGAGGCGCAGGGTGCGAGACAAGCCAGAGCACCTGTGGGGTGCGGAGCATGAAACAGACCAAAAAACGTCCGGGACGTCTGTGGGGCTTGGGCTGCGGTGTAAGGAGAGGAAAGGAGCCGCAGATAGCGACCCCTGGCATCGGGGCAGAAAATGGGCAGCCTCCTGTTTAATTAACATCTTCTAATTAAGCAAGTAACAACAAGGCGTGGCAAGTGAGAAGGCAGGCATTTGGCCCATAACAGGTGGGCAGGGTCACTAGTGGACAGACCTCGAAGAGGCACACGTGTCACAGGTTTCATCGGCAAACTTGGCAAGTCCGCTTCTGACTCCAATGTCCACATCATTAATGAAGATGCTGAACAATATGGGTCCAAGGGCAGAGCCTTGAGGGCTCCCACTGGTCACAGGGCACCATGACGATTGACTTCCATCAACCACCACCCTCTGGGTCCGTCCATGGAGCCAATTCCCTAGCCAGCGGATCGTGGTGGACCCGAAGCCACAGTTGGCCAGTTTTGCCAAGAGGTGATCATGGGATACCAGATTGAAAGATTTTCTGAAGTCAAGATATACAACATCAATCACCTCTCCCTTGTCCAGGTGATAGGTCACCTGATCATAAAAGGAAATAAGATTGGTCAAGCAACACCTACCCACAACAAACCCGTGCTGGCTATCCCTCAGGTGTTGCCATCAGCCCATCCATTAAGAATGGCATCTTTGATAATCTTTTCTAAGACCTTCCCCAGGATAGAGGTCAGGCTGATGGGCCTGTAGTTTGTCAAATCCACTTTCCTCCCTTTCTGGAAGATAGGCACCACACTGGCCTTCTTCCAATCTTTGGGCACATCACCAGAGCACCAGGAGTTCTCAAAGATCCGTGCTTGCCAGCTCCTTGAGTACCCTGGGGTGTAGACTATCAGGGCCAGCTGACTTGAAGGTGTCCAGCCTCTCAAAGTGTTCCTTCACAAGGTCAGCATTGATGGAGGGCACGGGATCTCCCTCACCCAGGCCTCCCTGCCCCATAATGGGCAGGGACGTCCCATGGGACTGATGAAAGACCGACGCAAAGTACCCATTTAGTAGCTTGACTTTTTCCTGGGCGTCAGTTGTGAGTTGTGACCCTACCTGGTTCAGCAGGGGTCCAATGTTGCCCTTGCTTTTCCTCCGGTTCCCCACATGTCTTAAAAAGGACTTTTTATTGTCCTTGAGACTTGTAGCTAGTTGGAGTTCAGTCACAGCCTTGGCTTTCCTGGTTCACTCCCTGCAGGTCTGGACCAGTGCAGAATATTCCTCTTTGGAGGTGGATCCCATCGTCCATCCTTTGTAGGTCTTTTTTTTTTTAGGTTCAGGAGGTCCACTAGTTCCTTGCTGAGCCAAGGGGGCTGCTGTGCCCTTTTGCTGCCTTTCCTCCGGGATGGAATAGTATTATCTTGTACATCAAGTATCGCTCCCTTGAGGAGCAACCACTCTTCCTGAACTCCCCTCCCCTTGGGGTCGTGGTCCCTTAGGGCCTCATCGACAAGCCTCCTAAGCTTGTCAAAGTCAGCTTTCCTAAAGTTGAGGACTTCTGTATTGTTGACTGTCCTGCCAGCTTTACGGCAGATGGTGAAGGTGATCAGCTCGTGGTTGCTGTCACCCAGCTTTTAATTAGTTACTAATTGTTGTTCAGCTATCATGACAGCAATGATAAAATATTTCTTTTCCTCAGTTTTTACAAGATGGTAAGTCATCTTTCTCCTTACCTGCACTGTGCCTATGTGGGAATCCTGCTGAAATGAACACCATTCTACAGCCGACAGCCTTGACTGGGGGATGACTGACATGGAGTATTTTCAGTGAGTGGCATAGTACATGCAGTACACTGCTAAATCAAAAGCCAGTTGATGCTATAGAGTTTTAAAGAGAGGAGGTACCTGGAACTGGGCAAGGGCTTATTCAATATATTTCTTACATCATTGTCTTTCTTGTTACCCTTTACTTTTACCTTCAATGCCTGAATTACACCACTCCCCTAACCTAGGGTTTCCCCAAGTTCCACACACATCTCAAGGCACCCAACAATTGGATGCCCCTTACATGTCATCTTTTACTAGCTGTACTGCTTCTCCATTGAATGTTGTACTTCCCAGCTCGTGTAGTAGCAATGATCCGAGAGGCTTCTTCTCCTGAACCTGTCCCTATAAAGTGATTCTCTTTCTCTGTACACAGGGTGGGACTATGCATGGAAATACAGTCATAGATTCCATTACTTTTCCTGGGGCCATACACTGGAATCCTGAGCTGAATTGGCAAGAACCTTGGTTCCTCCTTCTCTGTCTACATTCTGGAAAGGAACAACACAGAGGCTCTTTGAGGAGTTTTCCAGGTGTTTGGAAGAAGGGTGTAGCATCCAGCTAAGGCAGGATGACTTCCCCTACACATGAACATGCACATGCATGCAAATAAACACATTATGGGTTCTTCATTCAGAGACAATATAAGAAGGCCCTCTATTTGATCATTTCAGTATAAATCCTGCTCCATTGACTTCAGTGGCAACATTTCTGTTGACTTTAATGAAGCAGAATTAGGTGGTGTTTAGCTCTACTGATGTATTTTGAGGAATTGATTTAATTTGTAGGAAAGGATTGCTTAAGAGGCCTTTTCTATGTTACTTAAACAGTGTCCCTGCTTCCTTGATGGTGTGTTTCTTTGGTATAAGATCTATCAGCAATACACATTTTGCTGACAGTTTTTTTCACCACTACATGCTGTTTTATGTAGTGATGTTGCCTTAAGCAATATCAGTGATGGAAGCTCACACAGGGTGGTTTTAATATTTAAAAATGTGAGTCCTGGGTTTGAAAAATTCTGCACTCACAAAGCACTAAAAATAAGCACATCAGTTAAAACTGCTGGCACAAGAGACAGATGACCCTGTCCCTGTTTTCAGTCACCATCAAGAAGTAATTGCTTTTCACATAATACAAGTGCGTAATATGGGGCAGTGTGGACTGAAGAACCTCATGGGCCTGAAGTTGTACAGGTTGCTTTAAAGTGCAGATGGCTTTTGAGGTGACTAGTTTTCATTGGTCTGGTACCAAGAACTTTGGCTAAGCACTTGGGTTTTCTTCTTCTCTGGCCAGTTCCATCAATTAGCATCATAGGGTGACCTCCCTGCTTTTGGGTAGGTAGCAGATAAGACACCAGTTCCCAGCCACCTCTTTTCCTTGTTGCATGAGTGAGGACCTCACATCTAAACAGCCACAGTCTCCACCCCTTACTAACTAGGGGTGTTCTCAGGAGCTATGAATATCCTCCCCGACCCAGCCTGTCAGAGCAGGCTGATCCAGCACCCTCTACTACACGTTGTCACAACTCTGGCAAGAGGTACTGCATGATTAGAGATACAAAGGAGCTGGGTTAAGGGGGCCAGGCAAAGGAGTAAAGGACATGAAAGATATATATCAAGGTACTCTAAAAGTCTGACTGGAGAGCATGTTGTAACTGCATGTGATGTTTTCTCCATGGGTCTGTCTGAAGGACAACTTGTGGAGCAAGTGCCTGCCCATGCATGCCTTGTTTTCCTAAAGGTAGGATGGCCCACCTTTACCTTGGATAGTGAGCAAACTGGTATAACTAAGAAAGGAGATTTTCAAGGGATCTTCACCTAACTCCTAACTGATGAAATTTTCCTTTCTACTACTGTGAGGGTACTTAGCTAGCTGGGGAGTAGGAAGCTGGGCAGATATAGCCTTCCCTTTCTCAGCTAATCCAATATTACATTGAAACAATAACCAAATGCTTCACCATCATGTATACATTTTATACTGGTGTTCTCTCTCTCCCTCTCCCCCACCCGCCTTCACTCTCTCCCATTTTCTCATTTCAATATATTTGCTTTTGAGTTTTTCCCTCAGGTCCATTTTCAGCCTGTTCAGATTTTTCTCATTCTGCTGTTTTTAATAAGTCACCATTTCAAACTTTAAACTGAGGAAATCTCTGGCTAGAAGGATGATTCAGTGGTCTGAGTCCACTTCCTAGCAGACAGATGTGCACATTGCATAAAATCTCCACAGCCTCCGCCATAGGCAGCCTGAGTAGAAAGATATATTAGGATGATTTCATGCCTAGTGCAGGGGGACTGGACCCGATGATCTTTCAGGGTCCCTTCCAGCCCTTTACAATCTATGAATCAATCAATGTATAATAATCATGGTGATTTATTGATCAAAATCTCTATGGGGTAGGTTGGAGAACAAGTATTTGCAACTTAAGCTACTGCCACATACTATTTAATACTCATCTGGAAAACAGTAGTTCTAGGCCTAAGGACAACTGAGCAGAGAGTAATGCTGTAAGTGACAGAGAAGTGAAACAGATACATGGGAAACAGGTACCACTAACAACTGATAGAAGACACTCAAGTGCCTGAAAGAACCAGGGCAGTGCATATTCTCTGCCTTGTGCAGTTGTATAAGCTTAGAGTAAAAACAACACAGAGCCCTTATATGGATTGATTTTGCCATTTGCAGTTATTTCTAGCACCTCTTCCATCAAATTAATAGCTGGAGCTTTTCCTACAGAAGAACCCATATCTCAGTAGCTCTATGAAGTTCTTTGGACAAGAAGAATGCACATCTTAAAACAGGTTGGGGAATAGGTGGAAATCAGGGGAGCTGGAAGAAGGAGTTGAAATCTAAAGGAGTGTAAAAGTAAAGTGAGTTTTGCAGTCTGAATTCACTCATTTCATAAGCCCCCAAAAACCTTTTCTCTGAGACTTGGAGGCATGCTGTAAGTTAGAAGGGAGGTGTATAGCTTGCACAGACTGGGTAGTGGATACAGAAGGGAAGTCAAAATCAAAGCGGCACTTAAATCACAGTTTAAAAACACTGGAGTTCAAAGGCTGGGCTTCTCTAGGGATCAGGAATGTGTAATAGTAGCCCAGTCTGAACATGTATGAGAAACTAGGACTTGGAGCTTTCATCTTTGATACTATCAGATTTGAGAACTTTGTACTGGAGGGCAGTGCTGTAACAACAAAGTTTGGTGCCTGGGGGGCAAAGCCCACAGTGGCAGCCCACCCTCACCCTGCCTCAGATCGAGGGGCATGTGCCTCCACCCCATGCTTGCCCGGGAATGCACACAGTGGCGAGAGCCGCCTTTCGAGTGTCCCTGTATGCCCCCCCAAACAAGCCACTTGCAGCTTCATCCTGCGCCTTGCCCTGGTTAGGCAGCACTTGCTGGCACCCCCTTAGCTTTGGTGCCTGGGGCAGTTGACCCATTCTCCCTCCTTACCACCCCCCTCCCCATTATACCACCCCCTCCCCATTATAGCACTGATGGAGGGAGAAAGTCAGACATCAAAAGGGAAATTTTATCAGTATATCATAGGAAAGTAGGGCTGGAAGAGACCTCAGGAGATCATTTAATCTAGCCCCCTGCTCAAGGCAGGATCACAACTATCTAAACCATTCTATACAAATGTATCTCATTTGGGTTCTCATTGATCCCCCCACTCTCGGGCTACGGGCTGAGGAGGGAGAGGAGGATCAAGGTAGTCAACAAAAGACTGTGGCACTGGCGTCATCGGGAAGGCTTTGGCTTCTATGACCACAGTCCACTCTTTGGAGAGAGAAGCAGTGAGCTGCTGGGAAGGGACCGCCTCCACCTCTCTCCGCTGTGGAGGAGGCTCTTCTCAGCCAGACTGGATGACCTGCTCCACTGGGCTTTACATTAACCCTCCAGGGGATGGGGCGACCACCGTCGCTCCTGGCCGACTGAGCAGCCCTTGCAAAGCCAGCAGGCCAAGGCACTTAAGGAAGCCCACCTTTGCCCCAGCCCTGGAACTGTAGGCAGTGTCCCAAGGGGACACTTGCATGCCTATACACAAATGCCAGCAGTTTGGGGAATAAACAGGAGGAACATGTCCTCCTGCTGAACACAAATAACTATGAAGTCATAGGGATAATGGAGACCTGGTGGGACTTCACCCATGACTGGACCACAGGTATAGATGGCTATACCCTGTACAGGAAAGATTGAGTGAACAAAAGGGGCGGGAGTGTAGCTCTCTATATCAAGGAAAGCTGCGCATCCCTGCGAGCCGATATTGGTGCCCAGGGTGGACAACTGGAGACGCTCTGGGTTAAAATCCGTGGGGAACACGGCACAGGGGACCCAATGGTGGAAGTCTATTACAAACCTCCTACCCAAAATTAAGAGCTTGACCAGGAGTTCACCAGGGAATTGGCTGAGGCCGCATGCTCCCAGTCCATGGTTGTCATGGGAGACTTCAACTCCCCAGATATCTCATCGTAAGAATACTCCGTCAAATCTGAGCGGTCGCAAAGCTTCCTCTCGTGTGTGGATGACCTCTATCTGACACAAGCAGTCTACGGACCAATGAGAGGTAAAGGGCTGCTCAACCTGGTACTAGCAACCGGGGACAACCTAATCAGCAACCTAACAATTGAAAGGAAGCTGGATGACAGCAACCATGAGCTGATCACCTTCACCATCTGCCATAAAGCTGGCAAGTCAGTCAGCAATACAGAAGTCCTTGACTTCAGGAAAGCTGACTTTGACAAGCTTAGTAGGCTTGTTGGTGAGGCCCTAAGGGAGCATGACCCCAAGGGGAGGGGAGTTCAGGAAGAGTGGTTGCTCCTCAAGGGAGTGATCCTTGATGGACATGCTAATGCTATTCTGTCTCAGAGGAAAGGCAGCAAAAGGGCACAGCAGCCTCCTTGGCTCAGCAAGGAACTAGTGGACCACCTGCACCTAAAAAGAAAGACCTACAAAGGATGGAGGATGGGATCCACCTCCAAAGAGGAATATTCTGCACTGGTCCAGACCTGCAGGAAGTGAACCAAGAAAGCCACAGCTGCAACAGAACTCCAACTAGCTACAAGTCTCAAGGATAATAAAAAGTCCTTTTTAAGATATGTGGGGAACCGGAGGAAAAGCAAGGGCAACGTTGGACCCCGGCTGAACCAGGTGGGACAACTCACAACTGACGCCCAGGAAAAAGTCAAGCTACTAAATGGGTACTTTGCGTCGGTCTTTCACCAGTCCCATGGGACGCCCCTGCTCATTATGGGACAGGGAGGCCTGGGTGAGGGAGATCCCCTGCCCTCCATCAAAGTTGACCTTGTGAAGGAACACCCTGAGAGGCTGGACACCTTCAAGTCAGCTGGCCCTGATAGTCTACACCCCAGGGTACTCAAGGAGCTGGTAAGCATCATAGCCCAGCCTCTGGCACGGATCTTTGAGAACTCCTGGCACTCGGGTGTAGTGTCCGAAGACCGGAAGAAGACCAATGTGGTGCCTATCTTCAAGAAAGGGAGGAAAGTGGATTTGACAAACTACAGGCCCATCAGCCTGACCTCTATCCTGGGGAAGGTCTTAGAAAAGATTATCAAAGATGCCATTCTTAATGGACTGGCTGATGGCAACATCCTGAGGGATAGCCAGCACGGGTTTGTTGTGGGTAGGTGTTGCTTGACCAATCTTATTTCCTTTTATGACCAGGTGACCTATCACCTGGGCAAGGGAGAAGAGATTGATGTCAT
>NW_017729016.1:8912465-8919730 GCF_001723915.1 Gavialis gangeticus
AAGTGGATAAACAACCCTGTTGCACATAGAAATGACACAAGAAAGAAAAGGGTGGCTGGTAAAGTATCTGACTGCAATTATTAAAGAGACTCCGTAATAAGCTGTGAGACCAATTGCCATTCCCATATGTATAGCGAAACCATACAGTGTCAGTTATTTGCTCAGGTTGCAGTATATGCTAGTAACATAAAAGGAACCAGCTTCTCATGTCAGGTATGCTAATGTACCTTGGCTGCAGTGAGTGGGGTTGCTCTGCATTTACACATCAGTGAGATCAGAAGTGAAAGATGTGACTTATACGTGACATGTCCAGAACTCTCAAACCCTGGAGGCCCAACTCTCAAGAGCTACAGTTCTGTGCACCTCAATCAGGTGTTCACAGACCTTTGACATGTGACTTGGTTGCCAAGGTAGCCTCTTGAGACCTCAGTCCTGGTTGATAGGAGTTAATCTTTTGTTAAGAGATTACGTTTCAATGCTAAGTTGCTTTAGTCAGCAACCTTCTATTGTTCCCCATGTGCAAGATCCTGGAGGAATTTTACTCCAAGATGGAGACTAAAGGGCAGCGCGAAGGTAGAGCAGCTTTACAAGAAAAATGGTATTAGCTGTCTGACAGCCATACGCAGAGTTTGTATCCCAGGCAGAAGCCATGAACTGTGCATAGATAGATCCCCTGCTTCTCAGAAGGTGATATAGATCCAGTCTATTGGCTTTATACTAAGCTGAGGACACACTATCACACCTGCTGGCTGATGTTATTTCTTGGGAGCCAGTTGTTCTTGTTTATATGATGGCTTCTTTATTCCATTAGAGCAGCATAAAAGAGGAGAGAACTAGGCCTTATCTGTGTATTTGCTGTAGAGTTGTGTGGGGGAAGAACAGGATGCTTTGAAGTCAATGGGATTTTCATTTGGGGACAGCTACATTTGGCCCAGGCAGGTGTCTGAGGAATTGAAATGGAGGTACTTGGTGAAAATAGGAATGCAAGGGATTCTTAATTTTTTAATTCTTTAATAAGACTTTCTATGTTCTCAGCGGAGTGAGGAAAACAAGCAGCGTGGTACAACACTGTGAAAAGCAGAATTCAGGGAGGGTAAAAACCATTCCCAAATGTTGCATCTATCTCTTTGCACTTAGCTAATGTTGCACCTGTTATTGTGCCAGAGCTCTTTGCACTTCACTGCCCTCCCCAAGGGATTTCTTTGACATAACAACCACATCACACACCAGCGGACTTTAACACCAGAAATTAAAGTTGTTTAGACATCACTTTATTTTTGAACAATTAAAATACCCTATCCATCCCTCGCTAGTCACAAAATGTGATGGCTCCAACTTCAGAACAACAGACATTGTTCATAAGGTACAGTCAGAAACACCCTTGCCTTCACTGAACTTCATCTGGAGTTAGACCTGTGCCCCCTTGCAGCACTCTACCTAGATTCCTGGCATCCCCATGCAAATTTTTAGTATCGGGCCTCCCTTTGCCAGAGATAATGATTATAATAGTAATAAAAATGACCATTTTCGGGCCCCCTTTCTGTCTGAGCCCTGGGTGGCTGCCCAGTTCACCCATGCCTGTTTCTGGCCCTGCCCCCTTGAGAGGGAGCCATTCCTCTACATTTACAAATGTAACAACTTGGCTTGGCTGAACACGGAGAGATGCGCAGGAGGCAGAAATCTCAATCCTGCCAATGCAAAATGACAGCACCACGGATGTTGCATCTGGAGTGTGTGCCGAGCCAGTTTATGGAGAACTTTTGGTGAGGGAATTAAGGGCACGTGTGTAGGGAGGAACTGCCAGGTCCTCACTAGGATAGAATTGTTTCCTATCTCCATCATATTATCTGATGCTTTGTCCTGCTGAGTTGTGAATATCTGTCCCACTATTACACTTTCCAAAGCCATTCCCTAGCTGCTTATTTCTATCTCCCCAAATAATTTAACATCCCTTTTCCCCACACACACAACTTCTTTCACTAGGCTTTAAGAAAGCAACAGGCTCTAGAGACAGGTACATCCTGTGTATTTGATCTTGGAACGTGTCAGTCTCTGCAGGTCACAGAAGGCTCATTGGCCTCCAGTACAGGAACCTTTGTGTGTGGGCGCAGTCAGCCTAAGAATTAGTAGTCCATGTTATGTCAGCTCCCGTGATCTTAGAATAAGAGGGGAAGCAGATCATCTTAGATAAATGCGGTAAAGCATAATTTTCCTGGTGTAAATGTTATGCTCTTTGACTCACCCCTTACTGATATATAAGGATAACTTGCTGGCTTCAGTGATTCCTGTGCACTCCTTATCTTGTTCGTTAACTTGCATTTTTATATGCTCTTTCTTCTCTTGCCTGTTCTGTGGAACATTGAGTCCTGGATGCATGTGCAAAACATAATGGCTAGTGACATAAGGCTTCTAATGCACATGGATAGGGAAAAGCAGGCATGCTGGAATAGAGAATGTTTGGTTCCTTGAAGCAAGGACTGGGGCCTGATTCTGGCTGGAGGTTTTGGGCAATACCACAGAATAAATAATAATAGTGTTATGCTGGAGGCTCTGTGGAACTTGGCTGAACTCGATGAGGTTATCAGCTACCCTTTATTCAGGCTAAATGTAAGTGAGCTGAAGCAGTGGGGTCCAGTGTCCAAAATACAAGGCATGTGGAAAGAAACCCATGCTCTGGGGTTTTCCCTGCAGTCTAAGTAAAATTGCCTTATAATGCTAGAGAGCTATGTATGTGAGAGAGGGAGAGGGAGGGGGGAAAAAAAGTGCCACTGAACCATACAGAGAAAGCAGCAAGAAAACCCAGCAAGTAGCCAGATAACTGCTTGTAAAATGGCCTTGAAAAAAAAAAACTGAGAGAGAGCGTGCAAAAGAGAGCAAGCAAGCTTTTGGGTAGAGTGTGGCTGAAAAGAGACTTGGAATTGTGCGAAAAGAGCATGTCTCACTGTTTCATTCCTGTTATGTTAAGGGAACCGGTATTTTGTGTATATTTATGAAGCAGCCCCATTTATTTACAAAAGAAATTTTTTTACTCTGCCATCAATGTCTCCTATAATGGAAACAACTGGCAATACAGGCTAACTATTCAGGTCAAAGAAGGTAGAAGTATTATTGAAAATATTGTTCAAGGGCATTCCATGAGCAAGGTTATGTTTGGAATTAAAGTTATTTCCTTGTTTTTGGAAAGAGAGAGGATCCAGTAGCAATGCACTATAGTGCCCTGAATGTGGGCGAGTGTGATTTTTTTTTTTTTCCCCTCAATATATGTATATTTCTCTATATTTGTATCTCTCGCTATTATTAGCACAGCATCCAGAAATATATTCACTACTCATAACCTGTCAGGGACATTTTGAAATGTGCTTGCCAGGGTAAGACACAGCTGTTTTCCTATGCAGTTTGTTCTATTATGGATACAATGGCAGCACTACAGATTGCTGTCTCTGTATTATTTATGGAAAAGCACAGCCTCTAACCAGCAGCTCCAAGTAATGATGATATCTTTCACCCATATCTTTAAAAAATGGAATGTGACATTGTTTTAATATTAAAAAATCCTTTCCCAAATTATAGTTGAGATGAGAGAATAGATTACATCAATGAGCATATATTTTTCATGCGTTCTATGCTTTATTGCTATTTCTGGTAACTAATGGTGTTTCATGTATGATAAGTGAAATGGCATGTATAAATAGGCATAGGCCAAAAGCATCCCACTTACAGAAAACCTACTAGGCTCCCCAGTTTCCTTATCTGAAGTTCATCTGTACTTACTCGTTATATGACTACAGAATCATAACTCATGCTCCTTTGGGCTCCAATTTTCAGCCATTAGTCCATGTATCCATTTGGCTTGTTATTGCCTGTGTAACATGTATGCTTCTGAACAGAGAAGGGCTTATGGGGAAAAAATAATACCTATAAAGAATTATGGACCAGATCCCATTCCACCCACTAGGTGCTCAAGTGTGATGTGATTCCATCCTGCTTGAGTCCCTGAAAAGTCATGAATGCAAAAGATGATGGAATACAATTGTACTTAGGGGCTTAAATCCACATAGGCCCCCAATTGGTGGAATAGCATCCAACACCAAGACAAAATATTTCAGCAAAATAAAAATTATTGCAGCAGTGGAGGTAGATCGTATCATCTAAAGAACTGCTCGTTTCTAGCTTGTGCACTTGATTGTTCTAGAGATATTATGTGGGGCTTATGAAATACCTTACAATCTTGCTTTTGTGAGCTTTTGAAGGAAGAATGCTAATTTTAGGCTGCTTATTGTAAATATCTAAACTACATGTTTGTCCTAAAGGGTGAGCCAAATATTTTTTAGATTTGAATGTTTGGATGATTTTCCCACCACATACACAGCTAGTAGGCCTGTGCGAATCAGCAAGCATTCAATTCGGATTCAGCTGATTTGCAGGGACAGTAATTTGTTTTGGTGATTCAAATCACTGTCCTGATTTGATTCAGCCAATTCGGATCCAGAGATTTGCCACTGATTCGGAGATTTGGCCATACACTATACAGGTAGCAGTCCTTCAGCTGGTAAGTCCATTGTGGCGGGCGGAGGGGGCAGACAAAGGGTGTGTGTGTGTGGGGGAGGCAGATCAACACCCCCACAGCAAGGCAGGGCTTGAGGCTGGGGCTGGGACAGGGGGCATGGGAGTCGGGGAGGAGGGCTCTCACCACTGTGCACCACCACGTGCTGCCAGTCTGGGAGGGCATGGGAGCAGGTAGATGCCCCTGGATCTGCATGGGGCAGGCTGGGCCAGGCTACGCTCTGGGTGGGCAGCGGAAGGCATTGGGAGTGGGGGCTATGCCCTCCTACCACTTATAGTTTCATAGTTTCATAGATTTAGGGTCGGAAGGGACCTAGTAGATCTTCTAGCCCGACCCCCTGCCAGGGCGGGAGAACAACAAAACCCCAAAACAAGAAACGGGACTCAAATGAGTCCAGCCAGGTAGGCATCCAGCCTCTTCTTAAAGACCCCCAGGGTAGGGGCCAGCACCACTTCCCTTGGAAGTTGGTTCCAGCTCCTAGCCGCCCTAACTGTGAAGTAGTTCTTGCGGATGTCCAATCTATACCTCCTCTCCATCAACTTGTGCCCATTACTCCTTGTTATGCCAGCGGGCGCTAGGGGAAACAGCGTCTCCCCCAAACCCTTCTGGTCCCCCCTAGTGAGTCTATAGACGGTCACCAGGTCCCCCCTCAGCCTTCTCTTGTGGAGGCTGAATAGGTTCAGGTCCCGCAGTCTCTCACTGTAGGGTCTGCCCTGTTGTCCCCGGATCATGCGGGTGGCCCTCCTCTGGACCCTCTCCATGTTGTCCACATCCCTCTTGAAATGGGGCGCACAGAACTGGACACAATACTCCAGCTGTGGCCTGACCAGCGTCGCGTAGAGGGGGAGGATCACCTCCTTGGCTCTACTCGAGATGCACCTGTGGATGCACGACAAGGTCCGGTTAGCCCTGCCAACCATGACCTCGCATTGTCGGCCCATGTTCATCTTGGAGTCAATAATGACTCCAAGATCTCTTTCTGCCTCCGTGCTCTCAAGTAGGGAGTTCCCCATTGTGTAAGTGTGCTGCTGGTTCCTACTGCCCAAGTGCAGCACCCTGCACTTGTCCATATTGAAACGCATCCTGTTCCTGTTAGCCCACCCCTGTAACCTATCCAGATCCCTCTGCAATCTCTCACTCCCTGCTAGCGTGCTCACCTCCCCCCAAATTTTGGTGTCATCAGCGAATTTAAACAGGTTACTTTCCACCCCATCATCCAGATCGCTGATGAAGAAATTGAACAGCGCAGGCCCCAGGACCGAGCCCTGGGGGACTCCGCTACCCACCTCCCTCCAGGTCGAGTATGACCCATCCACCACCACCCTCTTGCCTAGTCTCCCCACGCCTCCCAGACAAGCCGTGGCTTCACCTGGCTGGGCAAGCAGCAGCAGGGCATGGGGGTGGGCGTGTGCAGGGTGGGGCCAGCGGCAGGGGCTATGGGGAATTTTAGGGTGGCTGCAGACCCCTCATAGCCCCTGCTCCACTGTGCTCTGTAGGGCAGGCGGAGCCAGGGCTGCACTCGGGGCTGGGGCTGGGGCTAGCCACCTGGAGGGTAGCCCTGGCTCCACCTGCCCCACAGAGTGCAGTCCGGTGGTGGGTGGGTGGGTGGCAGAGCTAGCCTCCTGGAGTGCAGCCTGGCCCAGCCCGCCCCACACAGATCTGGGGGCACACGCCTCTTCCCATGCTGTTCTGGACCGGCAGTGAGAGCCGCTGGAAGAGCATCTCCCAGACCAGCAGCACATGGTGGTGCACAGTGGCAGGAGCCCCCCTCCTCGAGTCCCACACCCCAGTGCCCCAGCTGGGCAGCTTGTCCCAGCAACAGCCCCAATCCCTCCCTCACTGTCAGGGCATTGATCTGCATCCTCATGCCCTTTGCCTGCCCCCTCCACCCACCACAACAGACTTACCAGCTGGAGGCAGCTGAGTCCAGCATCGTGGAGGACTGCTGCCTGTATAGTCTATGGCTGAATCTCTGAATCAGGGTCAAATCTCTCCAAATCGATTCAGAGACCTTCAATTTGAACCTTTTAATGGGTCTCCTAATTTGATTCAGATTTGGAGATTCGACCACCAAACTGGGCCGAATCTGCTCCTACTCAAATTGGCTACCAAAGCTTTGCCCAGCCCTAACAGCTAGCATGAATATAGTATGCTTTGTACCAGTTTGTATCATGTTAGCTCTTATACTAGCAAAACTATCTGTGGCTGTCTGAATTGAAAGTAAGGATGGGATACTTCATTTCCCAACATGGATAAATGACATGAAATAACTCCATCCCTGAATATTTAGTATGACCTTTGCATATTCTGTTTTTAAATGGATAAGTCATTGTAAATCCATACACTAACTTTTCCTGTGTATGGTTACTTTAGAAGTAAAATTGCTTCCAAGTGTGCAGGGCGCGAGCCAGGCTGTGGCTATAGCCCTGGGGTTCTGATCCCCTGATGTTAGTTTAGCGAGAGGGAGAGGTGGACTCATAACGGTTGCAAAAGTACTTTCTTTTATTTAGTCCCTTTTTACATGCGCTCCACTGATATAGATGTGGCTGTGCAGGCAGTTACACACGACACTCAATCCCGAACTGACGACAGACAACGTTTCTTACTTGTACACCACTGGTGTAAACATGGCTGCAGGGCGGATTCCATCCCAATCCAGGCAAGAGATGAAAGGAAGAAAATAACAAACTCGTTGGATCCA
>NW_017729016.1:8924730-8936920 GCF_001723915.1 Gavialis gangeticus
TCCAGGCAAGAGATGAAAGGAAGAAAATAACAAACTTGTTGGATCCACGTTCGGGTGAGGCTGGGGAAACGATCGAGCATCCGTCCTGTTCGCTGGAACGAATGCACGAAAAAACTCGACGGTTCTCGGGAAAACAATAAAGCGGTGGACGCCTCGAGAACCAAAAGAAAACCAATTGGCAAATTGTTCTCCGGAGACAGGAGAAGCCGTGGGAAGTTGGCCAGGCCTTCCCAGCGAGCAATGGAAGCTCCGGCTTCTCGGCTAGCTGAGCAGGCGATGGAAGCTGCGCGCTGCTCTGTTGTTCTTTCCGCTCTTCTTCCCGGGTGGAGAACTCCGCCCCAGCTTTATAGGCCTGATGACGAGCCCGGATTTAAGCCCTTTCGATTGGTCCACCGGGTTCCCCACAGGGGCGGGGCTTAGCACATGGCCAGAGACCATACAGCAGGGTCTCCCGAGCACATGGCCAAGGGGCCATGCAGCCGGCCAAACAGGGGCTTTCCCAGATAGAAGGAAGAGTGCTTGGCAGCACCTATTGCTGGGCAGAGCTTGCAGAGCCCAGCCGGAGCGTGACACCAAGTACAAACTGAGTTGTTATTATGGGGAAATTACTTATTGTATAAAGGAGAGGAATATACAAAAGATTAGCCAATGCTGAACTTATTTATTCTCTCTGTTTCCATCACACCTCTTAATGACCTTTCTGAGTCTACTTGACTTTGGGAAAATACCTGTGTATGCAGCTGAGCATCTGGACTTTAGAGTGAAGTCCACTGTTGCTGTTTAACCAACTGAACTATAGGGGAGAGTGAAGTGGGCCCTATTTGATTCAGATTTGGATTCGGCCTGAATCAGGGACAGTGATTCGATTAATTGATTTGGATCACTGTCCCTGATTTGATTTGGCTGAATCTGAAGATTCAGTGCTGATTCAGAGAATCAGCGATCCGGACATAGACAGCTTTAAAAGTTTTTCTACATACCTCAAGGTATCAGTGTGGCTCATGATCGCTGTGATGCTGGGGTGCGTGGAGCATCCCACAGGAGTGTGGAGGGGGGGCGCCCCCCCATGTGTTCAGCAGTGAACTTGGAAGTGGACAGGAAGTACTTCCGGCCCACTTTTGGGTCTGTTGGGGAGCGCACTGGGGGTCCCCCTCACCCTCTGGCTCAGTGATCAGCTGTGGGTGGACTCCAGGTGCCCCCCCCCCAGACCCAGGAGGCACCAGCCGCCAAGCCAGGGGGGGGGGCCCCACCCCACATGCTCCCCAGCAGACCTGGAAGGTGACCAGAAGGGCTTCTGGTTCAGTTCCAGGTCTGCTGCCAAGCACGCTGGGGAGCCCCCTGTGCTTCTGTGGGATGTTCCATGTGCCCCAGCACTGCAACATTCATGAGCTGCCTGGTACCTAGAGGTATGTAGAAAAAACAGTTGAAGCTGTCTCTATGTCTGAATCTCTGAATCTTTCTGAATCTCTCTTACTCGATGTGGAGGCTTCCGCTGCAATTCAGAGAGATCAAAGGGTCCCCTGATTTGATTTGGATTTGGAGATTTGGCCACCAAATTGGGCCGAATCTCTGCCAAATCGAATCAGCAACCGAAGCTTCGCACAGCCCTACTGAACTCTGATTTTTTTGCTGACCTACTAGTCAAAATATGTTGATCCTCTCTGGGGAACAAACTTTTCCTCAACAACAATAGCTGAATTCTGAACAATATCCTGCACACTGTGGCTTTGATTAGCATTTGTCCTATCTGGATTTCAACACGTATGCATCAACGACTAGACATGTTATTTCAAAGGGAGCTGGGGGTGCCTATACATACCTGGGGAAAGAATTTCAGTTCCTGAAGGAGCAGTCTTTCATGGGCTGATGTAGAGAGGTCCTATGTACCTATGCTACCTTGGGTCAATGCAAGATTGTGTAGTTGTCCTAAATGAGCAGTCATTTCAATGTTAGATATTATGGAGTTCAGTCTTGTTTTCACTGTTTTCAGTGTCACAAATACATTTGAATTCCGTGGCAGCACAGCCAAGATCGTGATAGCTGCTTAGTTCTTCACGGCCTAATCCTGTGATGTTCTGAGTGCTTCGTGAGAGGTCAGCATCCCAGAGGATTAAGCTCCTGGCAAGACCCACTTCAGTAAGTTCAGAGACTCAGTAAATGCAGTTGACTGAAGTGTGACTGTCTCCTACTAAGGCCCAGGACTGGGAGCACAGAAAGCTAGGTTTTATTCTCAACTCTGCTTTTATGCTGCAGCGTAACTCTGGGTCGATGAATTCATCTAACTGTGCATGAGTTTCCCATCTCCATAAAAGAAGAATAATTAAATTGTGAACTGCTTTGAGATTTGTGCATGCAAAAGTGCAGTATTAACAACTAAGCTAGAATAGTGGCATGGATATTTCAGAAGTCTGAGTCAGTAGCATGTACAGATTTCCACCAGATATGAATTTTAGGTTTCAATCCAAAAAAGCCAGTAAATCTCTCCCAACCTCCCTGAAACAATATCTGATGACTTTTACTACACATCTGCTTTGCTTTCTGCTTTACATTCTTGGCTGGTCTAGTCTCTCTTTTGTGTACGTGCAGGGTTTGAGAGGTAGTTTTATGCAGCATTTATTTCTTTGCTGTATGAGGATTATTGTCAGTGGATATATGTTGTAGAAGTGAATTTACACTTTGCTTTCACAGCAAGGAGAGGAGTATATTTCCTAAACAAAATTTCCTTGTAGCTTTTAACAAATAAAAACCCAACTTTCATTTTTTTTAGGTGGAAAAGATTTATTTTGAAAGACTAGGCTAGCTTATTGCAATAGTGTTTTACATTTATTCTGAGTTTTAAATTTAATTTTCATTTTGAGTGAGGTTTGCTAATTTCTGTCAGCTGAACATCTGGCCCCTCACATTTCTCATTTTTTAATATTGGTAGAGGATACTATAAAGTACAAAAAAAAAAATATATTTTTTCCAAACAACACAAAACAAGAAGCTAATGAATAACAGAAAAAGGGTTTATTTTTTAAAAAGTGAAACTGTTCCTTTCCTTTTAGGTTACTTTAAATCACCAGATTGGTAAATCTCTAAAGTCTATCCCAGAATATTCCAAGAGAAGTGGTGCTGGCTCCTACCCTGGGGGTCTTCAAGAGGAGGCTAGATGTACACCTTGCTGGGGTCATTTGACCCCAGTACCCTTTCTTGCCATGGCAGGGGGTCGGACTAGATGATCTGCTCAGGTCCCTTCTGACCCTAGCTATGAAACTATGAAATGGGAGAGCATTAATACATTTAGTTACATATAGTGTGCTCTTTACAGTAATTAACATTTCATTCCTTGTTTTTTAACTCTTAAACCAGACATTTCCAAACTGTTTAATAGAGTTATTTGAGCTGCAGAACACAGCGATGATAACTGGAGATCTTGCCTCACTCTTCACCTGCTGAACCGCAGTAAAGGACAGTAGAAAACATACGTAGCATTTCCCTCCCACTAAATTTCTGTGTTATTGATTACTGTAGCTTCTACATGGATGTTACATGATACTGAATAGAAAGACACTAGTCTGGGTGGAGGGGGATGCCAATTACATATTTTCCATGTTAAAATGCGTAAAATTATATGAAAGTATTTGAGAATCCATGGTGATTTTCAGCTCTTCAGTTTGTTGCTTGGACGTACTAAAGCAGAACCTTGGTAGATATGAGTTACCAAGAACAACACCAGTGATGGCAGGGATCCTCCCTTAATTTTTCTGACTGACCCCCCCCCCCCCCCCCCCCCCCCTTCTCCTTTGCAGAGGATTGTCACCCCTGGCACATTCCCACTTCCCCTCTCACAGGTGGACAGTTCTAAAGAAGGGTTACCCAGACCAGTTCTGGTTTAAGGGCTGTATTCAGGGAGTGTATTACCATTTGCTTGTGGCATTTAGCCAACTGTATTAACCTTTGTTCATTCAAAATCCAACATCGTCGTTTGAAAAATGTCAGGCTCAGTAACAGGAAAAAAATTATATGCTGTTTGCTGAGTTGTCACCTGGGATCTGGTTTTCTAAATTTAACTCCCAAAAGAAATCTTTAGTTACAAGAACAGCTTCAAGTGAAGTATACTTTCCTTGGGCAAAAATACTTTTAAAAATAATTATCAGTAAGACAATAATTTATAGGCCCAGGGTGTTTTGGATTAGGCGTTTTGGGCTGTAAACCATGTCTATAGAAGTCTACAAGTAGCCAGAGAAATATCTGCGTTTTTTCCCCCTCTGGTCTCTCCATTCATTCTTGTTTAAGGCACCTTCCCCTGTGTCACAGGGTGGGGCCTATGAGCGGCCGTGATCCCGCTAGGTCCCCCCCACCGTGCCAGTTAGGAGATCCAGCACCCTCTTAATTCTCGCCCGCCACGTCTTTGATCTTATAGTTATGATGGGAGGCTGCCTTTGATCTCCTCTGATCTCAAGGTAACTTGGTTCACCCCAGCCTTATGGGCTATGCGTGCCTCCTATCTTCCCTTTAGCACGCCCCAAGCCTCGCAGCTCTTCCGGATGTTTTTAGTGTCTTCCCTCTTGGACTAGCCCTCCCTGGGCTTCACTCTTGCAGGCAGGCCCCCCCCCGGGCCTATGCCACGTGCCACTTGCGCTCTTCCCCTCGCTGGGGCTTGTGTCTGCGCCTCTTGCGCTCTTGCCCTCGTGGGGCCTGTCCTGTGCCAAAACTGCACCCGGGCTCAGGTGGCGCGCAGCCGTGCCTGGCCCCTTGACCCTCCTCGGGGGTCTTTATGCCACGTGCTTCCCGTGCCCTTGGCTCCGTCGGAGCCTGCTCCCGCGCCCTTGGCTCCATCAGAGCCTGCTCCCGCGCCAGCCCTGTCTCGGGCTTTTACTGGCACCGGGGCTCAGGTGGCACGCAGCCGTGCCTGGCCCCCTGACCCTTCTCAGGGTCTTACGCCCTCACAGGGCTGAGTACTGCCCTCTTGGGCTGGGGTCTCAACCCCACACACCGCACCACTCTGGTGCCAAGCTGTCGCGCCTTCCCGGCGCTGCTTGGTGCCCAAAAGGGGCACCCAGGAAACCCCTGGACTGCTGGGGATCTCCTGTGAGGCCTCCTCACACCCCTACAGCCTCACCCGGTCCTCCAGACGATATACACAACAGAACCATAGGCCTGCCGGCCGTAACAAAACCGTAGGCCTGCCGGCCGTAACAAAACCGTAGGCCTGCCGGCCGTCACATACAGTCTAGGCCCTCCTGGCTCTCTGGCCAAAGCCTCCCGGTCAGGCTTCTCTCTGCCTTCACCATAATGCATCCCTCTATGTGCTCAGGTTGCACTGCTTAGTTTAACCCTCCTGCAGAGCTCTTACCCCTAAGGTTGCCAGAAGGGAACTGCCAGCCAGGCTCCGGCCTGGCTGTTTATAAGGGCCCGGCCCTGCCCCCTTCTGGTCACGTGACCAACCTGGTTGCTCCAGCAACCCGCACCTGAGCTGCCCTGGTGATTGGCAGCTCGGCCCATACTACCACCGCCAGTAGCAGGCACCCTGGTGCCCTGCTACACCCTGCATATGTTCTTCATGCTTCAGAGATGTTTTTTTTAAGTGATAGGCATATAGTATGGTGCAAAAGCCTGTGAGTATTTCCTAACCAGCCTCCTAAATGGCTACAGAATACTTCCAAATCTGTGCTTGTGTGGGAGATTAAGAACTGACATTTCATCAGTGTCATCCAGGTTATGCACTGGAGATATAGTACTGGATGATCCACAACTGAGTCATTAGCCTAGTTACTATACAGTTTTCTATTCCCTGCATTGCCACAAATTTGTTGTGTGACCAGAGACAAGAGGTGGATCTCTAATCAAGAGTGTTTTTTCAAGAACGACGTGGACAGTTTGAAAAGAGTCCAGTGCAGAGGAACAAAGATGATTAGGGATCTGGGAGGCAAAATTTACAAGGAAAGGCTTAAAAGAACTGGTATTATTTAGCCTGGAGAAGAGAAGAATTGTGGGGAGGAGGCAGAGGATTTGAATATAGCCTTCAAATATTTAGAGGACAGTTGTAGAGAACATATACATGAGCTTCTCTGTGTGGCTCTAGGGGACAGGGCCAGCAGCCTCAAGCTGCAGCAGTGGAAATTAAGGTTGGAGATTAATAGGAGTTTTCTGATTATAAGCACTAGAACAGACTACCAAGAGAAATTATAAAATCCCCATTCTTGGAAAATTTCAAGAGTAGGTTAGACAGACACTTGGCTTGGATGATTTGTGCTCCTGCCTTGGCAGGGGGCCTAGACTACATGACCTCATAAGGTCCCTTTCGGTCCTACTTTCCTATGATTCTAGTTGCAGACTTTCATGGCCAAAAATATCGTTCCAACTTGATTCCCTCCCAGCCCCCAAGATGCGGACTACCTGCAGCTTCAATTAACTTCAGCCAAAGTTCTGAGTACTCACTGATTTAAAAAAAATTAGGTATGAGGTTTCTCTAGCTGCACATCCAAAAATGGAAACACCAAAAAAATGTGTTCCTCATCATTGGTGTGCCTCAGCTTCCCAATGTACAGACTGCAAATAAGAATAGAAAGTGGTTTCAGACTTTTGAGTAAAAAGTGCTATAGTAAATGATTATTGTTTATCTGACTACCTTAAAGTCTTGAGGGTATAAATTCTACTCTAGCTAATTGATTCTTATTCCTGAGATAGGGTAGTAGGATCAGTGCTACGTAAGTCTCAGTTCTATGGGAGATACAGGTCTGCATTAAAAGGATTAGATCCCATTTAAATCAGAACCCCCCAAGTCTGATTTAGCTTAACTAAGTATAATTTAAAATGTAATTGATAGAAGCTCTGTTGAAGACACAGACTTCAATAAGCAAGAGGTGAGTCAGTGTCAAAGCAACTGGTATGGAAACTGGGCATTCGACCTGTAACACATGGTGCTTTCAAGGACCATTTTTGGCAGTGCGTTTATCATATTGTAATTATTCGGGCCCCGATAGTTCAGCTTCTCATCAAGTTGCATAATTTATGCCCACCTTTGTGTTCATGAGACTCTGAATCATGTTTTTGTGTTGGCAATTAAGCATCTAAAAGGACACAGTTGCTGGGGACCACAGTTTATTGGCTGTCTAACCTGCCCTTTTTCTAAGCCCAAATAAATATTATGCATCTAACTCCTGGTAAAAATATGTGAGAATTGGCTTCTGACACCCATTTGCAAGAATCTCCTTTTTAGGCTGTAGTGCCTATTCAGGTTGTGTAGTTAAACTCATTCACAGAAAACCGCTTTAAAGAATACTAAGGAATAACTGGGTTCTGACTGAATTTTTGCTGTCACCCACAACAGGGGAATACTGCCATAATTAGCTTAATTTGATTCAGAGGTATTTCCATATCTACCTGAATGTCTCAAGATAAGCCCCACGGCACAGCAGGATGGCGGGGGGGGATATCACTGAACTAGAATCCCTGTCAGAAAAGAAAGCCGAGAAGAGCAAGAATGTAGAGTGCAAGGAGCAAGGCTCTTTTCCTTTCTTTTTTGTTTCTAACCTTTGAAGCCCTGGTGAGTCTCAACCTATTCCAGCAGGAGAGCAGAATGGATACAATTCAACTGATGAAAAAGGGATAGTAAAACTGGAAAGAAAAATCATCCTTGTATGTTTCTTGGACCCCCTCACATCTCTGTGCACAAGGCTGCCAGAACATTGCCTGTAATTGAATTCTGGCTCCTATTCCAGTATAATATCAGTACAATTATAATTAAATTAAAATGATAATTGAATTAACTTAAAATGATCATTTTACCTGTGTAAGGGCTCACACGTGTTTGCCTAAGGTCTAGAAAATGACTACAGGGCTTGCTAATTGGCTGGTGTAAATTGATTTCAGATATACCTTTACTGAAAAACAAGAGGATGTGGCTCAAATGTTGACTTTGCAAATAATAATTCCATCAGTAATTCTGATAATTCCTCTTAATTCTATCAGTGATTTATGTGTCTGCTTTGGGGATTCCTTAGCTGTATTAGTGTCTTTGCAGTAGAGCACATGGTGATCTCCTGGTAAATAAATCAGTTTTTCCCTCTCTTGGCATTTTAAGCATATGGTATTCTTGGAAGATTCTCAGCAATCATTAGACTGTGTGGAAATTTATATTTGGAAACAATGAATGGAAACTACTTTATTATAAAATGGCCATTAATTTCATTTGGAGCAGAACTTTGCCAAAATTGATTTCAGTGAGAGCAGGAATAAAATGTTGCTCATCTTCACAATGCAAACATTGCTTTTATTATATCAGCCACGCTATGGATTAGATCCTGCACAAGGATTTCCTGTTAATGGTCCACATTTCCTAGGTAATGGTAAGAAACTAAGGGAGGGTATAATCTGACCCTGAATCATTACAATGGGATTATTAATGAGGACTGTAGTTTTTCCCATTAGTAAATTAGGTAGAATAGAGCTGTTGCACAGGTAAAGCAAAATCTGTATAATTAGCTGCCGTTATATTCTACATTCTCTTTCAGAATATTGGAAGTATATTTATGAAAATACAATTCCATGTCTCCCTGTTGGAAAATAGTAATGTGTCCCACACACAGTATTTCCAAGCAAGTATCAACTACCTGAAATGGTAATGCAAATTTAACATTGTTTATTACAAAAGATAGAGTCAAACTCTGATATGGGGGAAAAAAAACAAACTGAATTTATCAGTTGAACCAAATAAGCCAAGAAACTCAATACGTCTGTCAAATAAGGTATGTGTTGTCCTGTCAGTACAGGTCTAACACCTAGATGCACAGAGGTGTTTTAGCACCTAATTCACATTGCAGTAAGTGGAAATTAAATACTGTTATATTAAATATTTATTGCCTTTTAAAGAAGAGTGAACTTGTACAACATGGGAAGCACATGGGTGCGTTACAAGCCTGATACCAGACTGTTCTACTAGTGTAAGTCAGGAATAACTCCGCCGAGGTTATGCACTCCTGTCATTTGAGATCTGAATCATTCTGTGTATGCTTGAGAATTGTATTGAGATGTAGATGAATGCTCTGCTGGTTTAGGGAGTTAAAAAAGCAGTAGGGCTGCATTTTCTTGTTTGTGAAGGAAACCAACATACTAAGTTCATCCCCGGGCAGCTTTTTTGAGTGAACTAGAACAAACTGGGCCAATTTGACTAGGGAAACTTTGAGCAAAGTTCAGGGAAGGACAAAGTATTCCTGATTGTCTTGGTTGCAAGGAATCTCAAAGCAGCAACTGGGCAGGATAGGCTTAAGCTACTCATATATAGGAAGGATCAAAGAGAAGAACTGAGACTATGGTGCCCTCTGCTCTGCACACGCTAGGTTACATTGTGATCTGTTGTGCCAACTTGCCTCTTAGGAGTGAAATAATGCACCCCTCTTGTGATACCATATGTTTTTTGTTATTCTGCTCAGGATATATTACTCATCATGATATGCATCCCCAGAAAAGAAAGTAGATGCTCTAGCCCTGGGACAACTCCCTTTTGAGCATTACCAGGTATTTTCCCTTAAGGGAGGGGTACTGCTGCTATTCTCTGTCTAATGCCATGCTGGCTATTTACCCTGCTTAGTCACAGCTGCTCTGATATACCTCAGAGCTGCCAGCACCCAAGATTCCCTGTTCTGGTCTCCCACATTAACACTTGGTGTCCCAACCTGCAGATGGCAACCCTGCCTCCTGTTCCCAGCTACCATGGTTCACCAGGATGGGAAGGCAACAGGAGTCTTTGGTCTCCAGCAGGCAGGGCAGGCCCTGAATGTTTTGCCTTTCTCAAAAGAGCCAAAAACAGTCAAAACAAAGTACCAAACAGTCAAAAATATTTTGGTAAATGATATTGTCAGTGCACTGGTTTACACCTACTGGTTGATGTGTGAAGAGGGAGCTATCCAAAACGATGATTAGAAGTGAGGTGACTTAGGTTTCCACATAGCAGGATTTGGGGGCACGCTTTTGGTGGATCTGGACCAATTAAACTTAATCAGCTTCAGAGAAATATTGCTAGCTTGATTCTGATTTTCATACAAGTTCAATTCCACAGAGGCCAACTGAGTTCCACTGGTGTGAATCTGATGGCACTGGGTTAATAACAGAGTCATACATAGTGGGTGCATTTACCTGTGAAATGAATGCACAATGATACACTTCAGAGCTGTTTCACTTCCCAGGAGCAACATCTACACATGAGTCTGGGGCAGAGCAGCCCCGGGCTGGCAGCAGGCTCGGGGGTGGTCAGACCTGGGCTCCAGGTGGTGGCAGAGGGGTTGGCTGGGGCACAGGGATGCTAAAATGCAGGGCTAGGCAGCAGGCAGCCTCCACACTTCAGCCGCATCCTACCCCAGCTAGCCCCTGTCTACATGTGCATTTTGGTGAAGTAAAAGACTCCACTGTAAGATAATACTGTCCCCTACAGTACTATCTTACAGAAGAGTTAATTAATTTACTGTGCCCGAATACCAGTGCATGTGTGGGTGATGATGCTTGACTCCAGAGCTAATTAGTCAACTGCAGTAAAGTGCACATGTAGATGTTGCTGATATGTAGATGTATGACTAAGTTTATTGTTGTTTACATTGCCAGTAGACAGGAATCTCAGTCGAAGCTTAATGCCCCCATAGTCCAAGCACTCTAAGTAATAAACCTTGTCCTTTTCCCAGAGAACTTACAATCTACCCATCAGCTAGGATGAAACAGATGAGAAAGCAAACAAGTGGACATTTATGTGGGAGGTTTGGGTAACAACAAAGCCAAAAGAGGTTAGCAGAAAAACAGAAATTGTGGCTCATAGTTGTTATGCTAATTGAAGCATCAGCTTTAATATTTTTTTTTAGTAGAACAATGATCATCAACCAGGGTGCCTAGGCATGGCAGGGTGCCATTATACCCGTTTAAGGGTGACATGCAATATTAGGTGTGCAAACACCTACACATCATTCACAAGGTGTAAACCCAGAGATTTCAAAAAGGAATCCAAGCTGTCAGAAACATTTTGACAAGTTGTGAGTTTTCTGAGCTCTTTGCAACAGAGCAATTGCTCCATTATTTTTCTGTAGTCAAGAAACATGTGAGAGCTAATGCTGGCATTTTCCAAGAGGTCTTGAGTCTGACCAAGGGTGCCTAGATTTTAAAATGGTTGAGAACTGCTGTCCTAGAATGTAGACAGCCACTATGGTTTCTCGTATGTTGGCAGTGAAGTCTGTGTTGAATGACTAAATGCTTCTTATTCAGAAAATTTTCACTCCACCCTTCCTTTTAGTGTCAGACAGGACCTGCTGAATTATAATGAGGAGAGCAGAACTTTCTATCCCCTTCCAAAAAGGCACTCAGATTGTTTGCATTTACCATGTGCAGCTGCCAAATCATTTCTTTTCTGGCTATACGCACAGAAGTGCAAAAGTATCATTGCAAACCCAGGAATTGCATGATGAAATTCACCCGGTTTTATGTTTCATTACAAATACAGCTTAGTCTGTCTGAAAGTATATTACCAGTCAGAAAACCATGGAGCAAACACGGACCCTTTCTCACAAACATTTTGGCCAATTAGATTCTGCACTGAAACATGACATGTCAGAACCCAATATGTGGATAAACTTAACCTGAATTTAAGAAAAGTTTGGATCCACTTCTGAAAGTAAGCTCTGAGGTTCCAGCACCTGTCAAACAGAAGCCATTTGAAGCCTGATATTACAGTTCCAACTGAGTTTCACCCTAAGTTGGAGGATTTGTTCAAACCAAATCTTGAAAGAGCACTTGAGGGGATGTAAACCCATGCAAATTAGTACCATACAAACCCATGCTAAATGAAACCTCTCTAGGCTGTGTTTTCACTGGCAGTATTTGTACATCAAGGGAGGTATAATGATAAAGCTTGTTTTTCTATTCCTATTCAGTTAGCCATGGTAAATCCTCTGTGTGGGTAGATACAGTTAAAAGCTACCTGTGCTACTTGGCTACTTGTACCAGTGTCATGTCTTCACTAGGATTTGACCTTTATTAGCCATCTCTATGTAAGAATCATAACTCTTTTCCAGTGAAGACCTAGTCTTTGTTCTGTATATTCAGGCTCAGCATGGACTTTGTCAGCTGGCTCTGTTGTTCTTCTAGATTTTCCCAAGTTTCATTTGTGTGTGTGTGTGTGTGTGTGTGTGTGTGTGTGTGTGTGTGTGTGTGTGTGTGTGTGTGTGTG
>NW_017729016.1:8937017-8944334 GCF_001723915.1 Gavialis gangeticus
TGTGTGTGTGTGTGTTTTATATATAAAATAAAAAACAAAACAAAACATATATATACACACACACAATTTTATTTTTTGCATGGCCCACTTTTAACTTTTAAAAATTGTTGTACCATACTACTGCTGGGGAATAGCAGAAAGGAGGAAATGTTTCATGGAATTAGCTGTGTTAATCAGATGTTAAAGTTCTTGAATAGTACAGAAATGATAAGTGTGAAAGTGCTCTAGACAAGTATTGACTTTTGGTTCCTGCCTTCTGTCCCTCAAGGTTTTACTGTAATCTTGGAACTTTCTGGAACATTTGGGAAATTAAAAACTATTTTTGCCATTGCTTCCAATTGATTTCCATGGCTTTAGATGTAGCCTTCTCATCAGCTTACCAGACTAACTTCCTTCCAAGTGTTATAGTACTCTGAAGACAAACATGTGCAATAAATTTGTTAAAAAAATTAAAACATGAACAAGGACTGTGCATCTTGCGCTCTCACATATTGGGATAATATGTACTACAAAGACCCTTCTCTTAAATGATTACAGAAGCTGCCCTGTGAAAGAGCAACTATTACCATATTTTGTATGTGTATAATCTCTGGAGTCTCTGGACAAAAGCTACCTGTCTCATCAGCATTTATAAATGTTTGTAAAGGGCAGACTCCCTGAATCAAAACCAGCCATTAACAGGCCTGTCCATTGCAGATGAACTTGCTATATGGTGTAATGTTGATTTACGGTGGTAATTTACTGAATCCAGTTTTTACCACAAAGTCCCTTTGGATCATATGACTTTTAAATCTTTCAGTGCTTGAATCCCAAGAAGACTTTGATCTCAGGGAAAGGATTTAGTGATTATAAATTTATCAAAGGATAAAGACTGCTGGAAGACTTCTGAACAGCAAATAATGAGTTTAACCAGGATCCTATGTAATTCGGAGGGTTTACACTGCCCATAGCACCTAAAACATTGAATTGTTTATCTTTTAAGTTATGGCCTCTATCACTTACTGTCTTAAGTAAGGATGTGCATGTCTGTCCCTCTAAATTGGATTCTTTACAGAAACAAAGCAAATCTTTGTTCCCTCTGCCAGGAATCGCTTCTTCCAAGTATGTAATTATAGGATAGGCTGGCCTCCTGAGGAGATCAGCAACCTGGGCAAGAACACATATAAGAATAGTGATGATACCAAGTAATGTTCAGGGGAGGGGTAATGAGGATAATGTCACTGTGGAAGTTCAGAACATATCAACTCTGAAGGATTTTAAAAGGAAAAACTATGCCATCTGGTGCAATCTAAAGGCAAATGTTGATCTTCAGAAATCTCTTTGAGACTCAGATGAAAGTCCTGCCTGAAACAAATGGCTTCAGATTATCTGGAGAGGGGAGCACACTCCACCAGAGACAAGGACAGTTCCTTTTATTTCAAACACTGGTTAAAGGATAACTTAGTTGCCTTAACAACCGTCTGTGATATACCTCTGGAAGGGACATTTGCCAAGATCCATTAATATAGAATTGACTCAAAGCTGGTGGTTTTACTGGGAAGGATTGTGGAAACTGGAGCATCCTTCTTAGCACCGGCATCCAGTGTTTCTGCCAAGTGGTAGTTGTAGGGTGGGTTGGCTTGGGGACACAGGTACAGAAAGCATAGTATGTAAGATGGTGGCCTTCAAGGCCTTCAGATTTTCAAAATGTAAGAGAAGCTAGATGTTTTGGGTCCCTCCCTGGAGCCAGACAGAAGAAACAAACCACATCCATACAGCATTAATTTATATTGTCAGTACTATAGGATTTGTATTAATGTTGAAGTAGTCCTTCAGTAGTAAATTAGAATATAGTTTCCTGTACAGAAAACAAAGAATAGGTAAACTCATTTTGGTTAAAGGATTACAAACTACTTTTCAGACTTCTATTCATGTTTAGTCTCAAAGCAATTAACACACCAAAGTCTTGCAAACTTACAGTTAGGCGATGGGTCCTTACTGACTGATGTCAGTGGTACTGTTGCTATAATGACATATGTTGTGTTTTAAATGGATTGTTGGTTTCAAGATTACCACATACCACAAAGCATGTTAACAACCAAGTTTACTGCAAAGGACCTGGCCAGAGTGCTACTTATAACAAATTGGAAACAGACAGGCTGTTATCTTTTTGTAACCATGGATCACACTCTTCTCCAAATTCCTTAAATTTGTAAGCATATTATTTCAAATAACTTATTAAAGAAGATGCAGCTATAGGGTAGAATGCAATTTATATTATACTCAGGCTCCCGTTGAGGTATAAAAAATACCGTTTGTACTTGTAAACTCAAATTCTCAAGGTAGAGCTGGATGACAAGATTACTGGTAGCCTAATTAAAATGTCATGGTCTTAGTTTCTTAGTAGGTAGGTATCATAGCACTAAAACCCATACTAGACATCAGTCAACCAGCAGCCTTGTCCATAATTTCAGTAGAGGGGATTTGAATGGAACGGGTATGGAGACCTCCTCAGTTTTGCTAGATTGTCTGCACATCACTGGGCATGTCTACAAAGCAAAATGAAGGTGTGATTGGCCTGTGGGTCACTAGCTTTAATATGATTACCTTGTAATCCTAGACTGTATTTACTATTTAGGCTCCATGGCAGGCTTGTTCATACGGTTTCTTAGGGTTTGTAGACTACTGACACCTTAGGCCATCATGTCTTCACTACTGCTGTTACCTCTGCTATTGAGAGGAAAATGAGCACTTGTTCACTTACTCATGGTATAATCATACCTTTGTTTTGCTTTGTAGACTGGTGAGTTGTTGAGGCACTGGCAGGGCAATATGCTGACTTTTTCCTGCACCCTTGGGGGTATGATCATTTATTGCATGTGAAAGGTGCTGAATTTAATAGTAAATAAACCTCTGCATCCAATTGACAGAGTAGTAAATGATTGCTGCTTCTGAGTGTTAAGCAGAAAGGGGGTGGATAACTTTACATTTCTTCCAAACAAAAAGCTCTAATCTGATTTGACTATAAAGTGTCACTTTTTCAGTTTTTCCAGCTGAGGATATATAGTACTGATTTACCTAGCTAGATAATTTACTGAAACGAAAAACAGAGTGACATGCATGCTGTAATGAATACAAAATCCTAGCAATCACAGTTTTTTGTACTGAGTAGAATGATTAAAATCAATAATAGAAGCCATCAAAGTATGTCTGTTCAGGAACAATACCACCAAATGCCTGTAGTGTTAGCCTGTAGCCAAGTGTACCACACCTCTTGAGTCTGTCCCTTTCTTCCTTTTGCATAGCTTTTCTGCCTGCCAGTTTGGAAATAGCTGCTACCTGCAGAGAAAACCCTTATTTGGCTCCCCTTATTTATTTTAATAGGGTAGTGATTTAATAATCACAAGTCACAATGAGAATGTGGAGCAGGGAAATAAATAGCCTTGTTTAAAAAGGGAGTAAATAAACACATTCTTAGCATCTTCTCTGTAGAAAATGGAGGTCAGCTTCTGAAGTCAAAGTATGTCAGCCATTTGCTTGTAGTCATTAAAGTGAACTATTATTCCAAAGCAATAGCATTAGACACTTTATGTTTATCCTCACATATATTTATCTTGCTGAAGACATTAACCTCTGACATGCAAAAGTGCAATAACCATGCATTAAATACAGGGACAGAAAGACAGGGAAAACATTGAATGTTGTGTTGACTTCCATTTAGTAGAAGACTAACAGTACTTGAATTCCTGTGTTAATATCACAAAGAGCTTATCCATAAGAAAAGGGCTTATGGAAGTAAAAGACTTGTGCTTTGGAGCAGGAAGATGAATAATACTAGAGAAGATTACATGGCATTGTGCCTTTCCTAGGTTAGCAATGTTTGCTGATTTTCCTCCTTGTATCCTTAACTTTATTATTAATTCTCTATAATCTCTACATTTCATGTTCTTAAAGAAGTTTTTTAGTACAATCACCCCCTCCCTCCTGACCCAGTCTTCCCAACCTGGAGGTCTTGATTGGTTACAGAAACACAATAATGCTTGAGAAAGTAAACTTGAGCCCTGTTTAGCTGGGAGGGGAAAAATCACTGGGCAATCAAATCTGATGTGGAGATATCGGATCTCTACACACGTTATTTTAACCTTCCGCTGAGCCCCAGTATTGGGGATTGAGCTGTGGGGTGGGTGGATTCCATTCTTTGAATAGGATGATTGAAGGGAAATCTCTGTGGACTCAGATTGCCCCTTAATTTGTCCCCTGCTGATTTTCCCCATGCAAACAACCACTCTGAAATGAAATGGTAAGTGCCAAAGGGTCCTGCAAGTAACATTGAGATCCCTGACCTTATGGCTATGCAGTCACAGGGCACATCTACATGAGACACTAAATCGCTGTAGCAATGAGCTGACACAACGATGTAGCTCATTGCTATGGCGACATAGCATTGGCAAGAGCTAACCATGATGCCACTGTTATTGCAGAGTATCAGTGAGCTACTGTGCAGTAGTTTGTTGCTATAGGGTCAAAAATGACCTGTGCACTGCTGGGACTGTGCAGTGCTGGCAAATACTGTGCAGTCATTTAGTACTTGCTAAAGCAAGTCCCAACTGCACAGCCAGGGGCATGTGTAGATGTGCCCACTGTGGCCTAAATCTTATGTATCTTGCATCTTGTGTTGTCATTCCTACCAGGCAAAATAGATGTAAATCGCAAGGTTAGGATTTCAGGCTGCTTTTCATTCACCTTACCAACATATTAATGATGCCAAAAATAAGAAAGAGGAAGCAGAAAGAGAAACTGATGGTCACTGTCAGAGAAGAAACATCAGTAAAGAAATTCAACACTTGGAAGTGCAGCATTTACTGTTAATGCCTTCTTAAAGTCAGGTCCTTAGCTAGCATACATTCATGGGTTCTTTTGCCTTCAGTGTGGGTATGTCAGTTAGGAGCAGCTGAGGATCTGGCTGGAATATACAACAATATTTAAAAACCTCATTTGCAGTTCAAAGATTTTTTGCGGTAGTTTCCTTTCAAAGCCATGTGAGGTATAAAAGGAGCATTTGTTTAAAATATACTTCCTACTTTCCACTTTAAGATGAAATTAGCTTTAATAATATGCTTATAAAATAATAAAAACATTATGCCTATAAAAATGTTGTGTAGTAACAAGAAAAATGTGATTATATGGTCTATTAAATGAATAAATCTTCTCTTAGCAACTTTATTCATAATAAAAAGATACAAGATCTGTGAAAGGAATAGTACAGATGCTTTATATGAAAGTGGTGTGCTAGCAAGGTATTGGAGATGGTAAAGTAATGCAATAAAATAACATTGATTTCCATCTCTTTAGCCTCCTGAAGGTTTAGTTTAAACATTGCTTTACAGTAAAAAAGCACTGTAGTAAATTGTTGAAAAGTAGCCCTTAGCCCATGTGGATCTATTCTGCACAGCTGTTTTTCTACACTGCTAGTGTATTTTCTGAATTAACATATCCAACATGGAGTATCTTTGGTACCCCAAAGGTAAACCTGTTGAGCGATGACTTTTAGTAGGAGCCAGATCCCAATTTTAATTGGTTCAGGAAAAAGAGATCAGGTTAGTCCAGGTTGACTAGCAGTACCTAGTATTTCCCTCAGGATCGCTGGTTAGGATGCCCAACCTGGTTTCCTTAATATATTAGGCAACGCAGTCTAAAGACGAAACAAAGATTTATTAATGCAATAACCATAGGGCACCACAGTATAATACAATTTAATACATACCCAGCAAAACTCTTAACAATAAGATAAGCAGGAACAAATAGAAGCAGTAGTTAGGGACCTACCCAAATCAAGGAGGCAGGCAGCTGATTTCATGGGCAGATCACAGGGCCAGCTGCCATTTTCATGGGTTTATTGTGGCAGCACCACCCCACTCCAATGCCTCTGAATGCCGAAGGGGGCCTGGTAGTCCCACCCCTCACTGCAGATTGTCAGATAGTCCAAAACCATGGCTTAATTACCCTGATTAAATCCATGGAAGCCATTAATTGAAACATAATTAAGCAATCTAATCACTCAATTAAACTCTAAACTGAAATGTCTTAGGAAATTAAAGCTATACACAACATGAATTGTAACTAATCCTATCACTATATTAAAGGATGTTGTAAAAAGGAGTTTCTCAGTCCTAAACTTGAGACAGACAATTCATGCTATGTGTTAAATGCCAGCATGTAGCATCCAGCAGCAGTTGCTGCTGACATTCTCTGTCTCTGCAGGGTGAATACTTCTCCATACACTGAGATGGCACGCTCAGCATCCACTGAGTTGGTTGGAATGGTGAGGCAGCATTTTGCCAGAGTGTACAGATGTGGAAACTGGTCACAAACAGAGTCCCAAAGCAGGCACAGGCGCAGGCATCTGGGACTCTTTGACAAAGTTCATGTAAGCAGTACATTACTTGTCATGCTCTTTCTGCCATCCAGGGATTGATTTCAGTAGCTGAGGGTCACAGCTCAGAACAGGCACCTGATTGGGGTGCAAAATGTGAACAGCACTAAATAAGGAGGCAGCCAATTGCTTGAACTATGGTGGCAATGACAGCTCATACCTGTAGTAATGGTTCATCTTCACAGCTATTGTATGAAACGAGTCCCTTCTCTGCTGGTTTTCATGTTGACATCTTGACAGTTCTTGCAATGCCATGTCTTTCACCCAACTTATTAAATTAATCAGCTGCTTGTATGCTGGGTGGATCATAGCCTGCCAGCCTTCAAACCACATTAGAAGCTACATGAACCAGGTGGCATTTTCTGCCACAAACTTAGCTTGATCTTGATCATCTTCCTGTTCCAGGAGATCATGAATCTTAAGCATGCACTGTGTGCTATGTATGATTTCCAGGTCCTCACTCACAAATTGCTGGTAGTACCACGTATGCTTGGCATGGTCTGGTGGCAGCAGCATGGTCACATGCGAGTCGCTCCCTTTGACCGACAAGGAATTCCCTGTGCTAAAACTTACAGCCTGGACAGTGCTTGAAGGCTTTCTTGAAGGAGGACACCAGGCTATCCACATCAAGGAACTGTGTGCACCAGATGTAGGGCTGTGCAAAGCTTTGGGTGCTGATTTGATTCAGAGGAAATTTGGCCCGATTTGGTGGCTGAATCTCCAAATCCAAATCAGATCAGGAGACCAGTTAAAAGGTCTAAGTGGATTTGAAGCTCTCTGAATCAATTTGGAAAAGATTTGGAGAGCTTCGGTGATTTGGGCAGTCCCTGCTTGCTGCGGCAAGGAGCTGGACCTGAACTCCATGTTGGTATGTATGGGGTGAGGGGGGCTGGAAGGAGGAGGGG
>NW_017729016.1:8944379-8948702 GCF_001723915.1 Gavialis gangeticus
CCCCCCCTGTCCCCTACCCCCTGCCCACTATCCTAGCACCCCCCCCCCATGGTTGCCCTGCCTAGCCCCAGCTCCCAGCTCTTGAAGAAAAAGCCCCCACTCACTGGCTGCTGCTAGGCAGGGGGCCAATCTCTGCTGCCCCACACTGCCCCATGCTGCATGGGGGATTCTGTCACAAGCTCCCCAACCCCTGCCCACTCTCCCAGCTCCACCCCCATGGCTGCCCTTCCCTGCCCCAGCTCCTGGCCCTTAAAAAACAAAGAAAAAGCCGCCACTCACCAGCTCCTGCAGTGGCTTTAGGGCTTCTGCGGGCTTGTGGCAGAGCTCCCCACACAGCGTGGGGCAGTGGAGGCCATGGGGATCCCTGCCCGCCTGGCAGCAGCCGGTCACCCAGGGCATTTTTTTTTTTTTTTTTTTTTAAGAGTCGGGAGCTGGGAGAGCAGGTGGAGGGATGGGGCTGATTTGGAGATTTGGCCAATTTGGCGGTGGATGATTCTCTGAATCAGATTTGGCCAAATTGATTTCGGACAGTGATTCAAATCACTGAATTGAATCACTGTCCCCTGAATCACCAAATCTAAAAATGAAGTGAATACTAGCTGCTTTGCACAGACCTAACCAGATGTCACTTATTAAAGACAGAATGTACGATTGTAGGTAACATGAATTGCATTGGGGCAGCATTCCTTGGAGTATGTCAGAGAAAGCCTTGTACATGTACACAGCATTGTTGAAGAAAAATTTTGAGATCTCATTAAATTCTAAGCTGTAGTTGACAATTACCTTCACTACAGCTTGTGCCACAGTAGAAAAATTGAAAAATGTGAGGTGAGGTGGACTGATTCTGTTTGATAAACAGGCAGCTCATGATCTGTGTAGCTCCCTGGTACAAATGAAATGTGGAGTAAATCGTTTTGAGGGTCAGCGACTACATTGGCCACAATGGAGAAGGATTCATAATCTGCCAATGTAGATTTTGTGTACTGTGCATGTAGACCAATCGCTGCACGGAAGTAATCTTGGTGAAGCTTATTGACACATGGAAAGCTTCCAGCTTTGGGTATGTTTTGGGTCACATGGTTCCTTAACGTAGGGTGATCAAGTTTCTCCAGCAGGATGTTTACCACTGAGAAAGTCTCCACGAGGGAAAATGCTGCCACTTGCCTTGCCAGGCTGCTTTCCATGGTCCTTTTAAAGAGCGAAGACATGGTCTCTTGTTTCTCGCTCTGACCTTTGGCCTCTGCAGCATCCTTCTGCTTCATGTGCACCTTGGACTCTAAGGGCACATCCAGATATGCATGGATATTTGGTCCCCCAGACAACTAGCAGCAGCGCACTTTGCACCGGAGCTACTTGTCCATGGGGAACGCCAGTGCCACACATGCTTTGGCGCGTGGCAAGTTACCCCAGGGGCATTAGGGGAGGCTGGGACCAGCACTGTGCTGGTCCCAGCAGCCTTACCTGGGTCCTGGGGGCCTCCCGGGGCTGCAGCTATGGTGATCCAGCTGGGTGGAGCCTGGCTGGCAGCTGCAGCATGGCTCCAGGAGGCCTGGCTCTGCCTTGGAGCAGCACATGCTGCCTGAGCATGTACTGCTTCTTTTTTTCCCGTGAGTTTTTTTGACCCCATGGATATCCAGGGGTCAAGTTGTTACTCTTCTGGTACCTTTCTGCTGTCCATCAGAGCTGTTGTGAACATTTACCTCAGGATTTCTCCTGCCACTCTTACGGACCCATCTGCACATGCTCACAGTCTCCAAACAGGTCACAAGGTTCAAGAGTTTAGCTCTTCTAGAGGGTTTTTGAATGTTATTGCACATGTGGTACCAAAACAAAATCTCAGTCTACAAACCCAAACCCGTCAAAGTTAATGGGAGTCTTTCTACTGATTCAGGTAGACTTGGATCAGGCTTCCTTCCCACTCCCTGCAAAATATGCAGAAAGCACAGCTGCCCACTGTTGGCTGCTAACAGATCTGCAGAAAGAACAAGAGGGGTTGCTAATCCTTCCTGTTAAGTGGGACAGTAATTCTTTCCCTTTATCTGTCTAATTGACCTCCATAAATAATTTCTGTTCTCCATTGTGGACCTCAATCACAAATATGGGTGCCTATACACAAGCACTGAGGCTGCTTTGATGCACTGGAATTCCAGTTAATCAAGTCTGCTGGACCGTGGTAGTTGCCATGCAGCCTCCTGCGCCTTGTGTATCAGTGGCCCTGTGATTTAAAATGGCAGCAGGGCACTTGAACTAAAGCTCATCGAACAAGCTTTAGTTCAAGTGCCCCTGCTGCCATTTCTAAGTGCAGGAACACTGATACAGGAGACATGACAGCGCTTTAATTAGAATGGCTCTTGGTTGTGCTCTAATTAAAGCACCACCTCCTCCCCCACCCTGGAGCACATGTAAAAGTGCTGTATGTTCTTAGTTCCATTTTTTCTTTAAGGAAGCCCAAGGCTGACTTCTTCCAGGCAGCCATATTCCAAGTCTCACTCCTCATTTTCATTCCAAATTTCTGAGTATTTTTGGGGGTCCTGCTTGGTACTTGCAACATGAAGCAGTCAAAAGATGAAATGTTTTTCTCTCTCTGTTAACATCCAGGGGAAAATGTGTGTGTTAAGTATTAACTGAAAAGGAGTCAATGACATCTGTCTCTTAATTAAAGGAGACAGTTGGAGTTGGTTATACCCACAAGAATTTATTGTAATAGAGGCAGCCTGAAGGAGTAATATCAACAGATTCATTAGTAACCACAGAAAGAAGGTGTTAATTAGGGAATGTGTGGTCCTACCGTCAGGCCAGTTTGGGGGGGAAAGGGTGAATAATATGGAGACGTGCTGCCAGTGATATAATATATCATAATTATAGTGTTCATTGAACTGCCATTAATGGCAGTGGGCAGTAGGGTGGGATGTTTGTTAATTCACATTAATGTCAAGTCAGGCAGCTAAAACCTTAAAAAGTTAATGAGGAAATCTAATTGCCTGCTCAGAATCAAATAACTTGTGCTTCTTTCCAAACTTTTCCACTAATAGCCTTGAAAACCCACTTGCATCTGATAAGAGCATTGTCTAATGCAGGTAGAAAACTAATTGGCTGAACTTCAGGTAGTAATAGTAATATTGCCATAACAATAACTATGTATATAAGTTGTTTCATAGATGACGCATTATGCTAGGTGAACAAATATACTCATTACCCTGAAGAGTATGTAAGGTGATACCACAAACTGATTAAGAACAGCTAGCAGTCCAATGTGTGCAGGTCTTTGCTAGTGGTTTCAAACAAGAGTTGAAGAAGGAAAAGAAGATAAGGGTTGGTGTAGAAGGGCTAAGAACCCACACTAGAGAGTTTAGAGATGGAAGAAATGTAATCAGAAGTTTTCACTAGCAAAATTAAAGCTACAGAATTTCTATTGTCTCTATACAAATAGTTCCTCTCCTTGTTATCTTAATAGGTGAAGAGGTGATTATTGTTAATGATGTGTAAGGGTGAGGAGTAAAAATTACAAACTCTGCTTCTGGCTGGTTTAAATAATTAATCAGAATCTCTGGTTTCTTAAAATGAGGATTAGTTTGAATGAGAAGCAAGCAAGCAAGCCCCCAGCATATTGTCATGGATCTTCCTCCAACTTTGGACCCTCTTTGAACAGCTACTTTTGAATATCCCTGATGTTGCTCTAGCAAGCTGCATTCTTTATTCCCAGACTGAGTAGACTGTTGGTGGAACTGTCACTGAGAAATGCAGGGATAAATTCCTGTATTTCATACCTTGTGGGTGCATCTACATGTGCACCCGACTGCGTAGTTGTTACTGTGCAGTCATTTAGCAAGTACTAAATGGTAGGGCTGTTTGAAATGTCACCAGCTGTTTCATTTCAACGCTGTTTTGACTTGTTTTGAGCTTGAAACAGCGAAATTAAAATGAAATGAAGGGCTTTGAAACGGCCTCAAAACAAAACGAGGGCAGTCGAAACATTTTGAAAGTTTCAAAACGTTTCGAGTTTCGAAGCTCAAGCTGGGCTTGTCTGCAGGGAAACAGAAAGAAAGAGAGGAAGGAGGGAAAAGGGGGAAAGGACTGCTCTCATATTGACTGTATAGCTGGCCAGTGACTGTGATCCTTCCCTGGGGTCCTTTCCAATCCCAATGATCTGGGGGATGGAAAAACAACATAAAAGACAGCATTGTTTGAACTGGTCTGCTTTCTGCCTTGGGGACTGACAGTTACTGAGCTGTATCTTCCAGCAACTCAGGAGTGTTAGACAACAAAGACTATTACTACCATTAATTTGAATGATTTCCTACTTGCTAGCCTAGCAAGTGGGAT
>NW_017729016.1:8948950-8949221 GCF_001723915.1 Gavialis gangeticus
ATAGGAACGCAGATACATTTATATATTTGTATAAAAACAACACTATGAAACTCACCACGAAGCATAGTAGAAAGGCAGCTGGATATCCTTCAGGGTTGGGTGGAAGAGGGGGTAGAGGGAGAGATGTAAGTCCCATCCACAAAACTGAGATGCAGCCTCTTTCCTGCAACTAGCAGGATGCAACTAGGGATGAAGATTCCAGAAACAGCAAAGAGAGGGGAGCAGTGCCAGTGCCACTGCCTGTGCCTGAGACTGCATCCCCTCCAAGGGC
>NW_017729016.1:8954221-8959742 GCF_001723915.1 Gavialis gangeticus
CCCCAACCACCACTGTGACAACAACCAGCAGCACCAGCCTGACAGTCTCCTCCACCCCAATTTCAGTTCCCAGCCTGAGCCTTCCAGTGCCAAAGGAAGAGCTGGAGCTAGATCTGACTCTGAGTGCCCTAGCAATGGAAATTCTGAGGAAGGAGACAGAATCAGCTGAGTTTGTGCTCCACACCCAAGTTTCACCTAGAGCCAGGTCTTCTTTTGCAGAAGGCTGGCATGCAATGCAGGCAAGAAAACCAGTCAGTGAAGATGGAAATGGAGGCGTCAGGGGATGAGGGCTAGGGTTGGGGGGGGAAGGAAGGGGGATACAGCAGCGCAGGTAAAAATGGAGAAGTAGGTTGTTAGTGTATTATAAATCCAATGTCTATATTGAGTCCATGAGTTTCTGTACCTACTACCTAGGAGGCTGATGAAGTGAAGTTCATAGGCCTTGCTGTGAAAAGTGGTTTGTAAATTCCCTTTCAGGATCAGGCCTGACAGACTGGAGACAGAGTGGGGTTTTTTGAGAGGAATGTGCCCCCACAGGTAGTTGGGTATTGTTGTCTTTGATAGATTCTGGTGTGCAGTTTCTGGGGGTACTGGAGATTATTGGCAGGTTTTGTGTTTTGAGCTGTAGGAGGTTGGCTTCAGTTCTGGTGATGAGGTTAGGTTTGCAAGGTTCAGTGCTTGTTTGAATTTACAAACCACTTTTCACAGCCGGACCTATGAACTTCACTTCATTAGCCTTCTAGGTACAGAAACTCATGGGCTCAATATAGACTTTGGCTTTATGACACACTACGACCTGCCGGACATCTGACTCCCCAGGTACTTCTCCACTTTTATCTGTGCTGCTATATCCCCTTTCCCCCACCAAGCCTGTCCTTCACCCCCTGATACCTCCATTTCCATTTTCACTGAGTGGCTTTCTTGCCTGTGTTGCATGCCAGCCTCTGGCTTCTTTACTATTCCTTCCATGGAGGAACAGCATACACACCAACTGCAAGTGCTTCCTCTGCCTATCAAAGGGTTTTTCAACCAGAAAGCTTACTAATATATATTTCTGTAACTAACTTTTCAGTTGGTCTGCTAAAACATACCAGATTAGATTGACCCAAAGGAAAGGACCTTGTCTGCCAGTGCCATGTCCTTAGAGCAACACCCCTAGCACCTGACTGGAAGGAAACAGGGCTCTGAGCACATCTAACCCCGAGGGCTGGGTCTGAGGCTGGCAGGGAGAGTTCTCTGGCAGCTGCTGCACAAGAAGCTCCTGCAGGAAAGGAAAGAGTCCAAAATCAGTCCAAAGAGTCCACAAATAGTCCAAAAATCATCAAATGGAATTCAGTATGGATACATTCAGAGTCCTGCACTTAGGATGAAACAATCATATGCATGAATGCAGAATGACTGGCGGGGCTGCAGTACTTCAGAAAAGGACACTGTGACAATTTGGCTTCCTGGGACGCTGCTGGCGCTACTGTGCTGCAGTGCACTGCAGTGTTTACCTGTTGTTATTTAAAGCAGTGGACTGAGATAAGGCTGTAGGGGAGGAGGAGACCTCATCGGGACACATTACCATGTCATGTAGAGGCCCCAACGCCAGTGAGGGTGCACCTTGACACACACACACACACAGTCACACAGTGAGGGCGCGCCTTAACACACACGCTGGAGAAGAAGCTCCTGCAGGAGAGGAAAGCAAGGCTCTGTGACAGTTTGTCTGCCTGAGATGCTGCTGGTGCTACTGTGCTGCTCACCAAGTTATTATTTTACCTGCAGTCATTTAAGGTGGTGACCGGACTGAAGCTGTAGGGGGGGAGGAGACCTCATTAGGGCACACTACTGTGTCATGTAGAGGCCCCAGCACCAGTGAGGGCATACCTTAACACACACACAGTGTCAACAATTTCACGAGTTTTGCTTGTCAGCAGCCTGAGGTGCAGTTTCCCAGAAACCCCTATACCTATCTCCTTGAAACTTGGCAGGCTTCATGGCCTCAGCAGGGGCTAGCAGGCCTGCAGTTTTCACCCCGCTGCACTGTAACACACACACAGTGTCACCCACATCACGATTTTTGATTGTCAGCAGCCTGAGGTGCAGTTTCCCTGAAACTCTTGCACGTATCTCCTTGAAACTTGGCAAGATTCATGGCCTCAGCAAGGGCTAGCATGTCTGCAGTTTTCACCCTGCTGTACCTTAAGACACACATGTGGCATGAGTTTTGCTTTCAAGAATTTGAGGTGCAGTTTCCCAGAAGCCCCTGGACCTATCTCCTTGAAGCTAGGCAGCCTTCATGGCCTTAGAAGGGGCTACCATCTTTTCAAGGTACACCCAAATCAGGCACAAAATTACAAAGTTACAGGCAGTTTTGTGCTTCCCCATTATAGCCTATGGGCGAAACCTCGAAACAGCTTTGACAAAACAAAAAACAGCAGTTTCAAAACAAAACTAAACTAACTCAAAGTGAAACACTGTCCCATCAAAATGGACGTAGAAGTGGAATGGTGCTGTTTTGCACAGCCCTGCTAAATGACTGTGCAGTAACTGCTGTTCACTCCACTTCAGAAGGCATACATGGCCGAGGTAGCTAATGATATAGTAGCAGATCAGTATGGCATTAAGTTGAAGACACCAAGTTGAAGTTGAAGACACTAAGTTGAAGACTCCTATCGCAGTTAGTGAATTTCTTCCTGGGCTGCAGAATGGGAGAGCGCTTTCTATTTCATCCCTTTGTTAGCTGGACCCATGCACTCCCATAGGGGCAGTGGAAAATGGATAACGCTGAGCTGTTTCCACATCTGTGGTGCAGGTGCATTTGTGTAGCCACGTTTCCCAAACAGGCCTCTTGTGACACCTCATGCTGATATATTTTTGCTATTTCCTGGGCTCTAATGAAATTTCCAAAGTGTGCTGTGATAGAAAAACCATTTCATGAGCATTTAGCACACCAAAAGGTCCTGAGGGAGGGCTGGCGTTCTGCCAGAGACACTGATGATAAGTGATACAGACGCATAACAGCAAGGAGTGCTATTCCATTTGCGTGTGTCTGCACGCAGGGCTTGAAGGTACAACAGTGATGTCTTGCATGTCTGGGCTCTTTTGGAAATGAATGTAAGTGGTGGTGAGCTTTGTTTCCCTCCCATTTATCTCTGTTTTAGATTTAGGGACCCATACATTGAACAGAGCTGAGTTGCTCTTGGTTTGCCACAGTGTATATGAGCGAAGAAACTGGCCTGGAGTGTTCAGAGTAGGAAACTAGCAGTTGGTTCTGTTTCTGAACAGACATGTACTATCTCTCATTGGTGGGGCTTGATTCTTGGCAGTGGTCCTGGACTTGCCACAGAGGTGCTAAATGAGCTCTGCCTAGCTATGGGCCATATTCTAAAGCTCCTCCTTATGCTGAGCAGTATCTCATTGTGTAAGTGGCCTGCTACTTTTCATGAGGGAATATGAAGAGTAAAATAGAAACTAGCAAGCTGGAGGAATTGCCTTGAATGCTTTGAATCTCCAGTTCCTTATCTATAAAATTGGGTTGCTACCTATCTCACTGATGAAACATGATAAATGAGATGACCAAGAGCAATACAGTGTGTAACAGCAGCAGGTCTCCCATGGTCAGGTGGCTTTGGAAGGAGATGTAGTAGAGAATTCTGTGCAGACTCCACAAGGCAACCTCTATAAAAGCTTTGTTATAACAACTTTAGGCACAGTACTGTTGTACGTATAACTATAGTACACAATAGGTTACAGTGTTAGCATATTTGCATCTGCACTGACAAAGATGAGCTGGAACTAGACCTTTAGATTTGCAGGGATTCAAAATCAAACCCAGAACTGGATCACTGTTGTGAAAATCAGTGTCAAATGTGAAAGTGTCAGGGCAAGATTTTTAAATGTGGCTACAAATGAGCAGAGGCAGGAAGACCTACAATTACTGCATTTAAAGACCTGAACATAGTTCAGGTGTATGATAAAAACACTGGGTCAAGAAACAAAGCAGAGAATGATTTTACTCGTATAATATTAGTAAATATTTTCATTTTTTAAAAATATTTTGTATTGAAAACTGTTCTTTGTTTAAATCCAAGCACTTATAGACTAGTAGGGACTGGAGGGGCCTCAAGAAGTCAGCCAGTTTCAACTCCCTTCTCAAGGCAGGATCTAAGCCATCTTAGACAAGTGCTTGTCTAACCTAGTCTTAAAAGCTTCCAAGGTTGGAGATTCCACCACTTCTCTGGGTCATTTATTCTAATACTTAATTACCCTCTTGATGAGAAGTTCTTCCTGATATCCAACTTAAATTTCCTTTGCTGTAATTTAAGACTATTTCTTCCTGTTCTATTCCCTCCATCCTCTTCAACAAATACCTGAAGAATGGTTAAGATTTATCAAATCTTCCCTAAGCCTTCTCTTCTCTAAATTAAATGATACCGGTTCTTTCAGTCTTTCCTCGTAAGTCATGTTTTTCAGACTTCTAATCATTTTGTAACTCTCCACTGACCACTTTCTAATTTGTCCACATTTTTCTTCAAGCATAGGGCCCCAAACTGGACACACAGTAATCTGTGTAACCCCAAGTCCTTTATTGAAGCACTGCAACCCCACCAGCCATTCTGCATTCTGTATTTGTTCATATGATTGTTTCATCCTAAGTGCTGGACTCTGCACTTGCCCATACTGAATTCCTTTTGCTTGATTTTTTTGGACTATTTTTCCAGTTTACATAGGTCATTCTGAATCCTAGCTTCGGCATGTCAACAACTCCACCACACTTCATGTCATCTGAAAATTTGCTAAATGGCACTCAAACCCATTCTCCAAATCATTAATGAGAGGATGTTCCCTCTCTTGTATGATATTCAAACATTGCAGCATTATGTTAGTACACAAGTACCTGAAAGTGAAAATGCCCCAGAATGAAAGTGAACAGGTGTATATCCAGAGGGGTGTGGCAGCATGGCCCCACCCCCACAGGAGCAACAACCAGAGATTTTTTAAGTCCTTGAAGCAGGTAAGACTTTCCTTTCGCCTACCCCACCCACTGCTTCCACTGTCCCCCGATGACTGGGAGGCAGGGGAAGCTCCAGAGCCACTCCTGGCCCACTACAGCCAGGCTGCATGGGGAGCTCAGCTGCAGACAGTGGCAGTGATGAGTGGGTTCACCCTCCCTGCCCTGTCCCTCTTTGTGTTACTCAGTAGCCCGGGAGCAGGCTCAGAGAAGAGTACCTGCCAGCTGTCACCACTACTGCCACTGTCCTCAGCTGAGCCTGGCTCCCCCATGCAGCCAGCTTGAGTAGGGAAACTCTGGAGCTCCTCCCTCCTGAGTTCAGTTTTGGGGAGCAGCAGTCATAGGATGGGGAGGGGAATTGGGATAGAGGAAAACAAGCATGAAGAGGAAGAGAAGGGGTGATTCTTACCTGCTTTGGGCACATACAAAAAGTCTTTAGCTGCTGCTCCTGTAATATGGTCTGCCCACCTTAGTGTTAGGAGGGGCTGGGATTGAGGAGTGTGCCCCCCCCCCCCCCCCCCC
>NW_017729016.1:8959771-8972204 GCF_001723915.1 Gavialis gangeticus
GGGGGGGCCCCCCCCCCCCCCCCCCCCCTGCAATATGACTGGTTCCTGCACCCATTGTTACAAAGTCCTGGATCTGCCTATGAAAGTCAAACAGGCATTATGTAAAGTCTGCAAGCATATTTAGTAAATAAACAGCACTGATAGCTAGAAAAAACTCTATTTTAATTCCATTTAAACATCATCTTTCTAGTCATTAGGTCTATAACTGAGGGGACTCATCTTTAACTTGTCCTTCTCCTTTCCCCTTCACATATACAAATGTCCAGAGTTTGGTCTTTTAAAATTCTTAATGTTTTTAAAAGAGCCAGCCTGTTCATCCAGGTAAAATGGAGCTTCCAGGATAATTCTTCTGTCGGCCAGTCTGGCCACGTCAGCTGCCTTGGACACTTCACACATCCCTACTGGTTCTTCTTTTCCATTGCAGTAAGTCAGGCTTGTTGTCACCTCAAGGTTGTTTGCCTCTCCATACTTATCTGAGGTTGCTTCATTCTTACTCCTGCTCTTATCTTCTGTACTCCATCATTCCAGCAAATATTTCAGACTCTCCTTCATCCTTTTTTCTCACAACAGTATTTGCTTTATCTTCCACATGTTATCTTCTGCATAGAAGGTCCTACTGCAACTGTCTGTAGGCTGCACTTTCCTCCTTCAAATCCACATACAATTTAGGCATATAGGTGGGTTCCATAATAAAACCTACCGACCAGTAATGGCTAGAAAGTGTAGCACGCCTGGTACAGCTTAGTTATAAAAAAAATAATAATAATAACCCTGAATTTATACTACAACTTTGATTTCCTGCTGTCTTTGGAGAATCCAAAGTTGCATCCCTTAAGCCTGGATGTGTAGACAGTGCCTAACATTTTGTGGGCTCTTCCATAGTAAAGATAAACCTTAATCATTTCCACAGGTAATTCTACATTGCCATTTCAGTAACATGCTTAGGTTACAGGGGCATCGCACTGTACCATTAATTCTTGTCATTTCAGTGCTACTAAGTGTATCCAAAGAAGCTTTTCCAGTGAAAAACTACTGTTACTCCCCAATATTTCTCCATTCCAGCCCTATAGCAAAAATTCAGCTGCTCTTTTGTAACTGAGTTTCTTTTTCTTTTTCTTTTCCACTCAATAAATATTCTACTTAGTGTTAAGATTTAGCCTTGGTTGGTCTGCTCCTGAAAGGGAAAAACAACACTGGTGTAATGTTATGAAAGAGCAGAACTGTCTTCCTCCAGAGATAATTACTTAGAAGATAATTACATCTGAAAAAGGGGCCATCCAATTCCTGCAGCCTATTTTTCATAATGTTTTATTTTAAGTGTCTCTTCCTAGCTGTGATTAGCTCTGCTCTGGCTTAAACCACCCAGTCACTCAGGACACAAGGACTGCCGAAGTCAGTCAGGCCTCTAGTCATCTGTCTGGTCCATTACCCTATCTCTAACAGCAGCCAGCACCAGATGCTGCAAAAGAAGGTGCAAACAATCCTGAAACAATCATCAGGCCCTGGGGAAAGCTTCTTTCTGGCCCCCAGTACTTACAGCTTGATATATACTGGGCACATTTACATGTGCGCCAGACTGCGCAGTTGTTACTGCACAGTCATGTAGTACTTGCTGAAGCACCAGCAGGATATGTGCTTAAGAACCAGCAGGGATAGTACTGCTTCAGCAAGTACTACATGACTGTGCAGTAACTGGTGTTACTGTATGGTCCTGACACTGCATGGGTTTTTTCCCATGCTGCTGCGCAGTACCATTGGCATCATGGTTCATGCTCGCTGATCCTACATTGCCATAGCAATGAGCTATGGCGATGTAGCTCATTGGTACAGTAATGTACCATCTTGTGTAGACGCGCCCACTACTCAGTAACTTTCTGTGCTAAACTTGATGGATCAAATATTAATTTCCATCTTTAAGAATCAGGTTGCTGATGCTAACTGATGTTCCACTGTTAACTCTGAGGATCTACATTGTTTTCACCAGTGTGTGTCTCTTTCTGCACCAGCACATCTGAAATCAGCATCTGGCCCTAATTTCTTCAAGGAGAATATGGGTGTGTATTCTGTGTTATGCTCTTTTAATCTGCCTGCCATTTTCCTTTGCAAAAGGTGTTTTTTCTTTAAAGCTGTTCAGTTCCACTGCTCACAGACTGCTACCCTCACTGCCGAATGAAGTACCTCAGTCAAGCAAGTGCTATTCTTAATCAGACTGGGCATCCCAGGGTAATTCAGCTATTTCCTTTTGGGTGATGAGAAGCCATTAGTAGGTTCATACCATCTTGCCCTTATTTAATTACACCCCAAGGAGAGGATTGAGCGAGGAGGATAGCTGAAATCTGAGGTGACCCAGTAAAGACTCCAGGCATGAAGGCTTCTTTTTAATATTTCATGCTAGATCCCAGCAGCAGCCTGCAGTAGAAGAGGTTTCAGTTTCACTCAGTGCACACATACAATGACTTCTATTCATTGCCATGGAAATATCCATTTCACAGGCTATCATACAGAATCATCAAATGTGTATTAGCTCTTTGAGGTCCAGTGACTGTTCCTAAACTGGGTAATTCAATCAGATACAGATACGATGCTGGGAGACTCACTTTTATTCCCCCAAACGAGTTCAATGGTGGCACTGACACAAACAAACCCAAATGTTTGTGTCCAGGGCTGTTAACAAAACCCGAAGTAATAATGAAGGAAAATCCACTGTACTGTGAAGAAATATGCTTTGACTCAGAGTCCTTGCTGTGTGTGTGGGAGGGTCTGTCTAGTACAGTTTACAGCATTGAGGAGATGATGCCAAACCTGCAGTGTGATAGTTACTGCTGCTGAGCCGCAGGGTGCCAAGAGCATCTTGCTTCCTGCAGATGAACTCTGGTCATGGTAACAGCTTGAGTCCCGAGGTGAACATTAAGTCTCCCCTTCTATTGCAGACATGGCTCCTTCATGGGTTTTTTTTTAACTGGAAACCATCCTCTTCTCACCTAACACTCTTGGGTTGAATATCCTCACAGCCTCAGCTGGGGACGTATTGTCTGATCTACATTTCCATAGCTTACCCTAATGACAAGGTCCAGGTGCTTGGGAAAGACCTGCTGATGCAGGAGAGAGACAACACCCTACACATTAATGATTTTGGAGGGTTTCTGAATTTGAATGAATGTTGCTTGTTTTTTCTGCTCTATGGGCATGTCTACATGTGCCACTATGGCACTGTTGCTACTGTGCCATCATTTAGTACTTCCTTTTGGTACCTAGCAGCCCATACTGCACCATGCACACTGCACACAGTTATTTTTAGGCACCACATCACTGTAACAACATGCTATAATAAGGGAGTGCGTTGCTAGAGCAATGTAGCTGCAGCATCATGGTTTTTGCCTCCAGACGCTATGTCCCCGTAGTGTGTTGCTATGGCAATGTAGCATCACATATAGATGTGCCCCATGAGAAAGATGCAGTTTTAGTATAAAGAGGCATGCTGAGGTCATGGACGTGAAAGTTAATGGATTTCCCAGTGAAACTTTTATGCGACTTAAAGTGACTAATCCACTCCTTTGTGTTGTGCTCTCATGCAGATCTATTTCAACATATATCAATTTTATATCAGTGAAATACTTTTTGAACTTCAGCAAACCTGTTGCAATCATGAAGTACTGTTTGGGAAAAGGAGGGCTGAGGTAGGGTCATTTTATGAAGCAGGAGTGGGGAGGTTGTCCTGAATGACTTGATGGTAAGCTGGGTATTAGTAAATTAGGAACTATAGCATTGATTCATAGGATTCATTTAGCATGCAGTTTTGTTTTTGAATCTTAATCCCCAAGGTCTTTGATGTTGTGCAAACCAAGAAGCCATTTTCCTTCAGAGGAAGTTTAGGCATAGTAATTAGGATCCATTAATAGCAAGCATGGAGTTTCATTTGTGACTTGCCTGTGATAATTGCAGGAAAAACCTAGCTGTGGGCTTCAGCTATAAAATGGAGATCTAGTTTCTGAACACCCCAAACCGAAAAGCTGTTCAGATTTCAAGGTGCAGATATATTTCTTTTTCAAAATGTATGTACTAATGAAATACGAAGTAGTGTCCAACAGTGAACTCCTTCTGGTGTTTGGAACTGGGGCACAATTCTATAGCAAACATAAGTATCCCTTATTGGATTCTTGATGTGTTACATGATTTCTAATTCCACCATCTTATCCCTACCTCACTTAAAACATTTTTACATGTTATATTTTACATTTTTTACATTTTTTCATGCTAAAAATAGAAACAAAACATTTTATATGGCTAGAGCTGTATGAAATAATTGATTTCAAACTGAAGCATATAAAGAATATTTTTTTTAAATTGATGAACCCAAAATTACTTATTTCCTGTGTTTTTCTTGCTGAAATGAAAAAAAACCCAAATAAATTGATAAAAATATTGCAGATCAAACAAAAGACCATATTTGGTGTGGAAATTTTAGTATTCTTAAACTTTTTTTTTTAATTTTTAAAATTGTATGTGGCCAGATGAAGTCTTTTAATTATTCTGTGCCTCATATATGAAACAGGAATGAAGCTTTATGTACCTTGTCAAAGTTTTTTAATGTCTCCAGATGAAGAATTCTATATGAATGTGAATAGGGCAGAATAGGACTGATTTAGTCCTAGTTTATATTGCTGCAACTCTAACTAATAGATTAAATTTACTTATGCTGGGGTTGAATTTGGCACCAGTTATATAGATTTAGGGCATGACCCATCTCCCACTGAATTCAATTGTAAAACTCCCACTGGTTTCAGTTAAACAGATTCAAGATCCATGCCACCAATTTTTTTTAAGTGGTGTTTATGTTGGAGGCCATACTGTACTGTGGAGTTTTCCCTAAGTGCTTTCCCCCTATTCCACCTTTACAGACAGTGCAATAAAATAATATGAGGTTTGGTTTTGTGGGATTGTCCTTTTTCTCATCTAGTAGGACCCAATGTTTGGTAGATCTGGTCTTTGGTGAAGGCACTGCTTTCTTTTTTACATTGGTACTTATACGTGGACAGCAATGACTTTGAGTAACAAGGGGTTCAACAGCCCACAGAGTCTTAGACACCTTGGAGTTTGTGTTCATTAAAATAAGCTCATTAAGCATTCCTTAACAAATAGCAACTCAACATCCAGGAATTTGCAATGCCTTATGTTCCTGTAGTTGGAACAAAGATAATGAAGGAAAAACAGCAGAGCCATAATCACAGTTTTAAAAAATTACACATAGATAATTTAAAACATTTTCTGTTATAAATAGAAGTTTAGGAGACTAAGAGCCTCAAAGCATAATTAACATTTTCACCCATTAAGCTTTATATTCTGTTTTTCTTGTCTTTTCCTCCCCCAACTTTTATTTTCTCTGCTTGTTTTCCAAATTCCATCTCATCAAAGAAAAATAACTGGTATCTTCTAAATTAGCACTCACAGATGGGCAATTTTTAATAGAACTTCAATTTACTCTGGGCCAATTAATGATGCTTAAACTTAATCCTGCTTCCATTAATGGTCCTTTGACACTGGGTTTCTATTAAATCTCTGGAAATTGATCTATAGGAAGGGGGGGATGTGCTCTTTGAATCTTAAAAAAATAAAGTAGAAGGGAAGTGAAAATGGAGTTTTAAAGGTTGAAATTAGGAGGAAGTAGTGATGCTAGCCATGCCTGAGCGCTCTTTTTTTTTCTGACTAATGGTATCAGTCAGAATCCATCCTCTCTGAACAGTTTTCTTTCCTAGGCTCATTGAGGTCAATGGATATATTCCCTTTACCTCAGTAGGCCTTGGGCCAGGTTCAAGGAACAAGTTCCTTTTTGATGGTATTTGAGATTGAAGGTAGGGCTGTGTGTAATTTTGCTGGCTGTTTTGATTTGACACTGTTTTGACTCATTTTGAACTCGAAATAGCGAAATTGAATCAAAACAAAGGGCTTCGAAACAGCCTTGAAACAAAATGTGGCTAGTCGAAATGTGTTGAAAGTTGCAAAATGTTTTAAGTTTCGAAGCAGCCAGGTGGTGGGAGATGGGAGAACTAGAGCTGTGTTCCCAGTAGCAGCCGGGAGTGCAGCCCTGGCTCCCTTTGCCTCCCGCAGCTGGACTGTGGGAAGCTGATCACATCACAGGGGAAGGGAACTGAGCCCAAGCTCAGTTCCCCTCCCCAGCACTGCGATTGGCTAGGAAAGGGAACTGAGCCTGATCGCTCAGTTCCCCTCCCCAGCACTGCGATTGGCTAGGAAAGGGAACTGAGCCTGATCGCTCAGTTCCCCTCCCCAGTACTACGATTGGGTTAGGGAAAGGAACTCAGCCTGATCTGGCGCTGAGGAGGGGAACTGAGCCATCGGGCTCAGTTCCCCTCCCCAGTCCCAGGCGGCAGCACCCAGTTTCCCTCCCTCATCTGGCAGGCAGATTGGGGCCCCCCCCTCTGCCTGCCAGAGGAGAGAGGCTGTTTTGAGCTTCCCCATTTAGGGGAATGGGTGAAATGTGGAAGCAGCATCAGAACAGCCTCACTGTTTCGAAAAAGTAAAACAAAACAGCTGTTTCAAATTGAAATGAAATTAGAAACAAAACACTGTTCCATCAAAACCTCAAAACTCAAGTTGAAATCGCATAGTGCCATTTTGCACAGCCCTAATTGAAGGTGTAATGGCAATTTCACATTGCCATGAGCAGTAAACATCCATTTATTTGTCCCTGTGTATGTTTAGATCAGAGGCTTTGACAGTCAAGGCTATATAACGATAATGTAAAGGGGAACAAGAGGTGAGCTTGGTAGAGGGTCCCATTCAGAGTCAACATAACAATTTGCAGCAGCTATAAATGCTGAGGTAGACAACATGGGAAAGAAATCTTTATTGACAGGGTGGTTATGGGCCCTCCACTTCCGATTGGCTGACATTTCCATTGCCAGATCCTCTTTCCAGTTGCTTATTATTTTATTAACTTTAACTATTTGATGGATGTATATATTGTAGAAAAGCAATAGCCAAAATGTCTTAGCCATTTCTGAGAATGACTGGAGGGGAAAATGCATGGTTTTGCACTGCTGAAAAATTCTGGAAAACTTTTTTCTTTAAGAGTGGTGGCACCCATGTTGTGTGGAGCAGGTCCTTGACACTGTTCAGGGGATCACAAGGGATATGCTGTCACAATTCTGTCCAAATCTGACTAGTTATAACCCATTAAATATCTGTCTCCCTTGGAGCAACTTCAAAATTGTTCCTATAATGTAGGTGTTATATACAGAGGGTGCGATATATAGAGGGAAGGAGATTTTCTTAGCACAAATGGGAATTAAGCACCCAACCCCCATTCACTTTCAATGGAAGTTGGGTACTTAAAAGCCCTTTAGAGTCTCCCATTGGTTTCAGTAGGCTTTAGACCAGGCCTTTACAGAGCTTCAGACAAAACCTTATAGTGTTAGCATGCTATAACAAATTATTAAAATGAAGCTGTCAGTCAATATTCTTACACTCAAACTATTTCATGAGCTGGGAGATGTATCACCCAGACTGTCCAAAAACACAGACAGCTGAATCAGCTTGTTCTACTGCATAATTATGGTAAGTTTGTCGGTCAATACTGTGTGCATTTTTAATACCTTCAGATTGAAGCATCTCATCTTTCTTATTAATGTTTCTAATAGTTTTGCCTCTCACAGCAGTCAAACAAATAGTCCAGCTCTGATGGCTTTTCCTCCCCACCCCCTGCTCTCAGGGTTAATTATTCCTTCAGCTGTGAAAAGAAAACCTGGGCTTGTTATTCTTATTTACTTTTTCAAAAGGGAAAGGATGGAAACATAAACATGAAAAGAAGTTCAAAGCCAGGAGCCTGGAAGCTGTTAGAATCTCTCATAATGATAAACCTTCATGAATCCTTTTAAAATTGAATCTTTGTCCATCTAATGAACACCATCTAACTCATAAGAGCTCATTATTCTGCTGTCATAAAAATGCATTTAACAATTTTAGCCTTTATGCTGAAACTTCACTAGATTGGCTTTTGACTTTCTCCCTTGCTTTCTTTCCCACTTGCATTTTACTGTTATTTGTCAGTAATTTCAACAACAATGTCACAATTAAGCTTAGGCTTCATTGCTATGACAGGATGCATAAGAGAGTTATTTGCTGAGAATACACTGAAGTCTGAGTCGACCTGCAAGAGGCTAGATTCACTGGTGGTGTCACTGTGATGTATGCATAATCCTACTTCATCTGCCTTACTTCTCCATTCTTACTTGAGCTGTGCAAATAATTCATTTTTCAGTTTACTGGCAGTTCCAAAAATAGGCAATCTAATTTCAGGGGAACTCCAAACTGCATTTTTAAAATTTTCCACAGAATAGACAAAAACATTATGTATAGTACAAGCTATAGTGTAGCTCCTATTTCACAGCCTTTCAGACTGTTCTGAACTCATTATAGTAAAATTATATTTGTTTTTGCATCAATCTTAAACTGAATAATATAGCCTTAGGTCCCTAACATAGTGGTAGGGATCTACCTAAATCACGCTAAAAGTGTGCCACGCAGCTGCTCCTTTAATCTCCTTTAATCTTGTTTTAAATATGACATGGTTTTTGCCGCCTCCTGCTCATTGGCAGAGGGATCCCAGCAGCCCTGCCACTTGCTGCTGATGGGATGGGAGACAAAAACTGCAGCATATTTAAAACTGTGTTTTTTGCCTCCTGCTCAATCAGGAGCAAGCAGTGAGTGGTGGAGCTTCTGGGGCCCCTCTGCCAATCAGCAGCAGGGGGCTGGCAGGGTGGCACACAACAAAAAGAGCAAGATTAAAGGAGCCACTGCACAGCGCACTTCCAGTGCAATTTAGGGTAGATCCCTATATATTGGTAAAGCTTCTGTTTTCTTTTTACTTGGAGAAAAATGTGTGTTGTGTTTTATGTGATAATGCACTTCACCATGTGCACCCCTGTTTTCAAAATCCTAGATCCACCTATGGGAACCTCCATGTTATTTGTAAAGCTGTGGGACTTTCAGTCTCACCTTCTGAAGTGGTTTCACTTTGTATAAGTTTAAATAATCATTATGCAGGAGATTGAATGACGTTCTAGCCTTGTGCTTACAGCGCTCGCTGCTACCCTTATTATTTATTTATGCAAAGTGGCACAGTTTCAGCAGGCATAACTGAGAGAGTACCGGCCTGGAATACCCTCCATGATAATGATTAAGGTACTTTGCTAACAAGCCAGAGACCCAAATTCAAGTCCCTGCTCCAAATTAAGCAGAGAAGAATTTGAACACACATCTCCTATAGCTCAGCTGAGTATCTTATCCACTGGGCTACATTTTACAAGAGGGCATTCTCTGTTTAGGGACTCATGTCTGCATTCCCCTTCTGAATCTAGCCCAGAGAAATCAAACCAAATTATTTCAGAAGAACCTAAAGGAACAGTTTCAATGTTTCCATTTTATTTTTCATTTTTTATTTCAAAACTATTCTCTGAATTTCCCTTGAATTCACAAAGAATTTGGGATCCCAAAATCTTTATCCAAACTCTACTGCTTACATCATGTTAGCTAACACCTGTAACTACTAAAAGAATAAAATACTAGTAAAGACAAGAGTTGGTAATTTTAACATGAGCAAGCAAGTCAAACCATGCTGCCCTCACCTCCTCCTGCTACCAGCCACTCATGCGCTGGGCTGTGCCTCTACCCTGCTGCCATGCCCTGGCCTCCACCACTACTGCCATGCCTCTCAGGCTGCCCATGCTGCGCCCCCACCCCAACTCCCCTCTCGGGTAGAGCTGTGACCTGCCATGTGAGCGGTTGGCAGTGGGAGGAGGTGAGCACAACACAGTGTCCTCTGCCCTCTGGCTCACACTGCTGGTGGTGTGGCATTAGTCCATGGCCATGTAGCTGGCACAGGGGTCCTGGCAGCAGGGCAGCAACAGGTCTTACCATCCTGCTCTGCCCTCCCATGCCAGTCCTGCCCACTGAGCCATAGAGGTGACTCCTGCCCAGTGCCGGTCCAGCCAGGCTACAGTCCCATGCCCTGCTATGGGTGCAAAATTCTGTGGGGGCATGTGCCCCCCTGCCCCCTCAGCATGTCACCCATGGTTGGGCACTACCTCTGTCCCACATACATCCCTCTGCCCCACAAACCCACCCTCTTCTCCACATACTGGGGGCTGGGGCCTGGAGGTAGGGGACAGTAGGGTGGAAGTCCGGGAGACGAGTAGGGTTGGGGAAGCTTGCAGGTCAGGAGCAGGGGTGCCAGCAGGGATGGGGGGCTGTGGGTTGGGAGTGAGGGGCACTGGCAGGGCTTGGGGGGAAATGTGGCTTGAGAGTGACTAGCAATGATTGAGGCACTGGTAGGCTTTCAAACTGCTTTAAAATTGTAAATGTATCAATAAAACATTGTGTTCAACTGATATATATATATAAAAGCATTATTTCATTTTAATAATGGAAAAATGCAGATTTGGGGAGTTTTAATCAGAGAATTTAGGATTTGTTTTAATCAGAGAATTTGAGTTTTTTAAACAGAGAAAACCAGGATCCCTGATGATGATGATTTGGTTCTTTTAGATTTAATGGAAAGAAGCAACAGTTCAGCAGGAGGCTAGCCTTTGATTTTAAGTAATTGAATCAAGAGCACGCTGGGCTTCCTGTTTACCATTGTGAACAGTGGATTATTAATAGTCTGTTTTCTTTAATAGATAATAAATTTCAGAGCTGGAAGAGAACAGCAGCACATCTGCTTTGACTTCTGGTATAGCACAGGCCATTTAATTTTGCTTAGTGACCACTATATTAAATTCAGTAAAATGTGTTTGTGATTCTCATTATGAAGTTTTTATTTGGAGGACTGTTTTGACCTACCTTTGTTAAAGCTAAAACACTTCAACTAAAATTCTGTGGTTCTTTTTACACTAGAGAAAACTTAAAAACTTGAAAGTTACTCAGAATGCATATCTGGTGGGGGTGTGCAAAGTGGGCAGTATTCGATTTGGATTTGGATTTGCCTCTATTCAGGGGGCAATGATTTGATTCACTGATTCTGGTCACTTTCCTGATTTGATTCAGCCAAATCTGAATCTGGAGATTCAATTCTGATTCAGAGAATCAGTGATTCAACCGCAGACACAGCTTTATATGTTTTTTCTATGTACCTCGAGGTACCAGGCGTGGCTTGTGAATGCTGAGGTGGTGGGGCACATGGAGCATCCCACAGGAATGCAGGGGGTCCCCCACATGCTCAGTGACGAACTCCCCCTGCACCCCTCTGGCTCAGCAATTGGCTGCGAGGGGACCCCAGATGTCCCCTCGGACCCAGGAGTCACTAGTTGCCAAGTCAGGGGAGTGGGTCCCCCACACGCTCTGTGGCAGACCCGGAAGTGGACTGCAAGTACTTTTGGTCCACTTCTGGATCTGCCTCCAAGTTTGCAGGCTCCCCCCATGCTCCCGTGGGATGCTCCATCTGCCCCACTATCTCAACATTCATGAACCACACCTGGTACCTTGAGGTATGTAAAAAAAACCAAAACATCTAATGCTGTGTCTATGGCCGAATCGTCGAATGTCTCCAAATCAATTTGGAGGCTTCCAGTTCGATTCAGCGAGATTAATGGGCCTCCTGATTTGATTCATATGGCAGTGCACCTTTGGGTGCCTGCCACTTTAAGGGCAGTCAGGCAGCTAGCAGATGCCTGATGGCAGCAGCCATTTTGAAAACAAGGGATATAAAGGCTGCAGTTTGCTGTGGCCAGCCCAGGCAGAAGCATCACCTGGGTGAACTGCAGCAGGAACATCTAGGTGGTAAGGGCAAGAGCTTATGGGGATGGCTAGGAGGTTCTTGGTCCTGGGCATGACCTAAAACTGCATCCTTCCAGTAATGGGTGACCTGGTGGGGCTCCTAATGGTATAGGAACCCCCAGGAAATGTCAAGCCAGTTATCACCCCAGTGAAAGGCAGATCAGGACACCTTAACCCCTGGCCCCCACAATATGGTGGGTATGAGGGCCAGGCATGGCTATGACCACCTGAGCCCTAAGGGGTGGAAGACCCCAGGAGAGGAGTGGGGCCTGGCACACCTGCGGCCACCTGAGCCTACAGGGGAGGAAGACACTGGAGGCCCCTAGTCAGGGATAGTAGTGTGGCCCTGGAGAGAGAGGGCAGTTGTGAAGGCCCTGAGATGGCAGGGCCTTCCCCCCCACAACTCTGGTGCACGCTGAGTGACAGTGGCAGCCTTCTGGATGCTGCGCTTGGACCTCTTGGGAAATGGAGCCCCCCACCTCACAGGCCTAGCTCAGCTTCCCCACCCAAAGATCCTAGCAGGGGTACCTGGGCTACATATGCATGGGAGGGGGCTTCCCTTCCCACCCAACCCTTGTGCGAGCTGCTTGACAACAGCAGCCTCCTGGCTGCTATGCCTGGGGCTGGAAGGGCCAAGTGGCGGGGG
>NW_017729016.1:8972439-8974520 GCF_001723915.1 Gavialis gangeticus
CTGGGAATTGAGTGATCCATTTTTAAAGCCCTCTTCAGTCCTAAGCATTTGTTATGTTATGCCTACAGAGCACTTCTGGTGGCCTCCTCATATGAAAAGTGTAACTTCTGGACACACATTTTGTGTCTGTGAGAGAGTTAGCTAGTATTTACTGTATGGTCTTCCTTTTAAATATAGAAATGTAAATCTTCATTTTTTCAAACAATCTTTTAGATTTGAAAGAGAAGCAAAAATGGTTCTGGGGAAAGGGGGGAAATGGAAGTAATTTCTAAACCGAAAATGAAATCCACTTCCTATCACAATAGCTATTGATTTTTCTCTCTTTAACAGACAGCTCCTGTGAGATGAAAAAAAGCATCACAGATAGTACAGCCCTGACATAAAAATACTTCAGTTATAATGTTTTGGTAAAAAAAGAAAAATGTTTGAACATTTTAGGGCTTCAACTTTTCTTTGACAACAGTGGAAGCACTAGAAAGAAGAAAATATCCTCAGGTGCTAGGAAATAACTTGAAGCAGTTAAACAAGAGGAGAAAATTTGTTCAAGTGTACTCTGGCCAAGCTCAAATTTCCAATTTTTTCAGTGTCTAGGGGGTATGGAGAAATGCATTCTGTACCTTATAGCTGTTGGTGGAAGGATTATAACTGATGTCACTGGGCTTTGGATGAGAGTTACTGTGTGCACACTGTCTTCTGTTTCTCAGCCAAGCAATCACAGATCTATGTTCATGTTCTCAGTGTATGAGGGAGTAGTGGGTACTCATATTAGCAGTGTATACAATGGATGTGGTACAGGCCAGCACACCTCTGTGTGTGTGTGTGTGTGTGTGTGTGTGTGTGTGTGTTTAAAAGGTGCATATATACATAGTATGTAACCTATAAGTAGCAGCAAGGTCAGGAGTAGTCAGTGAAGACAGAGTATACGATAGATCTGGAAGGAGAGGGGGAAAGGAAAGAAGACAATGGATAGAGCCAGTGTGAAATGGACAGAGGCAAATGGTTTGAAAAAGAATATAAGATAAGAACAAATTATTATTTAGATTGAATTATTTAGATTATTTATTTATTACCTAGATTATATCTTGCCCTATCCAGAAAGGCTCAGAGTGGTGTACAGTAAGTGATAAAATTCACGTAAAATAAATAGGAATCTACTTAATTCCTGCTGAGGTGAGGGAAAAATCACAGGCTCTTTACGGCGTCATTCTTGTGATCTTTTCACCATGGCTCCTCCTGCCACTGATTGGCCAAGGGTTCCTAGCGGCCCAGCACTCCCCATTGATTGACTAAGAGGGCTGCCCATCTGGCAGCCCTGCCCGTTGCTGCTGATTGGTGGAGAGGGGTAGGGCTGCACGATAGGTAGTGATCTTGGTCAGTCAGCAATGAGGGGTGGCCATCTTTGCTGCTCCCCTTCATGCCAACAGCTTTCTCCCCTCTTCCCTGGCAGGCTGTAAGTCCGGGCCGTAGCAGCACTGAGAACCACTGGCTCCTATTGGAGAACCAGCATTTTATTTTTAGTAAGTTGTTTTTTTCTGGCAATTCTGTGCCAAAATTGCAGGGATCACCATCTTTCAGGGTTTGCGGAAACCCCTTTTTTATGGTTTCCATGGAAAATGCAAAATCACAAATAGGTAGGTCTCTAATAATGATATCAGTAGGCTCCCTAGGTGGCATCACAACACTTGAAAATGTCACCTTACCCTATCATGCACTCCTGCTTTCCTGCCTATTCCTTTGTCCAATCCCATCCACGCTTCTTAACCTCCATTCACATCTAGAGCCTATCAAATTGGTAGAAGGGGGGGCAGTGGCTTTGCAAGATTGAGAGTTAAGAGGCAGTGGCTTAGGAAGAGAAAGTGTGTCATGAGTCTTCCTGAAGATCAGTTATACCCTGGAGCTGAGGGATATTATTTCAAGATCCTTGGCAACACAGTGTGTGAAAACCACAAAGAAATAGAGAGAACCCTGGCCTAGAAGAAGAATGTGGAAGCCAAGAGCTGATCACCTGGAAATGTTTGAGCACTGGTGCTAGTTTCCTGTGTGCTTATGAGTGAATACAGATGGACAGGGTATAATACACA
>NW_017729016.1:8979520-8982324 GCF_001723915.1 Gavialis gangeticus
CCCTGGCCTAGAAGAAGAATGTGGAAGCCAAGAGCTGATCACCTGGAAATGTTTGAGCACTGGTGCTAGTTTCCTGTGTGCTTATGAGTGAATACAGATGGACAGGGTATAATACACACTTCTATTATGAACTTCACCTTAACAATAGTATTAGAGCTTCTAACCCCTCTGGGTAACCTTTCAAAATAGCCACAACCCCCTGTGAATGTCTGATGTGACAGACTGGAACAAATTCATAATAGTATAAACACTATGAAGTCCATGGAATTATACTGAGGATGATATTAACCATTATGTTGCCAAAGCAGGGAGGATGTAGGCATATATTTAAGCAGTTGCAAATAAAATTACTGCTCGCGATAGAAGATTCATGTCTATATAGATTTTTTTTTGTTTTTTTTAAAGACCAATCCCATGGAAGTTGTATCTTTTTAGGGAAAATGGAAGCTTCTAGCACAAACTGTGGCAGTTTAAGCCACAGTAGGCATGTCTACACATGCCCCTGACTGCACAGTAAACTGCACAGTCATTTAGTACCACTGTTACTTTGCAGTCTCAGGGGTGCACAGGTTGTTTCCAACCCTACTGCACAATAGCAACAAGCTACTGTGCAGTAGTGTTGGCATCACAGTTTGTGTCTGCCCATGCTACGTCGCTGTAGCAAGAAGCTACGTCACCATAGCTCATCACTGTGGCCACATAGTGTCTTATGTAGATGTGCCTAGTAAGAGTTTGGAATTGTGCAAAACCAGAAAGCAGAAAGGCTAGTACCATTTCCAAAGAAGCAAACACTCTCTAAACACAATTTTTGGCAACGTTAGCATTTGGCATCTTATTAAAGCTACGTAAGTGGCAAGGATTTTTGATTATTTTTTATTGGACCAACTGTGTAGTTGGGATAAGGTTAGGCAAGCTTTCAAATACAAGGCATTTATTAGATCACCTGATGGTAACCTTGTTTCTCCCATAATTTCTGGATCATCACAGCTTCAACATCACTCCAACATGACTAAAACTGCACAAAGCATTACACAGAAAACTAGGGAAATACCAACAGCTTCTCTTGTTCTAGAAATGTTATCTCACTTTGTCCTTGAAAAATTTATTAATTTAATAAGCTGTGTTGGTGATGACCTAAGCTTCCACCTACAGCAGCTTTTTCAACCTTGGCAGAATAAATGTCTGGGCTGGGGGTTTATCTGACACCACGAGCATTGCAATAACATTGCTTTACTGATGCATGGAAATTTGCATTACATTATGCATTACAGTGCTGGCAATTAATTTGCATGTGAAATTAACCCAAGGTAAATAGTAGCATGACCCAGTCATATAATTGATATTATGTGACCCTTTTACTTGCAGGATAGAGTTTTATTAGATTTTGATGTAGATTTCCATGAAATATAACGTACATACCCTTCATTTTTCAATAGGTTACTGAAGAAGTGGTGGAAAAACCATTCAGACCTCTGATTTTCTTGAACTTTAGGCCAAGATGATCACTTGACACACAACAGGTAATAAACACTTTGTAATGTGATTATATTGTTCTCTTGCATTTGCCTCTTCTGCACACAAAGAATTTAAACATGCGTAATAGCATACCACCAAGCAGAGGCTAAATGTTCTGTGTAGTGCTTCTGTCATATAAAAAAGTGGTTACATTGTCTCCACAATAACAAACTTCCAAGCCATCTTCCAAAGTAGTGTGTTACAGTAAGCAATTTGAGAGTCCAGAAAGGTAAGAATTTTTGTGTCAAGAGCCGCATCAGTGTAATGAAGTGCAGAGAGAAAAGATGTTTCCCTTTACTGAGAGTGCTTGAGAATCCAAGAGTAATTGATGAGCTGGAGGCACCTCCTAAATTGTAGATTTCATAGCCAACAAGTATTTATATTCCTCAAGAGAGGAGACAGAGATATCTCTCCACTTGACGCTTCTTAAATTTGGGTGTCTTCTCTCCTTTCCTGGAATTTTCAGTCATTTTGCACTCATCTAAACTTCTACCTGCTATGTCTGGAGACTCCCCATTTGCTCATTGCAGGAAGCATTCAGTCCCCTTTGTGTTGACAGAGTAGCACAGATGTGGGTTAAGGATCTTGTTTGATGCCTTTTCCCTCCCATGCCTTTTCAGCAGCACAAAGGCTGGGCCCAGATTATTTTGTGCATGCTAAATAAAACCATTTAGAGGAGGCTATTACTTGTTTCTGTGGATTTATGGATAGCACTTCTTTATGTTACCAAGTTATTCACTTTGTAATATAACTATTTTGGAATATTTTACTCCTGTGTAGCTATAGTTGGTTCATCATTATCATAATACAATTTCAGGAAGTGGATTAACTATAAATACCTATATCTTAGGCTATTTAAATATATGAAATGCATATATGCATACACACACACACACGCACCCTGAAGTTTGTTTGGGGGTCTGCCTCAGAGTCAAGGATCCTGGGATAGACTATGAGGGTCCCTGGCTCCAGGACAATCCAGGAGAAGTCCCTGCAGCTGCTCATTATTATCACTTCCACTGCTGATATTTGAAATTGACAAGAATGTCAATTTCACCAAGCAGCTGGGGATCTGGGTTGCTTCTCATTTATGGGAAATTTTGAAAACATTTGGCTTTGATTTGAATTAGACAAAAACAAATGTTAGGGAAAACAGTAAGTTTGCTTTGACCTGGAAATCCTGCTTTAAAGCCAGGTCTAGTCTCAAGACCTTCAGAATAAGAGTTTGGGGTTCACTGCTCCATAGTTCTTATACTGTACTAGTTCCTTTCACTAGAGTCATTTTCATA
>NW_017729016.1:8982335-8987801 GCF_001723915.1 Gavialis gangeticus
TATACTGTACTAGTTCCTTTCACTAGAGTCATTTTCATACTAAACTTGTGGAACTGTTGTCAGCAAGCCCTCGGTTCAAACATGATCTTTACCATGGCTCATTGATGGGTCTTGAGATAATTTAAGAGTCCAATTCTTGAGCCACAGATGTGTGCATAGGGGAGAGATTAGGCTACAGGATGGGATTCCTATCCTTTTCCTCCATGCACTCTCTCTGCTTTGAGGTCAAGATGCTTTACCTCGAAATGGGCTGCCACTTGGTTGAGGTTGTGGTCCTATTGGAGTCAGTTGGCTCCTCCCAACTCCTGATGTCAGCATCCGTTTCTTGAGGTATACCTTCAGTCTGTCCTTGTAGCGTTTGCTCTGGCCACTGCCAGATCTCGGGCTGTTACTTAGCTGGGAGTAGAGCACTTGTTTTGGGAAGCAAGAGTCAGGTATCTGCATACAATTTCTGGTCCAGTGAAGTTGGTGCTTGAGGATCACTGATTCTATGCTGGTTACATTGTCTTCAGCAAGGATGCTGGTGACTGTGTGGCAATCTTCCCATTTGATATAGAGGATTTTCTGGAGACCTCATTGGTGATACCTTTCCAGGCTCTTGAGATGATGATGTGGAGCATTTATTGTACAAAAGAACTGCTGCCACATTTCATTGAAATTATAGGGCCAGCTTCTTGTTTCATTGAATGACGGTGGTGCCAAAGGGACTCTCTACCCTCATGGTGACACTCTAGAGTGTCCCTCTGGGGTGAATCCAAGGTCTTCACTTCTAGGGCTGTAGGGGATGATTCTGTCTTCACTGAGTTAGAGAATGGATGGGGACTGCATGCTCAGAGACATCCTGGCTGGAAGTGCAGCTGCTCCACTTTAGATATAGATTAAAAGATCCAGGCCCTTGATGCTAGGCTGTGTGTAAACAAATAGAAATAGGCAGCCATTGCTCCAGAGACCTCATCATCTGAATGGACCAAACGGAGTAGGAGAGAGAAGAGGGATTATTATGCCCCTTTTACAGATAAAAACAGTATAAAGCGATTAAATGGTTTCTTAGCAATCACATAGGCAGTACTTAGCACGCGTTTGTGCGGTGCCTAGCATAATCCATAACATAAGCAATGAGGGTCTACAAAATACAGGGAATGCAAAAACAAAACTAAATTCTGATATTTGAACCCAGGTCTCCTGAGTTTCATTCTAGTGCCATAATTTGCATGTCATACTGCTTCTTCAATCATAAAGCTCATGCTTGGTGTAAAAAGTACTTAGCTAACTGGCCATTTCATTTAACCATTATGATCTTTACAAAGAGTTGCACTTAAATACGGGACAAAAATTGCACTTTGTTTTCAAGAACGTTTTAAACATAATTTATACTCCCTTCAAATTCCACTGTTGTTGGTGCCCATTATTAGATTTCTATTCTTTATTTTCACCTGACCTTCACTTTGCTTCATTGATATAACAGTGTCAATAGTAAATTATCAAGGATCCACTAAATCAAGCATTTTGCATTTGAAGCAAAGGCCAGGGACAGCTCTGTGTGTTCCAAAAGGAAAACCAAGTCTCTAGGGTTAACATTTTTTAACACTGCAAGAGAAGCTGAGATGTAGCACTTTTAATTTATTATCATGGCAGCAATACGGGAGTGGCAAGTGAATAATCTCATTCTAATCTACAGTAGTTAATGGCTAATAACTGTCATCTCGTAAGATGTTGTCAGTTGCATGTGACTTGTTTATTCTTGTGGGTTCTGATACATTTTTATGCTAAGTAGGTTATTCCTTTTTCCCAGTAAAAAAAAAAAATCATAAAGTTAGGGGAAAAAATCCCCAAAGCAAGAAAAATTACTGGGAAAATTACAAAAGTGTAAATCAAGAAAATAATATTGAACTTTAGAAGACAGCATACAATAATATGACACTTTATTCCACTGCTGCCTGAGGTTTATATATGCTACTGTCACTTTTATACTGTTCTCCACCACTAGTAATTTTCTTTCAATCTAATTTTTATTTCCCAAGGGTTTGCCAAGGTTAAAAGTGCTAGAAAACCAATGACTATTCACTTGCCAAAGGACAATAAATTAAATTAACCGTTGTTGGTAGCCAGCTCTGGTCAGAACTATTTATATGTAAATAGGTGGAAAACCCTGATGGCATACTGTATGATTATTAGCAGCTCATTGCAGATGCTGTACATAAAATTAAAGGCACTGGAAAGGAAATGTGTTTTCCCTCCCATTTAGCTTTTTTTGAGGAAAACAGGTTGGATGTCTCCTTCTACAACAGCCTGTTGTTCACACCCTGTCTTTGCATCAACACCAGAGCTATCCAAGGCCAAATTAGTTGGGTTCTTTAGGATTCCAATGCTTATTCATTTTAAATTACCCTCCCTCCGTAGCCATCAAAGTAATAATCTTCAGATTGGAACAGTATCACGGATCGGATTTAAAGTGGATTATCACACTCTTCCATTGGCCAGTTTGTGTGGCTGCTGGAATTGATCCTACCAACTAATGGTGATGTACTTTATAACTATTTCCCACGTCCTGTTATTGGGATTGTGTAATTAACAACCACCTCCTGACAGCACTCTTCTGAGTCACACCATATACTAACTATAGCATATTAGGGTCCACTGCATATAAGGTGAAAAAGGGAAGAAAAGTGAATTTTGTTCTGCATAAAGATTTCGAAGCAGGCAGTGTTCTTATTCAGTGGCTGGTAAAATATGGCCAACTGATCACGCCTGAAGAGGTGGCGGGGTGGGAGGGGGAGCTTTTTGCACACCATGGCATGGCGCAGTGACAGAGGGCTTGGTGCACTGTGCCACACCACAGCTTCACATCATGAGCAGTGGCCCACGTGGAATTTGAACTGCTCCAAAACCTTGCCAACCACTACTCTTATTAGTGACCCTGAGATGCTAGTGGGCAGAGAGAGCAGCCATATGAGGGCACCAAAGGTTTGAAGAGGGGTCCACTAGGTGCAAGCAGGAGTACAGCATGCTCTTCTGTAAAGTTACCTAACAATGTGTCTGCACAGCAAGCACAAACACATCAGGCTACTTCACAGTAGTGAAGATGTGGTGATGGGACTTTGCCCTGAGCTCTGTGAGGCTGTAGGTTACATACGTGGGTTGCTAGCTCAACCACAAGTCTGTGCCACTACTACTATTAAATTCAGCATCCATCCATTCACTCATTCTGCTTGTATTCTATAGATATACCCTAAGTCTCCCTTTGGGAGAACTGTGGGATTTGGAAGGAGTAGGTAAGTTGAGTTGGATGCCCCTTGCCACATCCCTACTGCTGGAGGGAAGCTTGATCATCTTTACAGCACAAAATAATATTAGTCTAGGGTTAAAGGAGACTGCACTAAGCCAGGGAGCTCTCACTGCACCAGCCAAGAGGGAGAATATGGTGGTAGCTGCTTGCCCAGGCAGAGGAAAAAAGCAGGGTTTTAACAGAAGTCAATAAGCTGTGTTCTCCCTTCCAACAGTCCTTTTAGCCTACGTTCATAGTGTAGTGCAGGACCTGGCCCACTGACTATAATGTGATAACACTACTCCAGAAAGTAAACACTGTCTAGTAATAAAGGCTTGTAGCATTGGGTCTGAACTTTGTAAATAGAGAGATGTTTGTGGAGAGAAAAAATAGCTTTAATTATATTCATATTTATATCAAGGGCTCTTTGCTGGAACATCATTGAATCACACTTTTGTACATCAGTTTTACAGTGTGCTGAGACTAAACTTGTCTTTATCCTGTTTGCTTTGAGTTATTGTATATTTGATCATAGCTGGGACCAGTAAAATTTTTGCATTGCTGCTCTTTATCAGGAGGAAGATAACTGCTATTTCTGGTATGTTTGAATCACTTAAGCTCCAAGCTAGTTGTCTAGGTTTATTAGTATTTGTATTGTTGTTGTCATTATTAATAAGAATAAGAAGTACTTGATTAATAGTAACAATAACAACAATGATAATATGTTCATTTTGACATGACCTGAAACCAGCCTGAAGCACACGGTGCAGGGCAGAGCCAGCACTGAGTCTGCTCCTATCTAAGCTAGTGTATGCACTGTTATTGTGCTGTAGTAAAGGTTGGGGTTTGCCTTGGCTCAGTGCGCTTTGTAAAGGCAGCACCATTCAGTGTTTTATGGGTTCTAGTTTAAGCAATTACTAGAAGAAGGACTATTATGTGTGATTCTCTAATTACTATCATGGGTAGATGCAGACTAAATAACAAAGAACTCTTCTTGTTAATTAAGACCACAGGCCAAATTTTCTAAGTGGTATTAAATAAGCAGCTAATTTATATACCCAGTGTGAGAGCTATTTAACTTTTGGTGCATCCAGTCCATTTAAACTGTTTGTACACAGGGCATTTGATAAGTTAGGCACTGAACTGCTCAAATTCCAGAGTCCCATCTGCACATGCAAAACAGGATGTTGGTAATGTTAAGTTAGGCCCACTGGTTACTGGTCATCTATTTGGGTTTATAGGCAAGTGAATAATTTCAAATACCTGACCCAAGAATCTTCCCCTGAAATGTAAGGTAGCTATACAAAAGGAACTGGACACTTCCTTTTCATATAATCTTGGGGCTTGGGAAATATCAGGACACCTGGAGAAGCACTGAGAAGACTGGCAAGTGGGTGACCAGTGCTGTTTGCCATCTTCTCAAGTACTTTGAAATGGTTATGAGTAGATGCAGTAGGCCACAGAGCTATCCACAACGCTAAAGCCTGGCAGTGCTCAAAAAGGTCTCGCATGTAGTCTAGTCTTTCTGAGTTTATAATAAATTGGATGCATACCCCAGATCTGTTAATTGGGGTTCTGCTATATAGTGCTTAAAAGGTATTTTTTTCTCATATTTTCAGTGAAAGTTTGAGGTTTGATATATGTCCTCAGTGTCAAAGGTATTCATGATTTATATTAATGTTTTTCAATGACAAACATCATATATATGTTTCTTGTATATCTGTTAGAATGTAATGAGATTTCCATGAATAAACTCATTGTGTAGAAATAATATAAAAATAAACAGTTGCATTGAATACATGTAATCTCTAGATGCTCAGCTCTGCTGTATTTTAATACAAAATATTTTGTGTGTTTTTAACACGGGCAATTATCCTATTTTTCTTGTGGCTAAGTGATAACATTTTATCATTACAGCTAACCAAATACCTCAAGATAACACAGTTGTTCAAAGTGTGACCTTTTTGATTATCTTGGAGCACACATTTTAAAACAATGTTTTTACTTTCTAATTCTAAGATGCCAACATATATTAGATAAACAGTTTTCATATGGAGATTCAAAAATTTTTTTATTCAGATTAGGAATGTTACTTACTGTTAAATTATTTTGATGCTTTGCTTATTTGACTCCAAGGATATTAAACTGTCAGAATATAGTGCAGGTTTCCCTCGCTTTATGCTGTACATGTCTTCCTGGAA
>NW_017729016.1:8987812-8988812 GCF_001723915.1 Gavialis gangeticus
GGTTTCCCTCGCTTTATGCTGTACATGTCTTCCTGGAAAAAGGTGCAAAACCCAAATTCACATAAAGGGAACTCATGTTACAATGTAACAAGTAGGGATATGTTCCAAGACTTCAACTGTATTGACCCCCTTGGTTGTACTGATGTGGTGTTGTGCTGCTCCTGGAGCGGCTGCAGCTCCAGAAGCACAGGCACCAGCTGCCCTGAGCGGCGGCTGCAGGCACTGCTGCTGGGCGGCTTCATGCTATGGCTCACAGCTCCCGGGGTGCTGTGCTGACGGGGTGAGGCTGCAGGGGTCCCATCCGCAGCCTGGCCTGGGCACCACCACCTGGCTCAGCTCCCTCTCGCCCCTGCAATTTTTTTCTTCCTCCACCTATGGTGTCACTCCCACAGTGCACCGCACAAAGCAACTGACTGCAGGCTTCCACCATACCAATCGCATAAGAGTGAATTTACCTCGCATATAACAAACTTTTGGTATGAAAAGGGTCATCACATAAGCGAATTTGCACATACAGAACCTGCATAAAGTGAGGGAAACCTATGTAATGATAAAAAAATGCAAAATAATTAGTAAAATAGCTATTTATAACCCCAGCAGATTAGGAAGTATAGAAGGGACCCAAAATGATTAAATAAAAAAAAATCTCATTTAAAATAAAGTGTAGCAATAAAATAATAATCATTTTATCATTTCAAAAGGAGGAGAAAATGTGTCCCTGTGATGGAAACTCTTGTATTGTTTTGTTAATTTAACAGGAAGCAATAGTTTGCGTGTAGCCCCAATGGGCAAAATTGTTTAAGCATTGAATCAATGTAATTTAATTAAGGCTAAGCATTAGGACTGTGTGAAGCTTCAGTCCCTGATTCGATTCGGTGGAGATTCAGCCTGATGTGGCGGCCGAATCTGTGAATCCAAGTCAAATCAGGAAACCCTTTAATCTCTCTGAATCAAATAGGAACCCTCCAAATCGATTCAGAGACATTCAGAAAGATTTGGC
>NW_017729016.1:8993812-8994283 GCF_001723915.1 Gavialis gangeticus
CGATTCGGTGGAGATTCAGCCTGATGTGGCGGCCGAATCTGTGAATCCAAGTCAAATCAGGAAACCCTTTAATCTCTCTGAATCAAATAGGAACCCTCCAAATCGATTCAGAGACATTCAGAAAGATTTGGCGATTTGGCCATACACACAGCTTTAAATGTTTTTTCTACATACCTCAAGGTAACACATGGCTTGTGAATGCTGTGATGGTGGGGCAGCATAGGAGTGTCCCATAGGAGTGCAGGGGGCTCCCCTATGCGCTTGGCAGCAAACTTGGAAGTGGACCAGAAGCACTTCCAGTCCACTTCTGGGTCCACCAGGGAGTGCACTGGGCTCTCCCCCCCCCCCCGTGCCCCCCTGGCTTGGCGAATGTTGTCTTCTGGGTTGGGGCAGACACCCAGGGTTCCCCTGGCCGATTGCTGAGCTGTCGGGGGGTGTGGGGGGGTGTATGTGCTCCCTGGTGGGCCCAGA
>NW_017729016.1:8999283-9016134 GCF_001723915.1 Gavialis gangeticus
GCTCCCCTATGCGCTTGGCAGCAAACTTGGAAGTGGACCAGATGTACTTCCAGTCCACTTTTGGGTTCACTGCCGAGCACAGGGGACCCCCCCCTCCCCGCACTCCTGTGGGATGCTCCATCTGCCCCACCATGGCAGCATTCACGAGCTGCACCTGGTACCTAGAGGTATATAGAAAAAACATTTAAAGCTGTGTCCATGACTGAATCACTGATTCTCTGAATCAGCATTACATTTTCAGACTGAACCCAATCAAATCCGGGACAGTGATCTGAATCAACTAATTGAATCACTGTCCCTGATTTGGACCGAATCCAAATCCAAACCGAATACAGCCCATTTTGCACACCCCTACTAAGTGTGCCCCAAATAAGTAAACTAGACAGAGAAATGGCAGTGCAAGTATATTTTTGTGCTCTGCTCTGTTAGTCTGTGATATTTAACACTATTAGTCTAAATTACATATTGTTTTCAACAAATTAAAAGAAATATTGTATGACATATTGAAAGTGCATATAAGGCCAGAATTTATGGTGATGATCTCTCTTCATCCTTCTTTACATCAATGGTAGTTGAGACCTGTCAGCAGGACACAAGATTGATCCCATCTTGCTGTTAAAATGTTTAAGCAAAGCATGGTGCATGTGTGCATGTGGATACTGGTATGTGTTTTGAGATCTATGTAACTGAATGGGAAAAGCTCATTGTATTACCAGGTGTCAGAATCTGCTTGTTAGTGCCCTTGTTCAGCAAAGCACATACTTAACTTAAAGCACATGCTTATGTCTACTAGACTTTTATAAGATTTAAGATTTAAGTATGGGGTTAAGTTCGCAGATGATACCAAGCTGGGGGAAGTAGTAGGTACACTGGAGGGTAGGGCAAGAATTCAGAGAGACCTCAATAAATTGGAGGATTGGACCAAAAGAAATCTCATGAGGTTCAGTAAGGACAAATGCAAATTAGTTCAATTAGGACAGAACAATCCTATGCACCAGTACAGGCTTGGGACTGACTGGCTAAGTATCAGTTCTGCAGAAAAGGATCTGGGGGTCACAGTGGACAATAAGCTGAATATGAGCCAACACTGTGCCCTTGTTGCCAAGAAGGCTAATGGCATACTGGGCTGCATTGGTAGGAGTGTTGTCAGCAGACTGAAGGAAGTGATTCTTCTTCTCTATTCAGCACTGGTCAGGCCATGTCTGGAGTACTGTGTGCAGATTTGTCCCCTTCCCCCCTTGCTGTAGAAAGGATGTAGACAAATTGGAGAGAGTCCAATGGAGAGCAAAATGGTTAGGGGACTGGGGCACGTATATTGCAGCAAGGGAAGTTCAGTTAGGTATTAGAAAAAAGCTTTTTCAGTAGGAGGGTAGTAAAACATTGAAACAGGTTACCTAGAGAGACAGTGGAGTCTCCATCCTTGGACCCAGCTAGACAACACCTTGGCTGGGTTGATCTAGTGGAGGACAGTCTTGTTTTGAGCAGGGGGTTGGAGTAGATGACCTCCTGAGGTCCCTTCCAACCCTAATTTTCAATGATTTCTATGACGCCACAGTCAGATTCATGTGCCCTTATGGTTGTCTTCATGTAGCTGAGACAATAACAGAGGATTTCAAGATGTGGTTCACTCATTTTGAGTGAACCAGGTTTTTGCTATGGTGTGATATTTGGTATCTCTCTCCAGATATATCCATTTGTATTGGATGGAAGTCAAGATTTCAGGATGGAGATGTATATAATATAATAAAGACTAAGGGAATATTTTCCCATAATTTTGCAATAAAAAGCTTTAATTTTTTAAAAATGTTTTAAACATTTGCTGCTTTTCATTTTGAATTTTATTTGCTAAATAACAATAATTGACAAAACAGTTTTCTGTGTCATATTCTTTCCTGTTAAAAACAGTGCTTAATGAATTTTTTGACAGAATTGTGAATACCTTTACTCCAGGCTTCTTTATGTTAGACTTCGCAGGAGGAGTTTTCTGATGCACTAACCTCAAATGTAACTATAATAACCTCACAGTAACCCCTAGATGCTTGCCTCATCCCTGTATCTATAGTAGGGATTTTAACAGTAACTATATAGGGATTTTAATGGAAATCAGGGGTTTGTTTATTTTTAGTTTGTCACTTTTCACCAAAATCAGGATTCTGCCATTGTTCCTTAGAAGTTTCCTTGATAATTTGGAAATGATCGGATGTGGTTTTCAAAAGTTACTGTATTACCTACAGGCAAACACAGAAGTGATGTTAAATTGAGTGGAGGCCTCAGTTCACCAATTATTGTTGTTCAGTTTTGTTTCTGGCTGTTGTATTGAGGGCCCAAATTACAGATTAGGGCCTTAGTGTGCTAGGTGCTGGTCAAATGCATAATGACTGAGATTACAGATGATACACGTATGTACAGTTCTACCACTTACATATTTGGAGGCCCAATTTTGAAGCATATATGAATTTTTTCAAGCACATATTCTTATCCTTATCCTCCCCCTCCTCTTCACTCTCTAAGTTATGATAAGGGTCACATCAGGTCCCCTCATATGATCCCCCCAATTTATTTTTGATGTGTGACTTGTTATCCAACTTCACAGTTGTATTTTTTCTTATAGTTTGTCATGCACATGTGGAAGAAAGGCAGAGAGACTCCTCTAGTGTCTGTAATTCTATAATTCTCACTGAGTTAAAATGTTGGCAGTGAGTCATCTAAAAAATTTAGGTAGGCTTCCCTGGAGACTGCCTTAACTACTGGGGACCAGCTGATGCCCCTGATTTGCAAATTTGAGTGACAGGACTTCTCAGCTCCTGAGTACCTTCCTATCAACAATCAGCAATATTATGATCTTGGAGAGAAGAACTGCACTTCTGACCCAGGTAAAGCAAGAGTGGGTTGCAAGAGGTCACTGTTACTGGCTGCTATGATCCAAGCTGCTGCCACAGCAGATTTAGTGAAGCACTTGGAAAGCAGTGGTGACAAGGGAGGCTGTTGGCTAGCCATGAGGGTTATTTCACATTTTACAGATGCTGAGGGATAAGGCCTATGCATGAAATTGACTTTTTCATCCAAATGATGTTCATCCCTCAAACGGGAGAGATGATAATTTCATTCTGGATAAATCTAAATCTGATAATCTGGCTTGCTAACCAGATATATACTAGTCAGAATCAAGGTTACCAATGTCCATGGTAGATTGTACCAGCAGAGAAGGTGGTACTGGAATTGTTTGGGTGGGGAAGGAATGCAATTGGGGCTTCCACACCACAGGCATTCAGAGTGGAGGGTGAACTGGAAATCAGCAGAACCCAAGGGAGCAGGATCTGTAAAAACACTGCAGTTCTTCCTTGGGGCTAAGTACAGACAGTCAAGAAGCATGAATCTAAAGCAGTTCAATCTTTGCAGATTAGTCTAAGTTGTGTAGATTGAACTCACAAGCAAGTGAACAGACATTCACTTTTGATTCTGGAAATGCAACCGCATGCCTGCAGTGACCCAGGCCAGAATTCAGGGGGGTGCTAGAGCAAACAGCTAGCCTGCCCACCCTGCAAGGGAGGGTTTGCAGGGGAGGTGCAAAGCATCCTGGGATGCTGGGGGACTGTGAGTTAACTTGAATCTAGAGGGGATCTGAGACAGAAATTCAGGCATTTTATTGTTCCTGGTTTTTAGTATTGCCAGGACAGGCTACCATTTGCTCTAAGTTCTACCAATTTGATCAATAATCTGCAGAGAGGAAATGAATTTTCTGTGTGCTTTGTGGTTTTTATCAGTTATATTATGGTTGCATACATAGCCCTCATTGTGCTAGATGTCCTGCGTTCTCACAAAAATGAACATATACCCAGTGCTCTGAAGAGTTTGCAGTCAAATTGGACACAACAGACAAGATACTACCCCAAATTTATAGATAGGAGATGAGATTTAGAGATCCACCACAGCTAGCCTGGAGCAGTGCTTGGATATTAATTCAGAACTCCTGTTATAGTCCAATGCCTTGATCATAAGATCATTATTTCTCTTATTCAAAGCCATAATGAGTAAAATGAAGGCTTAAATGTGATTAAACTGGACTCCTATATTTTGTCCAAGTATGGTTCTTTTGCTGAAGTTTTTTGGTATTATTTTAAATGTAACCTCTATGTTATACTGAATATCTGCAGTAGCTTGATCTGTATGACTCAAGTTTTCATAGGCCAATTTAGCTCTGGATTTACAAGCACGTTGGAAATGCTTGCAATTTCATAACCCTATTAGCATTGCCGATATAAACACATCTTTCAACAGTATCAGAGCTTGGCACTTACAGAAGATTCCATTTCCACTAAAACCCAGACCAACCTGCACTAATATTTGAAACAGGCTGTGTGTATACATTATGTATTGATTTAACAAAAAGCTTCTTTCAGTTCAGCCTACCTTAAGGTTAAAGATGAAACCCAATGAATGTAGTGATAAAGCAGGTTTTTAAAAATATATTCTGTTCCTATAAACTAGAGATGCTGACAGACAGGGAAAAAAGAAAAAAAAAACAGTGCTTTACCGGAAGAGGAATCACGTCAGTTTGACTCAGCTCCTCAGCATCTATATTCAATGAGGTATTAGTTGGAAGTGCCAAAAAGCCCTGCTGAAATGTGTGAGCTATAAAGATGCTGAGGAATTGAGTCAAACTGATGTAATTCTTCTTCTGAGCATGCACTGAGCTTGGTGCGGGGGTACACTGAATTGCAAGTAAAGCACTATTTTGTTTTTAATGTATATAACACTTCAGGTGTTAAAAAAAACCTCTGTAATTCTGATTGGCTAATTTAGTCACCTTATTGTTCATGAAATTCACACTATAGGCCTTGTATAGACATTCAGTTTCTCCTGGGAGAGTCACTGCTCTCCCAGGAGAAATTTTGAATGTATAGATGTTCAGGCTATTTCTCCCAAAGTAAAAATGGTCGTTCCAGGAAAAAAAATAATCTGGGAACAATGAGGGTTAAATCACTCGCAGGAGAGTTGCTCCAGGGTGAGCAAATGTCTGTACATGCCATGGCTTCTCTCAAAACACAGCATAGTTCTCCAGCACCCTCCCTCCCCACTCAAAGGAGACTGTGTCACTCACTGAACACTGCTGCCCCAGTTGGGAGAAGAACATGTCTACTTCACAATTGCCACATTGTGCTGCAGGGAAGTCTGGGTCAGTGAATCAGACCTACCACTTGTACTGCTGCCATTTGTTGCCAGGCAGACTAAAGGAGCCTACAGAGCAGGCTGAGATGTGTATAGGCCCTTCCCCTATCTGCATATTGTCAGCACTGCAAGCTGTCCACTCTTCAGGGCCTCAGCATTCAAATGTCTACACACACAGTTTATATATGAGGCTGCCATATTTTTCTTATGTAAAATGAGTGTCTTGGTTAATATTGCAATGGGAAAAGCTCCCCCTCCTATTTCATTATCCCTTATCATTAATGACCCATACAATTTTCCTCTCCTAAACTTATTAAAATATGTGAGGTAGGGAATATGCCTCAGTTCTGTTGTGTAAAATGTTCAGAACTATATAAATAATTTAAAAGAGCTTGCCCATTGTTTTTCTGTTCACTCATTAACAGCATTAGGTTATATTTTGTGATCATTAAATCATTAGCACCTTATCATTCTACCAGCATTCATGAGGAATCCAAAATACCTTTAGATGGTAACACAAAGCAAAAATTAATAGTTGAAATATGCCCTTAAATGTGCTTCCCTGGGGATAGTTGTGTTAATATGATTATTCTTCCCTGGCTTTTAAAAATAAAAATCAAGCCATTGTATCCCTGGTGTAAGTGACTGGTATATAAAGAAAAAAATGCATTTTTTATTACATCCTCTGGAGTCATATTATGTTCTCACAGGATTATGCAGTGTTTCCATTTTTTTTTCCAGTGAAAAAATATTTCAAGCATCTGGCAATAAACTCCCTAAAAAAATTATTAGCTGCTCCTTGAAGCAGGCTGCAGAAAGACTTGTAAGCAATGAAGGGGCCAATATGGAACCCATTTGTCTGTGTTGAATTCCAGAATTCAACAGACTTTTTCACGATTGTGGGCATATTTGCTTCTTTATGAACTACATGCTTTGATGAGTTTGCTTAATGCTTCAGTGGACCAAGGATTAAACATTTGCAAAAAACCCACAGATTTGAATGCTCTTGACATGTTGCATTAATGACAAATTAAAGTTTGAGACCTCATTTAAAGACACAATATTGTTCATGGCAGCTGGCCACCCAGTGTGCTACAAACCAGAATGTGCATGAGAGGGAGAGAGCAGGTCTTCAATATCACGCTTGATTCACTCTTTCAAGTTTCATAACAGTTGGCTGCAGCACCGTACGCCAGTGCTAAGAGCTGCTTCCATAGATACTTTATCCCAACTATATAGTTGGCCTAATAAAAGATGTCACTCTAAGAAATCCTTGCCATTCACAGATACTGTAGTAATGAGTGTAGTCTCAGGCCCTGATTCAGAGCCTATTGAACTCAACAGAAAAACTCCCACTGACTTCACTGGGCTTTGGAGAGTGAGTCTGACTCCTGCTAGGGGATGAGTGCTCTGAGCTCATTCTATGCTTAACTTAAACATTAAGCATGAGGGCAGTTGTATTGGCTGCTCTTTTCCTCTTTCTTCTTTTTTTTTCTCCTTCTCACAAATGTCTTTTCTTATCTTTTCACTGTTCACATTTGTTCACTTTGTCTTTTATCTTTGCCACTTTATCTTAGAATCTCTTTGTTAGTAACAGATGCCACTCAGGAAGCTGCCAGCTACACTTAGTGCTGTAGGTGAAAGACAGATGATTGTATATGTGATATTAGATAAGAGGAATAGAGATGGGGAGAGATTGAGACTGGAAACAGCTAGCATGAAACTAAGAAATCACTTGATTCAAAAGTACTGTAAACTAATGCAAACTCCCTTGAACTGCTTCTATTTCTTTTTCTTTCATTTAATCTCTCTTCCCCTCAATGCATCTTGACATTTAATGTGATGAGCTTTGCTGATAGAAACACATTTTTTCTCTAAATACAAAAGGGAAAAAGTGGGTTTCTTTAGAGAAGAAAAGTCTAAGTTCATGCTGTGCGCAGGCTTTAAGAATCAGGCCAGGCATCTCTCTAGCTGAGCCCCCAGAATTAATAGGCACTTGACAATTAAAAAAAAAATGGAAGGAGTTCAGGAGCACCCATTCCATCCTGTTCAATGTCACTGGGAAATTTCTGAGTCCATTATGAATCATTTTTTTAAATGTTGTCCTTTGTATTTGAGTTCCTTATCTTCTAGTCTTTTTATGTGTAAAATAATGTAAATTGTCACCAGCTTGGCACTGTCCCATCCTTGAAAGGATCAGGAAGTGGCCCTGCATTTAGATGTTGGGGGGGGGGTTGTTTATTTTGGGCCTTGGGAGAGGGGGAGGGATGGTTCCCCTACATTCTGTGCAGACTTATGATGGTGTCATCCTTTTCGGGCTAGGGGTGTGGAACGGATGAACAACTTGATTTTGGATTCTGTCCTGGATATTTTATGTGAATCTTGAGTTATGAAGGAGCCAGAAGCCAGGTGGATTTCATTCTTCAGTATCACTCAATTTCAATATCATTCAAGCATGTGAGTTGTTCTCTGGGGATCTCAGAGCAGAATAGCCTTTGGGCAGTCTTCCCTACAGGTTTTGCAGAAGTGTGCTGGGGGTTTGGCCCATGAAGAGAAAGGTCACTGTCTTCGGCTTCTCTAAGTTAGTAGACGGACTCTCTGGGGACTGCTGCAACCAGATTGTAAAACTGAACAGCCTCAGGACTACTCTAGTTTACGCTCAGGCTGATTTGATTTCTGCTACCCTCAATCTCCAGGAAGTGCAGAAATGGCTTAAAGTTTGTTCCCCTATCCCTCCCAGGCTGTGCCAGCTGTTACTTGCCCAAAGCCTAGACTGGGGCCTAGGTTTGTAGAGGTTATTTTGAGGGACTTAAGAACACATCTCAAGTTTCTCTTCCTTGCTCTGTGGGTAGCATTCCATATCTAAGTTATTTGATTTGAATTTATTTGGTAGTTTGTTTGTTTTTTGCAATCTCATGCTAATGAAGATCAGTAATTCACAGGAGCATGGCACTGGATGATATTCTGCTGTTGAAGCAAGGTGTGTTTCTTATGGTCTTGAAATCTGCTCCCAAGAGGGCAGAGACTGGGAAGTAACAAGTCCTTTGTGCACTCTTTTTGATCTCCACATCAAGGCTAAGTACAGCCAGTCAAAAAGCCCAAGGCTAAATCAATTCAATCTTTTCAGGTAGTCTAAGCTGCGTAGGCTGAACTGATAAACAAGTGGACAGACATTCACTTTTGATTCCAGAAATGCAGCCACATGCCTGCAGTGGGCCGAGCCAGGAGCTGGAGGGTGCTAAAGCATACCTCCCTCCTCATCTGGAGCAGACAGCTTGGGCCAAGGCTAAACTGTCCACCCTATGGGGGGAGGAGATTGTGGGGGAGGTGTGAAGCATCCTGGGATGCTGGAGGACTGTGAGTTAATTTGAATCTGGAGGGGATCTGGGACAGAATTGTAATAAACTGATTTAACCTAAATCAGTTAAGTGGGATACTATAGCCATCCAGGTTTATCTTAAACCACTTTTGGCCATTTGGAAAGTGGTTTATGTGCACTGAAGTTCTGTTGTGTCACAGATTTGAATTAGTTTCTGATCACTTATACTGGTTAACGTGTAATTTCTGTCCCTAGCCCAAAAATGCTACCTGAAGTCATAGATATTAGCACATTGCACAGACAGTGGAAATTAACATCTAAAGGGGTGCTCAGATAAGCCCACCTGCTATAGACCTTCCTAATATACCTCAATCTGCATCTGTGCTGAATTGCTCTAGCTGGGTCACCTGGCTAAGAGTTGAATTTTTATGAATGTCTCCATTTGAACTGCAAATTAAGTGATAACTGAAACCTTTTTCAACGCTATGTAACCCATTTCTTACTGCTACATGAAAGCTTTGAATGTGCGATGGAGGTGCCCGTTTTAGCTAACACAGTCTGAAACTATGAGTAGAAACTTCTAACCCTAGCGCAGATGAGATGAATATGAAGGGGGTGTCTAAAGGGCAAACAGCCTGAGCATAATAGACATAGATAGAACAGAGAATCCAGTGTCATTGAAAGGCAAAGATAGAGATATCAGCTGAAAGCATAAGAAGGCCTCAGCAATTTTGTAACTTTAATGCGTCTGTTGGAAAAGCTGCTAAGACTTTTGCTGTTGCTGCTTTTGTTGCCCCTGGATTCTCTGCTGCACATGGATCTCTAAGTACTGAGTATGGCCATGGCTAGGTGTACCTTTTTCTAATTCTATCTGGTGAGAAGGCTGTGACCCTTTCTTTCAGGCTCTGATGTTGCCACTGTCATCCTCGTCTTCATACTCTCTGGCCTAGACTACTGCAGCCTTGGAAAACCGTTCAAAAACTGCACCAGCTGTGGAATGCAATGGCTCACCTCCTGAGGGAGGTGGATCACCAGAAGCATATAACTCCAGTGCTTCAGGGTCTGCACTGCTTCCCAATAACTTTCCAGGCACAATAAAAGGTGCTGGTTTTGACCCAGAAGGCCCTAAATAGTCTAGGCCCTATTTATTTAAGGGACAGCCCTCTCCCTCATCATGACACTTGAGATCAATAGAGAGCAGCTGCCTACAAGCACCATGAGTACACCAAATCTGCTTGGCAGATCATTCTCTGCAGTAGCCCTTCAGTTCCCGAGCTCCCTCTCTCTGGAGGTTGGCCACAGCCTAAGCTGGGACATCTTTCAAGAGGCGCTATAAAATCTCCTTATTTGGGCAGGTTTGTACCAAAGAATGGAAGGATGAGATGCTTATTTAGCGGGTCTCTCATGCCTTGATATTCTAGTTTCCTTTTCAGTTGTTTTCACTCTCTTGTCACTCTTGTCTTGACTAGGAGTAAGATCTGACAGGAATTGCAAAAGATAGATTTACAAATGGAAAAAAAAAAAAAAGAAGAAATGTTTCTTATGAAGAATGAGGGCCTTCTGCTCCCACTGGCACTTGGGAAGAGAATCCTTCCTAATCAAAACCCTACAGAAATATATCTCGTCCCCTGCTCTGAACAAAACATAGACTTTTCTTAAATGCTCAGAAGCATCAAAAATGCCCTCTAAAATTTCTTTCTCCCCCTAATAAACATCAGATTTGATTTAACCATCTTTTCCAGGGTAACTTAATTTCTTTCTCCATGAACTGCTTTTTTTTTTAAATTGGAGAAATCCTTAACCTCAGAGAGATTAGAAACAAAAGAGTTGCTACAACTCTATTGTATTTTGAAGTCACTGATGAAGCAATATCACTACATGTCTAGTACTTGAGTTTGGTGCTATTGTTATTTTCAGTCTTCCTTTTTTTTCTTTTTTGATAGTTGGACCAGGTCCTTTGCATGCTAATAGTCCTGAATTCTGCCCACTGACTTGCCCTTCTAGCAGTTTTGAAGCGATTCTCTGCTCTGATGGGAAGTGTGACTTGCAGGTGCAAAAAGCACATCCACTTAGCAATGTTAATGCTTATCACTGTGTTAAGATACAAAACCTGCAAAGTTGCTGAAAGGGTCGGAGGAATTTTTTGGGGAACCTGATTCCTCAGAAACATTGTGCATGTGGAATGCTGCATGGTGATTTACAACATGAACTTCATTAGAAAAACCTGCAACAATTAGGGACGTTAACTACCCCAGACTAGATTCCTCCCTTTGCCAGTGCCAAGGCAGTGACAGATGGGACGTAGTGTATTATGTTACTGGGTTGTGGACTGCCCTCACTTGTGCCTTTGGGTACTGTGGTGACTTGTGTCTCTATTGGTTCAGCTTCTACATAGCACAGGCTCATTTCTTGCTTCTGATCCATGGCTGCTTTCACTCCGTTTTGCTGTTAGAACAGTAGTGGAGGTAGTGTCAAGCCAGTCCCTGGAGTTGAGATTTCCTGCCCTGGGATGTTCCTTAGGGCAGCTTCCATGTTACTTAAACCATTCTGCATCAGCTATATTACAGGAACCATAAAGTCATGTACCCTTTCCTGCCCTGTCCTGATCCCTGTGGCCCATTATCATGCCCTGTTTAATTACCAAGAATATTGTAAAATACCTAGATATCTACTAATCTATCATGAGCATCAGAGCAATGTATTCTGGCTGCATTTGAGATGACTTCAGCTCTTAAACATTCATTGCAAAGGAGCAGATGTGAAGGTTAGAAGAAGTTGAGGATACACATCACACACTGTGAGGTAACTTGTGTTTCTACCTAGATACGTACACTGAAAGCATTAAAAATGCTCTATCTTCAGCTGCTATTTTGTCAATAACTTGACAGTAGGAAGAAGAATAGATAGAAGCAGCATTTGGAGATGGCCTTATCTGTTAGACATAAGTATGCTGCACTTGAAGTACAAAGTTTAATTACATCCTTTCATTGTGACAAGTTTCTTTGTAACATACTCATGTAAAATGTTGCTAAAAATGTGTAGGCTGGGAAGTGGGGTAACCAATTGATAGCTGGAGTCAATTTGAAACTCCTTGATGAAACCTCCCTGGGAAACAGGTCTTCCTCAGGTTTGTATTAATGTGGATCAGCAGAGAGGCTGTTTGGAATAGCCAGTGCTGTTTTCCCTTTAGTAGTAGAGTCACTGAAAAGGAAAGATCATTTTGTAAGAATTATGTGTACCCATTAGTAAAATACCCTACAGACTGTGCCACAACTTGTGGGCAGATGCTGAAAACTGCATTTATTTCATTTGCAGTATTGATTGAGAATGTGCTGTCAAAAAGGATTTTCTGTATTGTTGTAGAAGAAAGTAAAATTGTGCATCTTGTTCAGTTCAAAGTGAAGCCTTCACCCATTGCCATGGGAAACACTTTTTTTCAAGAAAATTTGAAATAAACCAATGGCACAGCTGAACTCGGTGAGGATCTTGTTCATTGCTTGGACTGTAGGATTGGGCTGACTTGCAGCTTCACTGCATGATATGTAATAATAATTGGTGAAACATTCAGGAAATTGCTCCATTAAAAGGATGCAGAACCCTGAAGCAGTAAGGACATAATCTATGCATCCTGCATTTTCAAACTATTAGAGAGACATCATCAGCATGAAGATGACATTTGTGTCTGAATATGTGATACTGTATTTTTAAATTGATGCTAAAGCTTATTCTTAGTGACCCATTACTCTTGGTACTATACACACATATAAAAAAGGTCAGTTCCTAGCTGAAGATTTTACAGTCTAAATAGGTCAGAGAGGCAAGATGTGGCTGAAATAGGGGCAGCATTGTGTTCTGTAAAATGGGAGAACTGTGGCTTGAATGGGGTAAGTCACTTGACCAGGGTCACACAGCAAGTCTGTAGCAGACTAAAGAACTGAATCTTTATCACCTGATTCCTAATTGCCTTTGCTTCCAAGTCAGCTTTTTTCTGTTTCTGAAAAGATGATAACCATTAACAGGAAACTAGAAAACTTCTTTCCATTTATGTTAAACAGGATGATATGATTTAAAAAAAACAACAACTCCTTTTCCTGGGTTCTGAGCAAGACACTAAGATTCATAACAATTACGGCTTCCTGAAGAGTGGTCATTTTCCCTGTACTAGGTCTACTTGAACCATTTGCTCTCCCCAGCATGACTCTTGGGACTGAGTACAATGGGGCCTCTACTCATTTTGAATCCATTCTCACAAACACTCATATATAGTCCTGTTAAGTTCTGGATGCTCACTACCACAAGTGAGTGTTTGTGTGTATGAATTCTGATTAGGACACGACTGTATTTCATTCATCATTAAGCTTTAATTCTGTTCTCTGCACAGTTCTACTGTTGACTGTCTTGAAGCACAAGGTTGGCCAAATGATTTTTTTCCCAGCTCCTAACAAACAGTTAAAGAATTGATAGCATTTTTGAAGCTCTTCAAAAGTGGAATTTTTTTTCCCAGAGCATCATTATTTATACTGAGAATGGTTGATAATGGTAGAATCTATATTAGCTCACAAAAGAGCCAGGTGCAATAATATGATTGAGGGGGGTGACCAGGGCAACAGAACGGGGCACCACCTTTGGAGGCAGGCACAAAAATAGCTGCTCTTTCAGTGGTGTGTGGCTATGATACCACCATCAACATCAAACCAGCCTCTGCTGTCCCATGGACTGTGGAGTCCAGAGCTGCCCTGCTATGCCTCTTCCCCAGGCTTTGAATGTGGAATCATGCCGCTGAAGTCCTAATTAACAAATTTTTGTTGAACAAATCCAAATTTTTGAAATGCTTTTGCCCTTAAAAAGCTGTGAAGTCCTTTTCTTCTGGTAGACAGTGGATAGAGAAAGCTTATAGACACTTTCTTGCTCTCAAATCATATTTAGAACCAGCTTCCATTTTTTTTGTATGCAAGTCTGTCCAGCTATAATTATCCATCCTCTTTTTTCTCCAATTACATGCCTTATAATGTTTGCAGCTATTCCAAGAAAAAGCTTATTCCTGTGTGACAAGATTTAATTAAACTTCCAGTGAAATAATTAGTGAGGGTATCTCAGAAGCCTGCTTAAAAATCAATGTGGTGCTGAGGACAAAATAGAGTTAACACTGTCATCAAAGATCAAAGTCATCAAAGAATGTGACTGAAAATTAAACCCCCAGCAACAGTCTAATGAAGAAGCATACTTGAAGCAGTTGTGATTTTCTGCCTCTTGGGTCCTGTCTACAAATTGATTTGACATGGAAAATTTCCCGCAGGAAGCTTTAAAATGGTAAATTTCCATTAATTACATAGCAAAGGATATTCTTTCTATAATTTAGAACCCATTAGGAAACTTTTTGGATGTTGCCTTTGCTTTCCATTATCAGAGTCTTCAGCACTGATGGGGTCATCCAGAGAGTGGCCTGGCGAGCTTCTCTCTTTGTCTCTTGTGTTGAAGACCTACGCAAGAATTGGTCTCCACCCAGAAATTCTCAGGGAGCTGGGTGCTGAGATTTCCATGGCTCAGTTGTAAATTCCACCCAGGTGGTACATTCTCACATGCCTCAAACCTCAGGAAGCAAAGAAACTCTTCAACAGTCTCTAGCCTCCCCATTATTGCGAGTAGGATGCCCAGGTACCATCAGCTAAATTCTATCCCTATCTAAGAGATTAATCCTACACAAAATGGCAGTTTTGCTATTGACTTCAACAGATACTGGATCAAGGTCCTTATTTAGGTCTATGAAGCACAACCCCAATATTATTCTGAAATCGGGCTCTGCTTTGCATAATGTGGTCCTGGGAACAGTTGACTGTGCTGTACAAGGTGGGCATTGACTGCTGTTCTGTCACTGGGAGCCCCAGAGTTACTCCAGCAACTGAGACCTCTTCCACATCCTATCACTATTTGTTAAACCGGGGGGTGGAGGGGAAGGAATGCCACAAAATTTTGGCACGCATGCCACACATTAGCTCTACCCCTTCCCCAACTGCCTCTGCCATCCCCTTTTCCTGCCCAATCAACTACTCTGCTTTGTGTTCCCTGCCTAGTGCCCTACCCAACCTGCTGCTCTGCTTTCTGCTCCCTTCCCATCTGCCACTGTGCTGCTGGTCCCCTCCCCCATCCACCAAGTGCCACAAACAGAGGCTGCCTGTGCCAATTGTGGCACATGTGTTACAGGTTGGCCAGCCCTGTTACAGACCATGAGGCTATTGCATCCTAGCATAATTGCCAGTGAGAATACTCAGATTTAAGAGGAAAACAAAAGCTCATTTCTTTTTGTGTATTTACTGGATACAAAAAAACCATTGACTCAATATAGACATTGGATTTATGATACATTACAACCTGCCTGACACCTGATTCACCAGGTACCTGCCTGACCTTACCATTTACACTTTTTCTCCCCTCCTCCTCTTCCCTTTGTCTTCCTAATTTCCAGCTATTTACCTTTTAGCAGACTGCCTCCTTTCTACCTTGGAGAACTCAACTACAAGAGAGTCTCCCTTGCTTACCTTGTTTTCTATTCCTTTCAACCCCTCCCCTCCTCTCCCTTCTCTACCCATTGTTTTCCTAATTTCCACCTATTTACATCCTCACGGACCTCCTGTCACACTTCTAGCTTCTTGCATTCCTTGGAGATCTCAGAACAAGAGCAGAGACTCCTTATGCCTGAAGAACTGTGCTTGTGGCTGAAAGGTTGAAAAAAAAACATTTTTTCAGCTGCTCTAATAAAAGATATCACATCTATCCAAAGAACCTTGCCTACCAACTCTTTTTGTGAGGCTTCAGGTAAAGAGAGTGGTTACAGCCTGCTTCCTTTTGCATGTTATCACGTACAATCAACCTGTAGAATTAATTACTGCATGCTGTAATTGAAGGCCAAGAGTTTAACAGGATTTGTAAATGAACTTGGACTTTTTGTATGGATAAAAATAATATTCAGTGCTATAACTGGTAAATGTTAAAAGCATAAGAATTTTAGGAAGGAAAACCTCTCTGGCTAATCTCTATAAAGAGTAGGAAACTTTCCCTGTAGACAGGCTCCTTCATAACTACCTTCCACAGCTCCCTCTGAAGCAGTTGGACCTATCCCGTGGATGAGTGGATTATAGTTCTGGACAATTAGCAATTCGTACATTCCTCCTGTCCATGAAATGCTTGATGCTGCTCTTAAGTTATTCCTCTGTGCTCTGCAGGTACATGAAGTCTCTAATACTAATTATGGGAGAAGCAGGGGAAAGATTGAGTAGATACAGCATTCTACAGTGTTATAATCAAACTTGAGTAATTATAAACTGACTGACCCTTAGGGCTGGATTTCTGGCAAAATGTAACCTATCAAGACCTGTGCAAAATGTTGTGGAAAAACCAGTAACCAGTTGCTTGCTTGTTACCCTTTCTGGCTGTATCGTACTTGGGTTGAACTGTAGGGATTTGAATAATTCATTTGGAAAGTTATACTAACTTTGTGTGACATTGAGACCCTGGAGATGGCTAAATAATTAATAAAAGCATTTCTTTTCTTTTTTTTCTTTTTTGTAGCTTTTATCTTTGAATCACTCAGACCTTTCTAATTTTGCTGAGCAGGTGAATATAATACCATAGTCCTATGGTGCCATGATTACTTAATTTTTTTGGTGTTATTTAACACAAATAATTCCTTTTAAAGCATATTAATAATCTGAACTCGGTCATAAAAAGCAGAGAAGTTCATTGTTATAGCTTCCATATATCATTTAAATAATACTGCAACCAAAATGTGATCTGGATGAATAAGACCTAGCACTATGTAAGGTCAAGTAAAGTACAGGGAGTTATTGCAGAGTGGAATCATTGGAGGGGGGTAATGGAAGTGCCCCCTTCAGAGAGGTCCAGCATCGGTAAATACCTAAAAGATAATTATTGATCCTGCCCACTTTGAAATGGAGCCTGAGACTGGATATTTTAGCTCAAAGATATGATATTAGAACAAAGCTGGACTGTTTTATTAGAGCCATGGCTTCTGTGGGAAAAATATGGGTCAAATCCCATATTGCAGTCAAGCGGTACTGCTCCATTGACTTAACAAAGTGTGTTCCCACTTATTCTACCAGCACTGACTGACCTGAACTTTTTCAAAATGGACCCTGACCAGCCTGTACAGGAGAGAATTGGGCTCAGGGTCTTTTTACTCATTTGGGTTTGCGCTGTTCTCAGCAAGACACTTCCCAGCCTGATTGTCTACTGATTCACAGTAATGAATGTGACAACCAGCCCTGTGAATCTGAAGGCACTCTGAAGTCCTAACTTTAATATATTGTAGCTACATTTTGTTTCTGCTTTAATATAGATGGTTGAGG
>NW_017729016.1:9021134-9038429 GCF_001723915.1 Gavialis gangeticus
AGATCTCCTCTACCTGTGTTTGTCTTTCTCCTGACTTTCTGCCTCCTGCTTTTCTTTCCCTACTCACAACTGGCTGCATTTTCAGAGACTTCTCAGCCTGTTCCACACTTGAATTTGGACACAGCAGCAGTGGTGGGCACCAGGTCTGCACAAAGATTTGCATGTCAGCATCCCGGATGCCAGAGAGGAGATGGGTAAGGAAACTGCATTAGTACACTAGGTGCACAGCGCGTGTGTGCACAAAATGAAAGCCATGCTCTAAAAAAGTAGCCCTCTCAGTGTGTCCTCCTCTGCTCTCCCTACACCCATAGGCAAAGTGTAGGGGGGGCACATGCCCCCCCCGAGATTGGCCCTCACCAGCCGGGGAGTGGGGGCACCAAGAGAAGCACTGGCCGGTGCCCCCCCTGAGATTGGCACTGGTTGAGGAGCGGGGGTGCTGTTGCCCTCCACATGCAAGGTAGTTCTTAAATCCAAGGTGATAAGTGAATCTGCTGTGCTAGTCCTGGGTATTACCATAGAAGGAAGTGGATGACATGCCTTGTTGTGCAGTGGGGGTAAATACAGCAGCATAACACATTTATCTTCATCTCTAGCCAGTGCACTACAGCACTCTGATTTCATTGTTTCCTTAAATTAGATCCATTTTACTAAGCAGAAGGAGCTCTGGGCTCAGTCCTGCCATCCATTTGCCTGGGGGTTCTCCCTTTGATCTCAATTAGGCTGTGCACAAAGGGTAAAGAAAGGGGCTGTGAAAGAAGTATATAATATTGCATAATCCACCATATGTACTGCTGTGTCAAAGGTCTGACTGAGCTAACCCAATGGAGATCTGAATTGTTCTCTCTGAAAAAGGGGAGTAGACCCTGTAGAGCCTTACAAGAGTAATCCATGCTCTTGGCCTTTGGCTCAGATCAAGTGTTGTCCCATTGTACAGGATAAAAACTATTAATATAAATACGGGCTTCCAAGACTGGGTTCTGAGCTCTTAATGGACTTTTTTTCTCACAAAACAAACATTTATTTTGTTTGACCTGTTTAAAAAAATTTCTCAGTGGAATTTTATAAGGCTTTAGTTTGTTTGAGCTAGTCCCAAGTGGTACAGCTTATAACCATTATAAAACATTTATTTTAAATATACAAGTTGTCTTCATATTATGATGATCTATATTATTTAGGATAAGATCCTTATATACACATGGAAATCAGGAACTCCTCCACTGAAACTAATTGAGTCAAAGGCTTGAAACTGGTTTGGGAGGAAAAACTGGTCCCAGAGATTACTTGCCCTATTTCTGAATTAGTATTCAAGAAGAAAATGCTAATATATTGTAGTTTGACTTCCCAGTTATCAAGAGACGCACACAGTACTCTAATAAATTGTCGTCTTACTTAATTACTAAACATATTGTACAGCATTATTGTGCAATTGAAGACTGTCACCACTTACAAATCCAAAGTGCTGTATAATTAAAGAAAAAAAAACTTTCTGCAGATTCCACATGGATGTTTAGGAAGAGGCAATGACTTCAGAATAGGATTTCTGACAAAATTGATTAGGAAGGGTAGAGATTTGAGATTTACCAGGTAATTAAAATTACGTGCCCCTCAATTATAGGGAAAGAAAAGGGGATTTAAAAATGTGTTTTTGTTCTGCTATCTCTAGTTTGGCCTGCTTTTTGAGGAGATATTGCAAGTAATTGAATAATCAGACATTATTCATCTAAATATATTGACAATATAGCTCTCTTTTTATACAATTTATGCAAAGGAAACTTCCCACATGCTCTTCAAATAATTAAATGAACATTTTTGTCACAGCAGGTTTTATATAGTTCTGACATCTCAGGAGCTGAAAATACCAAGGTACCATCACAACAATATTCAGAAAATGAAATATATTTTAGATGGCAACCTATACCACAGTTTAGGAATGAAAAAAAGTGAGAAAAATTTACATTGCACAAATAACTATTTTATTTGCAGCATGGGATTTGATCTTACAAACTGCTGGGTGTTTTCAGGTGTCTTTGAGGTCAAATAAATCTGAGGTCAGTGGCAGGTGATTGTATTCAGTGCCTTGAGGAGAGTAGGCTTATGTTTCCTGTATATCCCCATTGAACACAATGTTTGATCAGCACTGGTGCTGTATTACTACCATGATGAACAGCATAAAACTACAAATAAATGTATAGTTTTTCCTGATAGATATCTTCCAGGAAATTTGTCCAATAATCTAGAAAGTCCTTTGATACATGATTTCAATTTTCTTCTTGCTGTAGTAAAATGGACATGATGAATGTTAAATGGATTGCTCACCACATCATGGGAAGAAGTGATGCTTCACTCTTCCATTACTTCCTGTTTTGCAAATGGGAGCTTCTCCTACTCTGATGTATTTAGGTAAAACTGCAAGTTCCCACCTGCTGTATTACAATTCAAGTGTTTGTTTTTATTGACCTGAGTGACCTTTTTCTCAAACTGGCACCTGAGTATATGTAACAATGACAATTTGTATGGAAACCAAAGCATTTCATGTTGAAAATTATGACTGACAGCGGTATATGTAATGATTGAACCACTATTTTTATGCAAATGAGATGATAGATAAAGAACCAACAGAAACCAATTTCCTTGGCCTCTGTGGTAATACAACTTATTTTATCTCCAGGAATTTTTTACAACCTTAGAAACCAAGACATACAAATTAGGAAGGTCTGAAAAAAGATCTTGACAGAGCATTACAAGCCAAACGAAAGCATTATTGTAGGACATTTCAGGTTACACAGTAGGATGAGGAAGCAAGATGAAACTATAGCAGTGTATGTAGCTGAAAAGGCTATTAGAATATTTATCATCTGGAAACATTTTAGAGGACATGCTGCAGGACAGATTGATTTGTGACCTTAATAATGAGAGAGTTCATTGGTGATGGCTGGCAGAAAGAACTCAACCTGCCCCTAAGTAGCAGTCACAGCAATGGAAACATCAGTGAAATATGCACTCAATAAACAAAATACAAAGTCAGGTGGAAGGGGCTTGGACTCCTGAGGGTTCTTTCCTATATGACTGGAGCTCATTTAGTACATTTAAAGTGTCCAGTGTCATACCTCAAGATTGGACGCAGCTAGAGAATATGAAGGTGCCCAGTCTCAAGTCCAGCAAGATAATCACGTAAGAGCAGAGGAAAACTAACAGGCAGAGGGCTCTTCACTTTGAGGGGCAGGAAGACACAGAAGACGAAAGAGAAGGAGAAGTTGGACCTTACCAAATTACAGTACAGTTAAGCAGTAAGCTAGTACATGTAGAAATAGATACAGTGGCTTTTAGCTACAGTGATCACTGAACCTACTGCTGAATGCAAGAGCGTACCTACATTAAACAACCCATTGGAGTCACAAGGTCTGTACTTGCCTCTGTGAAATATAAAGGCCAGAAGAAAAAAAGACCAGTCTGGTGATCTAAGGCCAAAATCTGTCATGCAGAGACTTGTTGCAGGAAACAGTGCTGTAGCAATGAAGTTTGGCTCCCAGGGCAAAGCCCACAGTGGCAGCCTGCCCTCGTCCCATGCACAGATCTGGGGGGCACAGCCCCCCCATGCTTGCCCAGGAGTTCGTGCAGTGGCAGGAGCCACCCTCCCCCCTATATGTTACCAGATTTGCCCATCACTTTGGGGAGTGTTCATTTTTTAGGGGTGTGTTTCTGGGGGGTCTCTGTAATTCTATCAATGTGCTGCTTGTGTTACTTGTGTTTCTATATGGAGCTGTGGCTCTCCCTTCTGCAAGTCCTCACCCCCTAATGGAGCTATCTTGCAGGACTCAGTTTCAATGAGGCTGGGTTCCTCCAGCCACCAAATCAGTCAAACACATGTATAAACATACACACAGAGATCAACAGGGTACGCCTGAGCCAGGCTGGGTTATTTAGCATTGACAGGCTAACACCCCTATGTGCCTTGAACTCAGTTCATTAGGGCAACAATAAAATGCAGTTAGACACACATACACATGCTAACAGAGTACATCTGAGCAGCCTGGGTCTGATCAGCATTTTCAGCTAATACCCTCATGAGTCTCAAAACTCATCACGTCACAATCCCTTGTCACAATGGTCCTAGTAGTAACTCCCTTGATGAGCAGACCCCACTGTGGTTTTGGGCATTACAGGGATCTTTGGCTTGGGTCAAAGAAGCATTGCTGCAGAGCAAATGGGGAGGTCAAGAGGCAGAAGGAGTAGGTGAGGTTCAGAGAGAAAGTATAGCAACCAGCTTGACCATAAAAGTTATTTATTGCCAGGTATATGAACTTATCATGATACCAGTAATAATAGGCATACAAGAGAGACACAAATAAACAGTTACAATATTACATCGTTTCAATTAGGTTTTTGGGGAAGTGTAGCTTGAGTTTGATTAGCAAAAGTCAGGTTTAGAAAGCTGTGCCTGGAGTAAGAGAATAAAAGTCAGGTTCCTGGAGGCAGAGAGAGAGAGATTTAGGGTCTCACCACTCAGCGAAGCTTGAACCAGTCGAGGTTCCCAGGTGGTGTTGGATCTGGCAGACAAGCAGAGTGCTCAGCACGATCAATGGAGAGATTCCAGGCAGAAAAGGAGTGGAACTGGTGCAGCTTTGGATCCAAGCACCAGGACAGAAACTTGAGCTTGGGTAGGGGTTTTTGTAGAGAACTAACAATGGCTCAAGGGAGAACACTAGGTTTGTTTAGGGGTAAACAATGGCTCATATGCTGGATAATACGAAATGATCACTCCTGGCCATGGATGGCATTACTCTGAGGGAGCTCACAGTACAGACAGGCAGATTCAGTGTTTTGGATACCAATAGAGGAGTCATTACTAGAATTGGTTTGATAAATGTTGAGCTGGGTGTGTGTAGATGTGGGCTGACTAGCATTTGGAGCAAGGATTCCTGAAGAACGCCTATCAGCTTTGGTCTGCCTATTTCATTCGTGACTGCTAGCCACAAAACTCTTGTTATGAGGTATGGTATCATCAAAGTAACTAGTGCCCAAACACCATTTCTGTTTCTTTGTTTCATTTCACGTACATTTAGTTCTATAATAAGCTTGCATTTTAATGCATCTCTAGCTTATACTACTAATATGCATAATGCTAGCTTTAAGATTCTCCCATTCAACAAATGACTCAAGTAAGAATCGTAGGCATTGTTTGTGATGGCAGTTTTCAAAGCAGCACTAGTTTATAGACCAATTTGCACAGAGTTTGATATTATTGTCTTAGCTGGATGCATGCTTGGTGAGTTGCACAAGACCAGTCATTGGCTTAGTTTCTCTAGAGAGCTTAAAGTTGGCTTAAGCACTTTTTTTTTACCTATTCAAATGGGTTTTCCCAAATACTTTTATCTCTCACAATTGTTTTTAGTCATAATTATCATTAGGTGTTTTCAGAAATGTTTGAAGTTAAATCTCTGGGTAATTTTGTTTTCTTTTTCTTTCTTTCAAGCTCTTGCTATCCCTATTGATTTTAGTATCTGTCAATTCAAATTCCTCTGTTGGAGGTACAGTACATAATACTGTACCACAGGGCAAACATAATAATTTGTTACATGTTATGCTGTTAAGACTCTACCTGTCTAGAAGCATAAGCTTTGTTAATCTTGTTCATTAACTGTAGTGCTTTTGCATCATGACATAAAGCAAAGAGACACCAGAAAATGTAAAAAGCTTAAAATCAATGCTTAAGGTATGAAATAATGGAGTATGCATTAGAGGAGGCAAAAATTGGAGAGGGAATGAGCAGGCACATTGGGTCACTGAAGGTCTGAGTATGTATTCATCAGTACATTTTCAGTTTACAGTGTTTCTGACAGAAACATGCTTATGATTATGTCTACAATTCCAATTCAGCCGGCACAACTTTAAAGTGTAGGGCAGCGACTGTGGGATGCCTGTGGGCAATGGGATGCACAACAGAATAACCTAGGGCCATATTATGCCTCCCTCTGGAATTTTTGCATAAAGCATTTGCACGGAGCATGAGTGTGATTTGTGCCGAAACAGAATTCTGCTGCTGCTGAAAAAAATGCCACAACTTGGTAGAGAGCTAGTAAGGTTACATTTTATGGGAGAAAAGGTTGAGAGATTCCGAGATGGAGGTGAAATGTGACCGGCTTATTTATGGCTTTTCCTTTTTTCACAAAGTGAGCCACAGGGCAAAGATAAACCTTGGTGGCTAAGTTTAAGATGACTTGAGGCACCTGTCAATCACCCAGTGAGCCTGTGCTCTTAGAACAGCTGCCTTTAAGCAGAACTCATTCTAGGTCCTATCGCTTTTATAGCAATGAAATGGATATTCTTGCATACCCTTCAGAAGTGTTCCCTGTATGATTTCATTCCACTTGTTTCATGCGAACCTTCCTACTAGCATGTTTCTGGCTTATTGTTTGTGGGGGGAAAAAAGGAATCAGTCTTAATAATTTAACTATGTGAGAAGCATTTTTGTGGGTGATCTCTTTTATCAGCCCAACTGCACAGTTGGGAGAGATTTAGAGAAGCTTTCAGGCACAAAGTCCCCCTCTTCAGGTCCTTGTGTCCAAAAGCTTGCCTAACTCCCTCTAACTATGCTAACTCCCAATAAAAAAGATCATCCACAAAAATCCTCGCCAGTTGCATATTTCCTGCATATCATCACAGCTACCCCATCACTATCGCAGTATTTAAACCAGTCATTTTAAAGTGATACTTTTATCCCACCAAACCCATGCATAATCTAGGGACACCGTCTGTCACAACAAGATATGATTCAAAGTAATGAGGTTTAGTATAAACTCTAGCGAAGTGCCCGTCATGAATAACAGTGTTTAAGGGAGTATTTACATGGACCCCCTCACCCACCACTCGCCCTTTGGGGCCGGCCATGTAAAACAGTCCCTCCACCGCCGCCTCCTCCAGCCTCCAGCATGGTGGCTCCCTCTTCCCACCCCCTCTTCCCATGGAGCAGCAGGGCTTCCCTCCTCCTGAGGAGGCAGCAGTGGCTTCTCCCTCCAACCTGCCTGCCCACCTCCGCCTCTGCCTCCTCCCATGGAGCAGCGGGGCCCGGCCTCCCCGCCTGAGGTGGCAGTGGTTTCCTCCCTGCCTGAGGAGGCACAGCCCCTGCAGCCAATCGCCACTGGCCCTCTGGGCAGCGCATGTGCAGTTGCCCAAAAGCATTATGGACAGACAGGCACACAGACAGACCGACAAAGCCCTTTATTATATTAGAATAATTCAACAACAAACCCTTCACAAGTAGCAATGCAAGAGTGAGGCAAACACAAAGAAGTATTGAGGTTGCCTCAGACTGCTGGAAAAGCAGGATTATCCAGTACTTATGGTCCATGCCTCACATCCTATGTATGAGAATACGAGCTGTAGAACATAGCATGATGTTTCAAGTTAATTGTTTGCACTCGGGGAATGATCCAAAGCTCACTGAAGTCATTGGGAATCTTTCCATGGCTTTCAGAGGGGTTTGGATGAAACCCTGAACTTAGAAGTTGTTATAGCTGCTGTGTTATTTACCAGTATATTTTATTTGCTTAAGGAGGGAAAGCAAATCTTTCCAGATTCAAAGCTGGGCATCTCTGATTTCAGAGGAGATTAAACTGAATAGTGTCCCTGATAATATAACTGGGCTAGAGTCAAGCTTCCTTGCAGAAAAGACAGATATCTAAGGGCATGGAAAAAGAAGGTAGAAACATTGCTACTTAACATTCTCAGAGCAAGTGACTAAAGGCACTGCGCTGGGATCTGACGGAGGAAAGGGCTGGATGCAGGAGGCTGGGCTATTGGAATGGCCTAGAACAGCAGTGCTCAACCTTTTGGCCCTGTGAGCTTCCTTCTGCAAACTGGATCAGGCTCTGGGGCCTGGCACCACTCCCTGGCTGCCCACTGTGTGCTGGGATTGAGTCCCAGGGGGCTGGCATCACCCGCTGTCACTCTCCTGGCACTAGGATTGGGTCTCAAGAGGTGGCACTGCCCCCTCGCACTCTCTGCTCACCACGACTGTATTCTGAGGAGCCAACACTGTTCCCACCCAGCCCCGCAAGCTACTGCTCCATTGCCTCCAAATTTCCAGACCCTTGGGCTAAGTATAGACTTTTGGGGGCATTAGAGAGAAGTTAAATCAGTTCAAAATGGCTATCCAATATCAGGTAAGTCAGGATGGGGGAGTTAGTGGGAGGGTTGGGGGTCCAGCAGGCTGGGGGGGATTGGGGATCTGCCAGGGGATGGGAGGAAGGCACGACCCATGAGGGGTGGGGGAGGGGTAGGTGTGACATATGGGTGAGTTGGCGGGGAAGGGTTTTGCTGGGGTCTGGGTGTGTCTGGCAGGATCAGGGGAGCTCACGGGGTCTATGGGGGGACTTGGAGGGATATGGGGCTACTTTTATCCCCACAGCAAACCTACACCCCTATCCCTTCTGTCCCTCCCCCAGTTGGGACTGACTTGCTCGGCTCCAGCAGCAGCAAACATTGATAAAAGTGGCTGCACCCAGAGTAGCTTTTGGGATGGGGCTTGAGAGGGCTGGCTGGTCCCAGGGGGCAGACTGCATAGATCCAGGGTCATCTTAAATTGGCATCTGTAATTTTTAGACCAGTTTGTGTGCATGGAACTTCTGTACAGTTATAGGTTTAAACTGATTGCTGGCCACTGGGACTGGGTCTGTAAATGTAAGGTCAGCACTGGGATGAGCTAGGTTTAAACTGGATGGATATTTTGAACCTGCTGTAACCTCCCCAGATGTATGTACTTAGCCTTGGAGAGTCCTGCAGGCCAGATGAAATAGTACCGTGGGTTGGGTCTGGCTCGTGGGCTGAAGGTTAAGCACCCCTGGTGAGAAGAAGAGTATCAGATAGGAGTAGTGAAGTATGTGAACAATTGTATTTGTATATGCTTACCTGAACTGTTGGCTTCCACTGAGAGCAGTAGAGAAAATAGTGAAGGAAACTAGACTAATAAAGTCAACTGGGAGGGCATGAGTGGAATAGAAAGTGAACCTGAAAAATTTGTTTGGTGCTGAGGCTTGGATAAAATGTACAGATGGCCTTAACTTTCCTGAACTAATTTGCCCTTTCTTGACAAACAGACCTTTAGAAATGCACTGCTTGGAAAGTCCTATTTCTGTTACGTGCTGGAATTTATAAAATAAAGATAAGGGAAAGAGCCATACTGGGCATCACTGACATTTGTTTGACATCAATGATAACCAGTCAGAACACTGCCTTTTTTGGCCAGAGTCTCAAAACTATTTTAGAATAAATTAAAAAATATTCTTTAAAACATAGCGTTCCTTGCAGACCCTTCAGAGAATGCATCATAATGTGGCATAAATGATCCAAGCTCAAAGAATGCAGCACATCATGCAGAATAATTGGAAAATTAAGCTTTATAGAAACCTCTTTTGAAGGAATATAAAATTTCCAAGTTGTTCCCTATTTGTTTCCAAGTTTTACAATTATTTAAATATCACTTAGTAATAACAGTGTCATCCTCTTAGTAATTTCTCCTTTTATTGTTGATAATAAGTATGTTGCACAAAAATAAAATAGCCATCCTGTTTGTGATTATCAAATTCTAGCTGAATTCAAGTCAAAAAGCCTGGCAGATTACTAGCTAAAATGTTCCATTGTGGTTGAAATAGACATTTCTGTGATTCTGTGATTACTATTTGGTGTTTATACTCTTTCTGCTTTTTACTTTCAGATCTCTCCACTGCCTCCAAAGTATTAAAAAATAATGAACTTTTATCCCTCTGAAATATTGTTTGAAATGTGCCTGAATTAGATATTACACAAGTGTTCCGTGTGGAAATATTTTTAGAACAACTGGGGCTAAACTATGTGTCAGAAAGCTTTATAAATTTATAGTAAGAAAGTGACACATAGTTCTTAGGGGTATTACTAAAGTTTGTGATACTTTTCAGTTTATTTTGGTTTCATTAAATATGCTTTAATTCAATCAAGGAAGTGAACAGGTCAGAACTCAGTTGCAGCACTGCTCCAGTGAGCTCAGCTGAGTTGTACCACATTGCACCATGTTTGTACTTGGCCAGGTCTCACTGAAGCCCACGGCATATTGTTTGACTTCAGCAGGGAAGTATCAGGTCTTTCCCTCGATGTACTTTTGCATGTGCAGTGGTCATGCTGGTTTCATATTAAGAGTGCATGGAGTGCAAAGATTAAGAGCCTACTTTCATCAACGCCATCTACTTAATGTGTAGAGTAGGTACTGAGGGTGCTTGTATACATGTTGGTGGGGCCATGTACACATGACAAAAAGTGATGAGAAATTGTCATTTGTCTAACATAATGATGTCACCGTGTACACATGCGCAATTTTTTTTGTGTTAAAATTTATTTGTGTGTGGCAACTTAGACCACCTCAGATATATTTTAGTTTGATTGAGGCAAATAGTTCCCTTGTGGATAAAAAAAATCATGCACACATACATGTCTGGCAGCTGGAGAAAGCAGCAGGGACAGTGCACAGGACTCTGGAAGCCTGGGTGGACTCATAAATGTCTCCTATATTACTATCCTTTACTCCAGGCATGCATTTTTGTAATGATCAGTTTAGAATTTCTCTGCTTTAGTTCATGATGCTCCATCCACCCCACCATGTCAGTGTTCATGAGCCATGCCTGGTACCTCAAGGTATGTAGAAAAAAAAGAAGCTCAGGCTTGGTGGGCTTCCAGTGCCCCATGCACCGTCCCCGTCACCTTCTCCAGTTGTCAGCACACCCTGCCACTTCCCTGCACTGCCCCAGAGGCAAGCCAGCCCACAGTTTCAGGAGGTGGGAAGGTATTGGGGACAGTGCATGGGGCACTGGAAGCCCCCTAAGCCCAAGTTTTCCTGAGCATGCCTGGGCTTCCAGCATCCTGTGCGCTGTTGGATTGGGCCAGGTACTGCTTGTGAGCGTGGGCAGGACCCAGCTAGCTAACGCTCTCTGTGGGTGGGCCTGGGGAGCACAGCTGCCATGGAGGGAAGCATTGCCCTCCTGCACCTCCCGGCCCAGCTCAGGAGTTGCACAACCCAGCAGCAGCTTGCTCAGGCAGGCTCCACCAGAGGAAAAAAAAGTGGTGAGCCCAATTCTTTGTTTTTTTTTCTTGCAGAGCCTGCCCACATCTCCTGCAGCTGGGGGGTGAGCTGCCAGTAAGCCCTGAGCTGAGGGAGCCCCTGGACCTTCCCTCCACAGGGGTGGCACCCTCTGGTGCCACCCAGGGGGTGCTGTCACTGTAGAGGGAAGGACCAGGGTCCCCCACAGCTCAGGGACCACTGGCAGCTCACCCACCAGCAGGGCTGTATTGTGACAGGGTGGGGCCCTAAACTAGGGGTTCCCAACATTTCTATGCCACGGGCTGGCAAACTGCGGACCGGAAGCAGCCACAGCCCAGCAAACTGCAGCCTGCTGTGCAGAGCCTCACAGCTGGAACTTCCATCCAGAACACAGGTAAAGATCCCTCCATCCCCTGGGCAGGAGGGGTGGGGGTGGGCCCAAACCTCAACCGCGGCTGCTGCAGGCCCCGCGGGGCCACAGTCACTTCTGGTCTGGCAGCTGACCCTTCACAGCCTGGGGGTTGCCCCTCATAATGTGAGGCTCTAAACTGCAGCTTTCTTAGCTTATGTCTAAATCTGGCACTGCCCACTGGCCACGCGAGAGGCAGGCAGGCAGGCTGGCTCCGTACAGGGGAAGAAAAAAAAAAAAAGGATTGGGCCCCTCACCACTTTATTTTCTTCCCCCAGGTGGAGCCTGCCCATGCCAGGTCTGTTGTTGTTCCATCATAGTGATGGAAGCCCCAAAACTGAACCAGTGGGTCACAGTTAAAAACCCACCATTTCAGTTTAGGGGAACTAAACCCCCCTCACGTGTACAAGTGCCTTGAGGGCCTGGCAGAAACTCCATTGGAAGTAATGGAGTGTTTCAGCCTGCTTCAGATAAGGTGTGAGATCCCATTCAAGCAAGGAGCTGAAACATGTGACATAGTGGGATAATTCCTGTACATAATGTTTTGCTCCAGAGTAGTGAGGTCTGAAGTCAATGTGATAGAATTTTTTGCCCTTAATTATCTTGGTTTTGGGAATAGAGTGGGTGCTTGTCATGGCTGAAGAGCAAAGAGGGTGCTTATTTTCTCCTCTGATGTCATGATTTCTCTTGAGGTGTAGGAGTTCCCAGATATTACAGTAAGCAGCACTCAGTTAGGGTCTCGTCTTGCAAATCCTCCCAGGCTTAGTGCTTAGTATTGGGACTGAAGTGAGTGGTACTGCTTCTTCTAGTGATAAGCACTGCACTCTGTAGTCTGCAGAGATTATTAGACTATACCACTTCCTTATGTCCTTAGGATACAATTAAAAGCCAAAATAAGTGAATTCACCTTATTTCTGTTTATAAAGCCATACTTAATTCAAAGGAAATTTTTAACATTGCCTATCTGAGGGATTAGAGAGAGCTAGAAAGTGGCATTGTTTCCTTATCTTCTAGCCATATATAAACTGCATCATCCAAGGGCTGCTTTTTGATAAGCACAATATGCTTTATTGCAGCAACTGAAACAGAATTTGGGTTTCCCTTTAAGTGTATTTTGGGATTCAAATTATTTACAGCTCTTCTATTTCCCCGCTCCCCAACATTGTTTTTCATGTGCAGAGAAAATGATTTGTTTCAAAATACGTATCTTTTCATAACATAAATCTGAGGAGAGGGCGAGTAAAGATGCAAATATGTCTGGCTGAGCTGCTGAGAAAATTATTCCGTCTGGGTGCCTAATATCTTCTCGTATCATATGAAGCATTTGACAAAGAAAAATGGGTTTTGCATTAAATACTTAAAGCCACCACAATAACTGATCCCATTTTGTAGATTACAATAGGCTTAAAACAACAATAAAATGCAAGCCTCTCTTTGGGTCCTTTGTGTAAGGTTTATAAATAACAGACAGAACAATAATAACTCCTTGGTCTGAATTTCCATAAAACAAATGCTTTTTAGAAATTAAAAAACCTTAATTGAGGGAACGGAGCTTAAACCTTATCACTGTGCTGGTGGCAATATTTTTTTTAATCTATTAGCATGCAGTATGTACAAGCAACTGTTAAAATGATACACAGCTTTTTGCAGAGAGTGAAGGTCAGATGCAGTTCAGTCTTGTGGAACTTTGGGGGTAAATATTTAATATTCACTCTAATTGATACAGGGCAATATTTTGATGCAGAATTTGAAATTGTGCTTTACTCTCTGGAGTGAAAAAATCTATCATTTCCTTTTGGCCCTGTGCAGCCCAGAGCTGAAGCAATGACCTGTTCAGAAATTGCACAGTATTTCAACTCACGAGGTGGTACAAATGTTGGCAGATTGAAACAGATGGAAGATTGAAATATGCAAGACAGGTGCAATTAAGCAAAGACTTGTTACTTCCCTTTCCCTGTCCAATTTTAACTGAAAAATTTAGCTCAGTTCTTTTTTTTTTCTTAGTTCTATTTAAAAAACCCCTATAAACTATCCTGTGGAATTCTTCCAATGCCAAGGTGCTAAAGTTTGATGCACTGTAGCCTTAACTGATCCATCAATGTTACCAGGTGCTCTTTATCTGTTTTCCTTACCAGTAATTGGCATACCATGTTGGGGTAGAGCCATGGGTCAGATCTCCTCTGCTGTCACCTGCTGAAGCTCTCTGGTTATTACAGGTTCCACCTGATCATACCCCTGTTGTTATACTATGGTTACATTGCTGTAGGACCCACACATCTCAAACAGGAGCCCTTCTGTGTTAGACACCATCCTAGGCACATTGGACAGGATGTTCCATAGTGGAAGCAAAAGGAGGATGAACCTGTATAGAAGATGTATGCTGAGGTGTAACTGGGCAGTTTCTTGCCCAAAGCAGCAGCAGTGCACAGGGCAGAGGCAGTGGTGTTTGGGCTGGCAGTAGTGTCCAGGACTGGTTCCCCCATTGTCCTGCCTCCCCAGTTAGGTTATTGGTTAGCTACTGGCTACAACATACCTGTAGGTGCTAGTAGAGACATATACTGTACAATCTATGGCAATCTAGCACATCTAGGTGTATTTTAGGGTTAGAAGTAAGAGCAAAGATAGCTGAGGTCAAGGGCTAGGTACAGACAGTAAAAAAGCCCAAGGCTGAATTGATTCAATCTTTGCAAGTTAGTCTAAGCTATGCAGAGTGAACTGATTAGCAAATGGACAGACTTTTGATTCAGAAAATGCAGCCATATGTCTGCAGTGGCTCAAGCCAGAAGCTGGGGGGACTAGAGCATGGCTCCCAGCCACTGCCAAAGGGAGGGGGAGACAAAAGCCCTCCAAGGCTCTCACCCCTTCCTGCTGGAGCAGAGGAGTCATGGTCAGGCACGAGCCTGGGGCTAGCACACTGGAAGTTGGGGGTTTAAATCCCCTCCCTGGCCCACATGGGACTCCAGCCCGAGTCAGGGTGGGGGGAGGGGAGCAGTGCCTGCCAGGCTTCTGCTCCCCTCCCCTCCTCCAGACTGAGGAGGGGGGTGGGGGAAAAGGTAGTAGCATTGAATTCATAAAAGCTTGGACAGGAATAGTTCTCTCTCTGAAGCAAGCATGTATTGAACACAGCACCTGATTGTGTCAGGTCTTTGCCAACACCTCCCACCTCTCAGTCTTGTCCTGCAGGACTTGAAGCCAGTACACTGAGCTGGGGAAGAGGGAATTAAACCCCATCCCAGACCCCAGCAGGGGTTTGCCTAGAGCATCAGTCCCTCTCAGGGTGTTGTTCTGCCCCGCCCCCTCTGCTCCAGTGTGGAAAGGTCTGGTAGGGACCCCCCGGGCAGACCTGGCTGCAGTCCCCAGCCAGGTTTCCTCACCCCCTCGCCAGCCAGCCCTCACTGCTCCAGGCTAGAGAGCAGAGGGGCAGGGCTAGCCCTGCTCTCTGGAGCAGATAGCCCAGCCCAGAGCTGCAGAGCATGCTGGGATGCTGGGGGACTCGGATTTAACTTAAACTAGGAACGGGGCTGGAACAGAAGTTGCATAAACTGGTTTGACCCAAATCAGTGAAGTCTAACACTACATTCAACCAGGTTTATCTTAAACAGTTTCAGCCATTTTGAAACTGGTTTATGCGCACTGAATATTTGTTCTGTTACAGGTTTAAACCAATTTCTGATGACTTCAACTGGTTTATGTGTAACTTCTGTCCCTGGCCAAGGAGACTAGAGGGCAAAGAAGAGTTGGGGCTAGAGAAAGTGGCAGAGAAGTCATAGAATACATTTTAAATACTGTACTGTTTTTTCATGACATAATTGTCTCTACCTAGCTCCTGCTGACAGATGGGTGTCAGACCAACGTGGAGAAAAAAGGGGTCAGCATTCTACAGATTACAGAAAAGTATCTGAAAATACCCACAGCATTTTTAAACAGTGTGTACATTGCATTGAATAGTTTGCAAAACATTTAAATATTGCCGTGTGAGAGAGACTCATAGCTTTTTAGTCATTTTTCATAACACATTCTACCTGGCAAACTGTATTCCTTCTCTGAGGGTCAAGATTCCTTCTGACCTCAACCCCCCTCTCTCCACCCCTTTCATTTCTGCAAAAGAAGAAATATCCTAGTCCATATAAGTTTATAGATGGTCCTGAGCATGATAAACCATGGCTTCTACTAAGAGAAGTAAAGAACGAACCCAGAGCTGGGTCCTCTACTGGCATAATAAATACCATTTCTATAGCAAATATACAGTATAGTATGTGCTAGAGGGTTAACTGAAATTAATGAAAATAAAAATCTCTGTGGATGGGACCTCAAAACTATGATAGCAAAGTTTCACATTCTGTTTTTTTCATTTTCCCACAGTGTCTGTACAATCCATTTAGTACAAAAATTATCTGAAGGGTTTAACTAGTGGCAAATGATTTACCTATAGGCATTTGAAACCAGCTTCTTCTACACAGTTCCTAATTACAAACAACTTGCTAATTTTATAGCACTTATCTTTAATGTATGAGCCAATCAATAGTTTTGTGTATATTAATAGCAAGTATGTGTTCAATACAAAGCTTTCTTTTTTCTTAGGGCTCTTCTGCCTGGGAAAACTGTACTAGTATAACCTTAATTGGCTTTTATGTGAGCATAGGTGAAGTGGCACAAAAAACTGTATGGATATTCTTATTTATATTTAAGAATGGCTTGTTTTGTTTTGTGTTTTTAAAACCTGTTCCTAACTGATTTAACTTAAACTGGAATGATCCACTTATACTAAAATACAACTGTTCACACAGAAATCTACATCAGCTTTGCTATACTGTTTTAGATTTTAAAAGTAATTTATACCGAAGTTAGGCCACTTAGGCTCCGGAGTGGTGAGAGACGTGTGGGTGAAAGCCGGCCGTGCCCCCGCTCCCCCGAAGCCCCCAGAGACCTCCCAGCAGCCGTGGAGCCCCCTGCCAACCCCTAGCACAGCTGGAGGCAAGCAGGGCCCATGGTGGAAGGGGGTTAACCCCTCACTGAGTGGGAGAAGGTGGCTGAGTGGAGCCAGGCCAGGTCAAGTCCTGCCCAGGCCCCTACTTTGCCCAGCCCCCGCAGGGAGCCACACGAATGCCTGCCGACGCGTGAATTAGCACGGAGTTTGTGCAGGAGGGCCTGAGACCCTGCCTGCGAACCCCCCAGGATAGACAGTCCCAGCCGTAGCCAGCCTACCAGAGGCATGACACGGATGGGCACACGTCACACCCCGAGGGTCCCCTTGGGCTCTGAGGCCCCTCCCCTGGCACCTCAGAGATGGCCACCCAGACGGAGCCCGTGGTTCTGGGCTCCACACAGATGGAGCCCCTGGCTTTCGGCTGGGCGGGCTGCCTGTCCCTTTTTCAGGGTCTGGTGGCCGGGAGCATGGCCACCTCCCCTTGTGGGGTCTGCTCCCTTTTGGGGTCTCTGGCGCGCCAGCTGGAGGAGCTCCAGGTCACAGTCCAGAGACTGCGTGCCATCAGGGACTATGAGCAGGAGATTGACTCCTACTGCCAGGCCTTTCTCCCCCCGGGAGCTGGAGGGTAGACCACCGCCTCCCTCCAGAACAAAGGAGGACTCTGAGACTGCCCACTCTATCCAGTCAGGGTCATGGACCAAGGTGGTCAAGGTCCCTAAGGCCTGCCGCACCAAGGTCCCTGCCCTGCTGGAACTTAGCAACAGGTACACACCTCTTGCTGCTACAGCAGAACCTGCTGAGTTGCCAGCTCCCACAGGCAACACAGGCTTAACTGCAGCTACCGCCCCTGCTCTCCCCAAGACAAAACGTAAGGTGTTTGTTGTGGGAAACTCC
>NW_017729016.1:9043429-9043741 GCF_001723915.1 Gavialis gangeticus
GGTGAGGGAGATCCCCTGCCCTCCATTAATGCTGACCTCGTGAAGGAACACCTTGAGAAGCTGGATACCTTCAAGTCAGCTGGCCTGACAATCTACACCCCAGGGTACTGAAGAAGCTGGCGAGCATCATAGCCCAGCTTCTGGCACAGATCTTTGAAAACTCCTGGCACTCTGGTGACATGCGCAAAGATTGGAAGAAGGCCAATGTGGTGCCTATGTTCAAGAAAGGGAGGAAAGTGGATCCGGCTAACTATAGGCCCATCAGCCTGACTTCTATCCCGGGGAAGATCTTAGAAAAGTTTATTAAAGAGG
>NW_017729016.1:9044263-9046308 GCF_001723915.1 Gavialis gangeticus
TTCAAAAAGGATGTGGAGAAGCTTGAGAGAGTCCAGAGAAGAGCCACGTGCATGATCAGAGGTCAGGAAAGCAGACCTTATGAGGACAGGCTGAGAGCCATGGGGCTATTTAGCCTGGAAAAGCACAGGCTCAGGGGTGATCTGATGGCCACCTGTAAGTTTATCAGGGGTGACCACCAGGATCTGGGGGAACATTTGTTCACCAGAGCGCCCTAAGGGATGATGAGGTTGAACGGTCATAAACTACTACAAGACCGTTTCAGGTTGGACATAAGGAAGAATTTCTTTACTGTCCGAGCCACCAAGGTCTGGAACAGCCTGCCATCGGAGGTGGTTCAAGCACCTACACTGAACACCTTCAAGAGTAAATTGGACGCTTATCTTGCTGGGATCCTATGACCCCAGCTGACTTCCTGCCCTTTGGGCGGGGGGCTGGATTCGATGATCTTCCGAGGTCTCTTCCAGCCCTAATGTCTATGAAATCTATGAAGCAACTGGCTCATGGTGCCCAGTGCTTAGATACCAAGAGGTGTGTGCAGGTGTTATTAGATTGCCCTAACCAAGCAAGCATTTGTGGGGTTAGGTCACCCTAAAAATGGTACACTAGATCTAAAGTTAGTTCTCATCAGACAAGAAGTATCATTAAATTTGCATGCATTAATTTGCTATGAAATGTGTTAATCCAATCGAATGAACGCTTGTGTGCAATCCCAGCACAGTCCTGGAGCTGTGCTTTTTTTACCTCCTGACCAGGCTATTTTTACCCTTCTCAACTAGCTCCCCTCCAAAGCAGGCCCCTTTGTGGACCTACCTACCCACCTTCCCCACAAGTAAGACCTGAACTGGGTCCTGCAAAAGCTTGCTTACACACAAACTCTGCAACAGGAATCATGGGCAAAAAAAACCCTCACATGTTGTGTCAGGAAAAGAAGAAAACACCACATACTTAAGGCTCATTAGTTTTAAACATTAGGCTTAGGTTTCTAATCTAGTTGAGTGAATTGAGATTGGATTGAACATCTGTATGCAAACAAATACTCTGATTTGCTCCACTCTACTCTGAATGTCTCTGCTCTTCTCAAAAGGTGAATTTTATTGATCTGTTTTAAGCTTGACTTGTTGCAAACATTACCCATTTGCTGCAATTCTTCTATAAAGTGCTCATTGATTGATTGTGTAAAGGCTCACCCCTATGGCCAGCTACAACTTGGTATGTTAAGACTAGAATGGCGAGGATGAATATTGCTAGTAGATCATGATTCTAAGCAGGCATGGAATAACAGCATCATAGTATGGGTCTGACGGCATTTAAAATAACAATGCAGGTGTCTCAGAACAGCCATACCTTTTAGCCTTTGAGAAGACTACAATAAGCCAAATTTCTGAAAAGGGTATCCTTGCAGGAAAATAGAACTGGTTTCACATGCAGTAATATAGCCAAGAAAAACATAATGCCAGTTTATATCAGTGATCTTGTTTGTCAGTTGAATGCTTCTCCCTCTGGATGTTTTGCACAGTTGTTATAAGTTTAGTCCATTGATTGGCATTGATGACAGCGCCCCTCTACTTCTGCTTTCCCTACCAGAAGGATAGGCACTGCAGTGAGGGAGTGCAAATTGGGAACAGGTGCAGGCTGGGGTTGGGGGGAGGGATAGGGAAGAAAATAAGGGCAAATGGGGTGTGCCTTAATGTGAGATCTTGGACCTTGCCCTTACACGTTTGGCTCAAGACAGTACTATGCAAAACAGTTGGGCCCCAGTCGTGCAAATACTTCATAGTTTCATAGTTAGTAGGGTTGGAAGGGACCTGAGCAGATCATCAAGTCCGACCTCCTGCCATGGCAGGAAAGAGTACTGGGGTCAAATGACCCCAGCAAGGTGATTGTCAAGCCTTGTCTTAAAAACCCCCGGGATAGGAGCCAGCACCACTTTGCTTGGAAGTTGGTTGCGGATCCTAGCCGCCTTGACAGTGAAGTAGCGCCTCCTGATGTCTAATCTGAATTTACCCTCTGCCAGCTTGTGACTGTTATTTCTAGTCACTCCTGG